>NW_006921512.1:408381-966892 GCF_000392275.1 Phaeoacremonium minimum UCRPA7 | reverse complement strand
GTTGGCAATTCTTTTTGTTGCAAACAGACACAACAGCAAATAGCAGAATCAATATGTCCTTGAACATTCGGGCTATGAGCGAATCAAGGTACTACTGTCAATGTATATACAATATTGCTACAAGTTGAGTCCAGTAATTGCCTTGGGGCTTTGCAGCTAACCTTAGGAGCTAAGTTGTATATGTATCACAATGTTTCTTTGTTTTACACTGTCTTTCTCTCCTGCCTCTGTACTTTCAGAGCTTTATAGTCTTTTTTTGGCTTTGTAGCTAACCTTAGGATCTAAGTTGCATATGTATCGTAATGTTTCTTTGTTTTATACTGTCTTTCTCTCCTGCCTCTGCACTTTCAAAGCTCTGTAGTCGTATTTGACGATTTGCGCCTCATATCTCTCAATTTTGGTCAGCTACCACTTCCCATACCTAGGTAGCTTATTAAGGTAGTCTAAATCTGAAGACTCTCCCAAGCGAGGTTTAATCCTATCCATATTGAACTTCTCATATCACTTTTCCGCTAAGATGGAAGAAGCTACGGATGACAGCCCAGTCCTAGTCAGACGCCTTTCGAGCAGCACACTCCTCGCATGCTCTACGAGCCGATGGGGCGTAGAACACATCAGGTTCTTTGAGCTGTATGAGTTCCCGAGAACCACCAAGCAACTTTCCTTTTTGAAACCATGGTATCAGGAATACTGCTACTGTTGCCGTCCCGACGCCCCAGGGGCGGATTGCCATAATCTCGTTCCGTCTGCGATCAAGGCTCTCGTGTAGGACTTCCCGAAAGTGACTGATACTCAGTCTCTTCACCAGATCTACCAAACAGTGGATCCGTAGATTAGTGACCTGGTCAGGGCTTACGCGGAAGCAACAAGGCCATTTCAAACGGCGTTTCTCGTCTCCGACAGCCAAGAGGAGGTGGACTTTCACGAGTTGGAGATGGGAGAGGCGGAACAGGAGGGACCGGAGCTTCCCAGTCCCAGCCCGAGGCCGATGCCGCGGAGAGCTTCGACGACCGCTGCTACCTGGCAGAAGGCACGACGTTGCGGCTACTGCAGGCATTCATCAACTACGTCCTGAACCGGTGCTGGGCGCAGTCGAAGTGGGATTGGAAGGAGGTCCAGCTGCGCCACGACCCTGCGTCGCGGACCATCGTCGTGCCGCACTGCATGAGCAGCAGGATGGAGTCTCGAGACGACGGCGGCATTCGACAAATGAGCCGGGACGGGGACGGGCCGTGGGTCGTGGCGGACGATGCGATGGCCATCATCAGTGCCCAGTCATAGTCATTACAGCATCCTGACATCCGAGGGCTGACATTATCACAGTGTCTTTGTCATTGCAGCGACCAACGTGTTCGTCCGCGTCATGGACTTCGAATTTTGTGACGAGTTTGCAGAGTTCATTAATGGGACGGATGAAAAACAACGACACTTGGTCAAGAAGAAGGCCGAAGAGCGGAAACACCTGGTCAGTCTGAAGAAGACAGATTGGTTCAACCTAGAAGAGGCGAAGGGACGCGAGGGCCTGGCCTGCACTCTTGTAACCCTGCTGCATTGGAAATTATCTAAGGGAGACATAAGAAACGTCCTGTATTGATCTAGTCACGTACATCGGACAATGTCACCCTCCGAGGAGGACTTGACGGGGCGTTGCCACTGCATTGCGTCCGCACACTCGTCGTCTCGTGCAGCGTGGTACCTCAGTGAGATGGGTTTTCAAAACTGTGGGCATCTCGCGGACGCGAAGTATAGCCCAGATCTTGAATCTAAATTTCACGCTCGAGAATCCTCAGCTCTGGAGAACACTCCACATTTGTCTCCTCTCTATATAACAACCCTTGCCTTGTTATCCGGTATCGTTTGCCCTTTACCGTACGCTCTTTCTCCCCTGCTTCTTTTTCTCGCGTGTTCAACCACCTAGTTACCTCACACGAGGCAAGCCCTTCCATACTCGAAGAAGCGCGAGAACGACGAAAGCGCCAACAATCACACGAATCACACCCCAATCAAGAGCACAACAAGAAAACGAAGAAGCCGCCACGGAGAGCATACCACACCAATGGCATCCAAAAATCCTCTGACAGCCGGCTTCCCTCCGCGCGATGTCGGCACCAAAGAAGACGGCATGGTTCATAACTCAGAGCAAGCCTCGGACTCGGAAGTTAAGCACAGCATGGCCATCATTCATGGCAACGCCCCAAACGACAACACGCTCGATACCAACTTCCAAGAGAGTGTGCAGAAGGCTGAGGCTATCACAATTGCTTGGACTTTGAAGGCCTTGATCGTCGCCTACTCCGTGATCTGGTGCGTCTACTTTGTCCAAGGGATCGTCATCGGAGTCGGCGGAGCTTTGCTTCCCTATGTCACGTCCGACTTTGCGGCACACTCGCTCATTCCTACCACTGGTGTCTTAAGCCAGGTCATCGGGGGTATCGCGAACCTGTGCATTGCGAAAATTCTGGGTGTTTTGGGTCGACATTCTGGCTTCCTGTTGTGCGTAATCATCGCCACCCTCGGACTCATTATGGCGGCTTCTTGTAACGGCGTAGAGGTATGTGCCGCGTCTCAAGTCTTTTACATAGTCGGAATCAATTGTCTCGGATACTGTCTCAGTGTTTTCATCGCGGATACATCTTTGCTCCGCCATCGAGGTCTCACGCAAGCCCTACTCAACTCGCCATAGATAATTACATCATGGCTCGCAGGCTCAATCTCTACCTCATTTCTCAACGGATCGGGCTGGCGGTGGGCCTTCGGCATGGAGAGTATCCTCCTTCAGGAATTGGTTTCCCTCTTTTTGGAATCTTCATGCATTATTATAAGAAGGCCAAGAGACAGGGAGTTATTCCAGCACGGACGCCGGCTGGTCGTACATTGCTGCAGTCTGTACTACATTATGTCCACGACTTTAATGTTGTTGGGCTGCTACTTCTCTCTGCTGGTTTTGCCTTCCTGCTCCTGCCGTTCAACCTTTACACGATGTAAGGCGAGGGTTGGGGTTCCGCACTCATCATTTGCTTCCTTGTCTTCGGAGTTCTATTCATCGCTGTGTTTGTCATATGGGAACGGTTCTTTGCTCGCATCTGTATTACTCCATGGGCTACACTGAAAGATCGCACCGTCCTCGGCACCTGCATGGTGGGTTTTGTGCTCTTCCAGAGTAGCTCATGCTGGAATGGATATTTTAGCTCGTTCTTGCAAGTGGTGAATGGCTTGAGCGTTACCAACACATCCTATATCGTTCAATCTGGTACGGTCGTTCAAATCCTTGCAAACATTACTGCTGGTGCAATGATCTCATATACTGGCCGATATAAACCGATCAGCGTCTTCATCGCCTTCCCTCTAATCATTTTGGGTACAGGTTTGCTCATATATTTTCGCCAGCCTTCCCAGTACGTGGGTTACATTGCCATGTGCAATATCTTCCTTAACTTTGGGTTTGGTATACTGATGCTCACGGTTGAAATTGGTATTTTGGCTGCCGCTGGCGCGCAGCAATACTTTGCCATTACTATATGTTCTGCTATATCGGCAATGCTGTTGGCTACACAATCTCTGCTGCCATCTGGCAGGGCACGCTCCCCGATAAACTGGCTTTGCACCTTCCCCCAGAGGCTCAAGGAAACCTTACGACTATCTACAGTTCCATTGAGGAGCAGTTGACGTATGAGTGGGGCTCACCTATCCGTTTGGCAATTCAGCATGCATATGGAGACACATTCCGATTTCTGCTGATTACTCGTACAGCAACTTGGATTGTGGGCTTAGTGTCGATGCTTGTATGGAAGAACTTGAGCGTCAAGGGCGTCAAACAGAACAAAGGTTATGTTGTATAAATCTGGATGTGGCAGAAGCTCATCAGCAGGCTCGCCATCTGGTTCGCGTTCTGGCGTAGAGTTATTGCGTGCTGGTGCTGTTTCTGCGGCGGGAAGATATCCGATGAGTAAGCTCGGAACTCTTATGTTGCCACTTGTCTTTGTAATGGTTGTGTCGATCTAGTTAAGCCAGTTGGACTCAGTAATCCCAGTTACCATAGGTGTCCGTGGAGTGATACAGACAATATATTTACCGCTCATTATGGTAGGTCCAACTCCTTCGATTCCGAAAATTGCACTCTATTGCTACTCACTATGTGTTTATAGAAAATGTTTCCCGAAACTACGGCTTGTGGCTCAAATCCTCCTGAGCGGGAGTCTAGCAGCCCAGAGGCAGCACCTCAGACCTCGGGTAGTAATATCAAAACCTAGGGAATCAAAAATACAATAGTAGTTATGAAAGTGAAAAGTGGTGGAAGTAGTCCAACAACCCAAGTCTTCACGTTCTTTAGAAAACCAGGATTTAGCGCTAGCGATAGGACATGAGGGTTTGTCACCGTTAAATTGGTAGTCCACGAAGAGTAGATCCCCTGTTGTTCTTTTATGTATCTCCATAGCCATTCGTTGCAATAAGAGAATAGTTACGAGCTACAAGACCTATAGACTGGCCACCTCATAACCAAAATATAATGACCTCCATCACATATATACTACAACATCAGTCTTCTCGTTCCCGGCCTCGGGCACCTCCGGGACGGTATTCTCAGGTTTACGTCCCCGTCGTCTAAGGCAACTTCCCAGGCTCTTGGTCATATTCTTGACGTTCTCAGCCACAATCTCCCTGGTTGGCTTCTGGAAGAGGAGATCGATCCTCAAGGGTTTTGTTCATTGTCCTCGGCATAAACAGCAGTTGGTAAATCCAGCCTATCGTAGCGATTCCGCCATAAAACCCAGTGCCAAGCCTATCAGTGTCATAGCTTCCTGTATGGCAGAGAAGTTGTAAATAGCGAAGAAAGAGGCCAGGAAGAGCAGTGCGTCGGGCGTGGTCATGCCGTAAGACTTCAAGTAGGTCGGGTACATTTCTGATGGGACCACCCATGTGAGACAGGTGTAGCAGCCGAGGAATCTTATATATAGGATAAGACCAATGAGATGTCAGGCTTCGACACCTTCTAGGTTTGTCTCAACTAAGATATAGTAGCTACCGCCAATGATGGCCAGTCTGACGAAGAAGGTAGAAAGCATGGTATTAGCCTAGAAACAATGTCTAAACTTCTCTAGAAGGAAAATAGCTAGAATGGTGCCGATCAAAAGAGAGCCACCACTAATAGGAGACATATAGGTTGTCTTCTTATTATCGAAACTACTTGGCTTTATCAAAACGCTCATGTAATACATTATCGAGTTGTTCCCTCAAGTGGTGTTTCATTTAGTTGGTTGATTCTTAGAGGTTTGGTTCCTCAGGTAAAACCTATCAGAGATTATATAGCTAAGGTAGTGATTAGGCTATAGCCTTGCCACCTGGGTGGCCAGCTGGTGAGAGTGAAGAGTCTCCAACCACAACATATCGCATTGACTCTGGTTGGTTGACTCAATAGGATCATTATATTGGCGTAGACGAGAGCTTGTCAGGCACACAGAATAGTAAAGAAGTCAAGCTATAGTGTAAGGAAACTGGTCCCTTATGTACCTAACGCTCCGTAGGCATAGAACGTGTGTTGAAGGCTACAGGTCTAAGTAGGTGGCCGTAGGCCACGTAGCCGAGATAAGGTATAGATGCCAGGTGGTCGCCAGGTGGTCGCCACCTATAAAGCCCCTTTTCCAACCTAGCCACCTAGCCAGGTGGCTACATAATATCGTTACACATAGGAAGGGGCGGTTAACGACACTCTCAGAGACGACCCTCTGCATATAGAGGATGGAGACTTTTATGATAAAGAACGTCTCTTTGGCTTCTTGGTTATTGATACCATAGATATGTTTCTAAACCTTAAATTCTAATATTAGAGTATGGTTTTTCTATTTTTCATATATACATTGATGATATTATGATTTCAGCTTATAATTAAAGAAAAAGAAGCAAATATCTAAAGTATTAGAATGTCTAAAAACAAACCTTTATAAGATTATAAGGCTTGGTTTTACTTTTGGCTTTACGACAACTTCAACTGAGATAGTAGATTGAGACTCTCAAATAATGCCATAGTCAACACACCTACCATACACCTACCATACACCCACCATACACCGACCATTTACCGACCATACACCCGCTATATAGGTTAAAGCAGTAGCAGCATCGACCTACTCACGAAGAAGGAAATGGGCGAGATCAAGATTCAGGCAGTATTTTATGCGGTATTGTTGCTTAAATATGTATCGTAAGTGTAATATGAATTAGACTATGACTTCGCTCTGAGGGTTTTCTCTCAAATATTATTATCAAAGCTTGTCAAACCCAACCTTGTTGACAAATTTCCTTTAATATGAGAATTTCAGTTATCATTGCGGCTATAATAAGAGGCCTTAATATCATGATGAGTTTCTTTTTCTTCGACACTGGTCAAGTAGTAATCGCAGCCAACTCGCCCACGAGAAACGACGAGTTTGCTAAGTAAAGCAAATTTGAAGTATTGAGATAGAAACTGGCAGAGACTAGCAGGGTTGAAACGATTATCTAGTGTGCCACCAATATTACAGAATCAATCGTTGGACGGGGTTTGCGCTACTAGTTGAGCCGAAGCCGAGGGGTTGGGTTTGCGTTTGGTGCAGCACTGAACGAAGTCGATAATCGTCGAGAAGAAGGTGACGGCTCTAGAAGCAGGTTAGAGGTCGTAAGATGAGAACATATAGGCATAAAGAAGTCCACCACATACGCGAAAGCATATAGCAAGTAGGCGGCCTTGTCTCGCGACGGCCCTGCAGGGTAGGAACGAAGGGGGTCGCAGTCATCGGTACCGCACTCACGGTTCTGTCCGTACGCGAGCATCATGAATATGCCACCGAATATTGCCAGGATGATCGTGATGATATCCGCTGCAGAAGTCCATCCTGCTTCTGCGCGGCCAGGTGGAGACTTGTTGCCGAAAATAGAGACACAGAGTCGGATCAGAATGCAAATGTTGAAAACAAGTAGAAGAACATCCTTTACTAATTAGCTTGCATGCCCGGGAGAAAGACAAGCAGAAAGAAGAACAGATCATACCACCACGTAGCCGGCTGCTAAGTGCGCGCTGAACTTTGCACTACAGTATATCAAAAAGCCTAGGCTGACAAAGAGGACTACTATCGAGGCGGCACGAAGGAACGAGTGAGCCCAGACAGACCAGGAGGAGCGGCCGAGAGCCATGGCCCACTGCACATGAACGCGAGAATGCGCTTCAGCAGAGTGAATTTAGCTGGAACATAAACAGGGGTTAAGATCTCGTGGCGTGAGATTGTGAAATGAGGAGGGGATGCTGGTGATGGCGAAGGGCCGAGGCTGACTGTTGGTTTTATTGTAACGGTAAAGGGCGGGTGCGATGGTTCAGCATCACGCGCTTCCCCGGTCAAGCAAGGTGTGGCGCTTAAAGGGACTGGAGGCTTGGCGCAGGGTCCTATTAGTTCTTCTTCGCCGTCCGTGGTTACATCCAGGAATCCATCAGAGATGACCAGGTAATGTCGTGTAACCCCTCGCTTCAGCTTGTCGACATCCGAGCCAAACGGACCCCGAGTAAAATCTGCCCCTGTCGAGAAGCAGGGTCCTGGAAGTAATTTCCATACTGCATGACCGCCAGAATGAGACGCTATCGATAATCCTACATCGGTGCTCTCCCTTTTGTAATAAAATGCCAAGACACAACTTTAACAAGTCTCGCTGGGATAATGCCTGACAAAGCATCCTACAACCTCGAAGAAGTTGCTTGATCACGCATCGTCTCATTTGATGCAACCCTTCATACCTTTATTGAATCCTACAAAATTAAACATGGTACTGGCCGAGCCAAAAAAGGCTGTCAAGAGGGTGGGTAGACCGAGCAGGATTGAGCCTGCGGCATTGAGGGCTGTCGTCTTCTCAGGGTGTTCTTGGACGCTTTAGGGGCGCGCAGTGGAAGATGAGAAATGAGTGAGGATAATGATATAAATGGGATCCAAAGGTGCCCTGTCTGTTTCATGTAACGACATTCTCAAATTGGTAGAAAAGCCGTATCTCTAAGTCATGAATTTCTTCGTAGTGTTATCGTTGCTACTCTTCCACTGCTTGTCACGTAGTGCACTTGCCGGTGTCACTGGTGGCACTCTCAACCGGGCTTTAGACATCAAGGCTGCTGCTCTTGAGCGAGCTCATGTTCTCATTACCCGTCAGGATAATGATACAGATGTTGAAAAGCCTCCCCGTTTAGCAAATGCAACTCAAACAGATATTGAAAAGGCCCGAGCCCTGGTCAAGGCTGCCATCCAACAAGCGGCTGATCACAATAAGGCGCGTCTCGACAAGCCCCTCCGAAACAATTATGAGCTGAAGCCCGGAACCCAAACTTCCAAAAGGAGACGTGATGATGCTGGTGACGCTCCTCCCCTATTCAATGTTACCGACGAGATTGCTGCGGCGGCTGCCCTTATTGCCGAAGCAGATGCTTACGCAGAAGTCAAGAATGGTACTTTGAATCGACGAGCTCTATTTGAGAAACGGAATCGACCAAGCCAGTTTTGGCTCGGAAATATTGCTCATGTCGGAGGATGGCCATTCGGGGACAACGATGGAGACTTTACAGTCTTTCGTGATGTTACGGATCCTAAATATGGTGCTGTGGGAGACGGAGTGACTGTGAGTGACTGCCTAGGCTCTACCTCTCTAACACTGGAAGTATTGGACGATGACTGACATGATTGAAAGGACGATACCGAAGCAATCAGGAAAGCTGTTTCGGATGGAGATATGTGTGGGCCAGGCTGTTATAGCTCTACGACCAAGGGCGCTATCATCTATTTTCCACCTGGTATGTATTTGAATTCCCACGCCAGGCGTATTTGCAATATATTTACATCATGTATAGGTACATACCTTGTCAGCGGCACAATTGAGACATATTACGGCACTCAATTCATCGGTGATGTAAGTGGTTGAGGGATTTCCAGTCCGGTCGCGTACTTACTTAGCATCTAGGCTGTAGATCGTCCAGTGATAAAGGCAGCGTCATCTTTTGTTGGCCTAGGTGTGATTTCTACTGACAAATATGTTGACAATGGAGGCACAGGATCTGATGGCAATGCTAAGGAATGGTACATAAACACGGTAAGGAATCATCAAAATCCAAGGTAAAATCAGGCGATTGACCTCGTATCAGGCAAACTTCTATCGCCAGATCAGAAACTTTGTCATTGACATCACGGCCACTGATCCTGGCGCATATGTCTGCGCACTGCACTACCAAGTCGCTCAAGCCACGAGCCTGCAATTTGTAGAGTTCCGCGCCACTACTGGCACTACTCAACAGGGCATCTGTCAGCCACAATGAATTGTCCTTGAGACCTTGGAATAGTCTTGCTAATACTTACAGTTGCTGAGAACGGTAGCGGTGGTTTTATGAGTGATTTGGTTTTCAATGGTGGTAATTTCGGAATTTGTGAGTTCGCCCAGTAGTATTCTGCTCTCAAGGATCCAACATCACTGGCAACATACCATTGCCACTATAGACTAACCTTTAATGCGCTAGATGGGGGCAACCAACAGTTCACGGCTCACAGAATCACTTTTAACGGGTGTACCACTGCGGTTCAGCTCATCTGGGACTGGGGTTGGGTAATTACATTGCTTCCTTTCCTCTATTGAATTGTGCAACTTACCTGTTACAGGCATGGAAGAGCATTTATATTAAGAATGCTGACGTGGGCTTCAAACTGCTTTCAGAAGATGGAGTGCACAACACCGGCTCTATCCTCGTCGTTGATTCAGTTTTTGAGGGTGTTGGTAAGGCAATCTTGACTTTTCCTGCTGCGGCCGAGAAAGGCGACGGCACGACTGGCCTTACCCTGGACAATGTCAAGTTCATCAACACTCAATCTGGCGTTGTGGATAATGCTGGTACATCATATTTGAGCGCTGGTTCAGACATTGACACTTTCGTCCTCGGCCGTATCTACGTTGACCAGGAGAAGTCCGAGTCACTTCACACTAGTTTTGCAACCAAACGTGATCCGACTTTAGTCGGGGACAATCCCTGGAATCTTCCCAAAGCGCCCTTCTTCGAGAGAGCTAAGCCCCAGTATGCTGAAGCTGGCGGATCTCAATTTTATCATATTCAGCAATTGTGCAGAGGTATGCTGACACGATTGGATTTCCGTACTGACTCAGGAAACTAACACGAATATTTGTTCAGGAGATGGCGTAAATGATGACACGCAGTGCATTCAGCAGGCGCTTGACGCGTTTGCGGCAAGCTCCATCATTTACTTTGATGCGGGCTCCTACATGATCAGTGACACCATCACTATACCCAACGATGCTAAAATCGTCGGCGAAAACTGGGCTCAATTAGTTGCATATGGAGAAAATTTCGAGGATGCCACGTAAGATAAGCCATTCAGATGCGTTACGATACATGCCATATCTGAGGTTCATTTACTCAAAAATGTCAACTAGAAATCCCCGACCTCTCATTAAGGTAGGCGAAAGGGGCCAGAGGGGTAATATTGAGATGCAGGATCTCATATTCACCTCAAAAGGACCTACCGCAGGAGTCGTATTTGTAGAGTGGAACATACGAGGTGATGGTGCAGGCAAAGCTGGCATGTGGGGTAAGTCCAACCGCAAGAGACATAAACTTATTTGAGACTTACTTATACATTTATATCTAGATTGCCATGTGCGTGTTGGAGGAGCTATCGGTACTGACTTGACAGTTAACGAGTGCCCCGCTGGAAGTCAAAATAACAACTGCAAGGCTGGTAGCGCTCTCATGCACATAACACCCGATGCATCTGGCTACTTTGAAAATGTTTGGCTATGGGTCGCCGACCAGTAAGGCGTGTTCCGCAGTCAGCTTCATGCCATGATAAACTTACAAATGATAGTGATATTGATGATCCAGATTGGAACGACGACAACAACTTTATGGTAAGTAAAGAAATCAGTAGCGATCGCAAAATGCGTTCTTCACATAACAAACTATCAAATTCTTTACCGCGTATTGACATTGTGATAGAAACAATGCTCGATCTTCGTTGCCCGAGGCTTCCTTATCGAAAGTACGACTGCGACATGGCTATATGGCACAGCATCTGAGCATGCAACTTTCTATCAATACGAATTCTTGAATGCCAAGAAAATTGTTGCCTCAATGATCCAGACTGAATCACCATACTACCAGCCCACGCCAAACCCCCCTGAGCCATTTAACAACGCAGTAGGAGCCATGCCAGGAGATCCGGCCTACAAATGTGACGATGGAGAGACCTGTGACTCATCATGGGCTCTCCGTATCCTGAATTCTAGTCAGATCATGATACATGGTGCTGGGCTTTACTCGTGGTTTGATACCTATACTCAGGAATGCCGTATGCTCGTCCCCCCCTCCCTCCCTTTCTAAAAAAAAACAAAACAAAAGAGAATTTGGAAGTGAACAGTTGGCTAACTGTCGACGATTTTAGTCCAAACCGTGGATTGTCAAAAGTCATTGATCGATCTTCAGGACAATTTTGGAAATGTGACCATCCACAATCTCATTACTATTGGCGCGGTGAACATGATAGAGTCAGATGGCTTGACTATCAAGGCATCGGACAACCAAGCGGTTGACTTTCACCCAAGGTGGAGCCAAATATCTGTCTTCGACCCGCGCCAGTACATCAACCCTTGCACGCAGGAGCCCGCGAATACCAATCCTGACCTTCCTGCGGGTGCAGATGCCGCTGTACGCACAGAAAATGACGAACAACTCGCATACCTGACAATTGTTAACGGTTGTCCCTATGCTTTTGAGTTTTTGTCGCAGCACAACCATCAGATGAAAGACTGGGACAGCGAATGGGTGACCATTCCTGCTGGTATGTTGCCATCCACTATATTCTTTCCCAAAAATCGAGTAATCTCATTAAAATATGCACAGGGGAGTCAGTGCAATTCCTCATCGAATTTGAACAGGGTCCTGGCATAGATGATGGCGATACTGCTGGAGAAGCATACTATCAGCTCCAAGGCACAGACAAGAAATGGCATGTCACTACTGACTATGTGGATGACGACGATATTTGGCCTCCTTTACGAGCCAGGATCGCTTATACTGACATCGGTACCAAGGATGTTGCTACAGGCACCGTCTTTGACTTGGGGTGGCCCACTCTCTACGATGGCGTCCCGCTTCAATGGGTGTTGACAGGAAGCGAGACATACGGCTATTGGTCCAGTGCCAATCCACCAGTGGCTTGGATGCATTCCATTTTGGATGTCATCGGCGACCGGAAGTTGAAGTATGTCTGCATGCCGGGTAGCCACGACGCCGGAATGAGCACCATTGATGGCCATACGGCTTTCTCCGACTGGTCGAATACACAAACCCAATGGCTGGACTTTTACAATCAGCTCATGCGTGGCTCGCGCTGGTTCGATGTTCGTCCCTGTCTTGGCAATGGTGGAAAGCATATGCTTTGCCATTATACAGTGACTTCTGGCTCTGCTGTTGGTGCCAACGGCCTTTCCGTCGATGTCATGATCGATCAGATTAATAGGTGAGTGAGGAGAGGTTCACTTTTCTTAAATACCACATAGTGCCTGCTGACAAGACGACATGTAGCTTCATGGACGATCACCCCGGAGAACTCGTTATCATAGATCTGAGCGACGAGTCCGGCTTTGATACCGACCATCGTACATCTGCTCAATCCTACGATCGTCTCACGGAGGACCAATGGAGACCCATTTGGCAGCAAGTCCGGGACGGATTTCGCAAGCCGTGCAAAGGCTTCGGAGGCGACAAGGTACTTGACGAGTTTACGATGAACGACTTCATTGGTGACGGCCAAGGCTGCGTGATGACCGTTGCTCGAAATATTCCCGGTATGGATGCAGATCCAGAAAAAGGGTTCTACCTATACGACAAGCTACCTCGCCACAATGACTATTCGGACACTGATGATTTCAACGCAATGCGAAACGACCAGATCTCCAAGCTCAAACTGAACCGTCGCCTTGGCCGTGAGGGCGACGGAGACACTGCCGATGACTTCTTTGTGCTTTCTTGGACCATGACACTCAAGGCATCTGATGCAATCACACCTCTCTCAGATCGAGCTGCCATTGCGCTGAATACACTCTTCTGGTATGCGTATCACGAATTCACGCCGTTCTCGTACCCCAATATCTTGTACGTCGATTTCGTTGGCCAGCCCTACTTATTAGAGAATGGCTTGTCTCAGGATGAGTACATGGAACAGACAACGAGCCATTTAGCTGCTCTGGCTATGGCTGTTAATCTGCAAATTGCCAGTCAGAATTGTTATGTGGGCGGCGGAAAGATTTAAGAGGTTTGCTTACCTTACAGCCAGAGGGAGCGTCTCCTGGTAACGTTCCAAGATTAAATTGGAGTCGTCTCCGCGCTATGCTTTTATACTTTTCCTATTTGAGCCTTGTTGGAATAAACTCCGTAGCGTCCTCTAGGGTGATAATATATTTGGCAGTTGCGTTTCTCACCAGGCAGCTGTGTTTACTGTTAGACACCGTCGTCACTCCATTTGAGTGACGATAGCCCAGAGCATTTGGAAATCTAGCAATTCCTAGCTGAACTCGATAAGTAGGGCGGTAAGATGCTGAAGGTGGTATAAGCGATATTTCATCAACGATGTTGATGTCTAATATTCCGGCCAAGGGTTTTGCAAACCAAGCCCAAATTGTGTGTTCTTCTATTACGGTCCATTTCTTTTCAAGACGCTTCGAGGTAGATCGAGCCACTCGTCCCAATATGAACCGAGATGTGCAGAAAGACATTCTATGATATGGCGGCCAGCATTGCCAAAGACCCAAATGTCTCGGTCAGCGTGTAATAGAATAGCCCAATATGCAAGAATCACTAGAGCTATTGGTTGCCGTTGTTCGAGAGATTCGACAAATTCAACCGATATTCGAGCGGGCCAAGCTAATGTAATCTGCATGGGATGAAGTTCAGAGACTGTACGACGGAGGCCAAATACCCAATGCAGTGCTTGGATGGCCTCTAGGCATGCTTTATATTGCCCTGGTGAGAGCTTTTCACTCGACTCGTTGAACAAGTTCAATAAAACGTCACACTCATTCTCCGTATCTCCAAGTTGTTGACGGTAAAGACTGTCGGCAGCCTCGATAGCATCGATGATATACCGTATCTCAGAGTGGCGCAGTGTGTGCCAACTCTGATATGTAATGGCAGTGACGCCACGATGAACCTTCAGATAATTAATTATCTTATCAAGGGCCACACTACCTTTGCATGAGGCGACGGCGTCGAAGAGGGTGTGCATGCCAAGAATTGCGGCGAACACAAACAAGGCCAAGCAGTTTTCGTTGCGCACCTCGGGCTTTGCTGCATTGAAAAGCGATAGGCCTTGCGTTTGGAGCTCTGCCGATTGTCTTAAAAATTCCGACTTGCGGACCTCATCAGATTGCAGTGTGCTAAGATGGAGGGCCGAGAAGGCCAATAGCTCGTGCATGAGATAGGGCGATGAAAAAGCAGACTGGAATATGGCCTCAACACAGGTTTCGGCGCCCGCGCCAGCGCCAGCCAGCCATGTCGCGGAGGTGCGAGTCATTTTGGCCACTTGGGATTCGAGATGATGGAGCAACACTAGATGCCGCATGTCACAGCAGGGCGTAGGGTTGAGGCTAACATTATCGCCAACATTAAAATCAGCCAGGGGCTCAGTCACAGGAGTTAGTGCCTGTTGCGACGATGCACTTGCTGGAGGTGTGATGAGATGAGCTGGAGATGGAAGAGAGGCAGGACTCAGGCCGAGAAACGAGCATCGTCGATTCGTGACGACGCAGCCGCCACATTCTGGATGTCTCTCGTCACATTTGACGTGGCGGTTTTTGCATTCTTTAGTGACTCAAACATTAGCTTTGATAACATTAGGAGAATGGGCGCAAACCTCGGCATCCTTTTCGAGACTTCTTATGCGATTGCCGCAGCCGAGCAGCACCTGTCATGATAAGAAAAAGGAAGCGCAGAGGCGGACCCAATACGCTAGGGATGTAGACGAGTCGGTTATGAGCGTGGACGCATTCGTTACCTTGAACGTGCAGAGCAGGCAGAGGATAGATGGGACTCAGTGGCTTTTGTAAAATACGGCATGTACGCGTATTTGAGTTTGATGCGCGGAAGTCAATGGGTTCGATATGGAGTACGCGTACTGGGCAGGCTCTGATTGGTGAAGAATCCCATCGTTGAGACTCAGGAGAGACAGATCCGACTACGACTCCACAATGCTTCTAACTAAAAGGGGGGCTAATTCGCAATAGTGTAACATGCACCTTCATCACTCCTAATCACCAGACAACCCCCTTTGAAACAATGGGCCACCAAGACCATACGCAAGCAATCCGAAAGTGATTAATGCGGTTTTGAACTTGGGTGGGGGTCAATCATGCCGTATCGCTGGGCTTTGGATTGGCTCTCGTTGTGTTATTTGTCTCCCTCGCCAATCAGGTCAACTCAAGTACGGCAGGTATCAGGGCATCTGCCAATCATCGGTGGATTGCAAATACGAACTAATTCGTCCCTGATAGAGGTATAAGGGCACTTTGTGTATATGTATGAGCTTGTGATCTCTCAGTTCGCCCACACACTTGACCTGAACCATAATCTTCTACTGACTTGCCTTGTACTTTTCAAATTTCGACGATATGTCTTCTGCAATCTGCAACCCAAATTGGCGCGATGCTTCGTTCAGCTTCTACCGATACGAGCCCTCCGTGGCGGCTGCAATGATATTTTGCCTGTTGTTCTCGCTACGACACTAGTGCACTCCTGGCAAGTGTATCTTACAAAGAGCTGGTTTTTGGGTGCACTTGTTGGCGGTTGTTTCAGTAGGTTCCGGGAATTCAGTATCTGGACAATAGAGCAAGCTTCTAACATGTTGCTTCATCGTAGCTGAGTTCATCGGATACGCTGCACGAACTGCGTCTGCGAGACAGGCGCCAGGCTGTTGGAAAATGATGCCATACATCATACAAAGCGTGTTCATTCTCCTGAGCCCAGCCTTGTTTTCAGCTTCGATTTATGTCATTCTCGGTCGAATCGTAAAGTTGACAGATGGAGACTCGCATGTCAGAATTAAACATCGATACATTACCAAAACCTTTGTGACGGGTGACCTCATCTGTCTTTTCATGCAATGCGCAGGTAGGCAGAGAACCAATATGGACGAATGCCCTTAGCTAACACTTGTTCTTCCCAGCCGGCGGCTTGATGGGTGGGTCTCGAGCAGTTCCCGCTCTTTACAAAATTGGCAATGGTGTAGTCATTGCCAGTCTGATCCTTCAACTTATCTGGTTTGCATTCTTCGTTGTCATTGCCTTCATGTTTCATCGATCAATGAAATTAGTTCCTACGGTGGCAGCACAGCGACCCGACATACGGTGGCAGAGTTATCTCATTACTCTGTACATTGTCAGTTTCTTCGTCATGGTCCGGTCACTCTTTCGTGCGATTGAGTTCATCGAGGGAAGCAAGGGCTATCTTCAGACGACTGAGGTGTTCTTTTACATCTTCGATGCCGTTCTCATGTTCCTCGCAGTAATTTATTTGCATTGGAAGCATCCCAGTGAGATTGGTCTATTGCTTCGCGGTGAGGAGCCTTGCACAAATGGTCTCAAGCTTGTGACTATGCGTCCCAATCGATCTATATTGAAGAGATGGAGGCCTTAGAACAGCAGCCATGTTGAGCCCATCATGATTTGATAACTCTCGATGCATAAAGCTAGATAAAGGCGGACCTGTGGAGTTGCAGACTGGACAGAATTACTTATAGAGCTCCTGGATAAATATAATTATATGTAACAAGATAAAGTTCACTTGTGCCTATACTCGCCTCCTTGATTAATACGCCCTTGCTTACTTTGGTACTCCCCCTCTCCCCTCCCAAATGAGAAGTAGTGAGGGGATCACCATTACTTCTGTCATTCTCACACTCTCTCCATGTCAGTATCAAGACAGCTTCTTGAACGTGAGCGTCAGTTCAAGCGGTTAATTAGTAATCAAATCGTTGCGTCTTATCCAATTCCGTTGATGCTTATGCTGAAGGCATCGAAACTAAAGTTCGTCTAGATGAACTAGCGTGAAAGAATTTCCTATACTATCAATCTAGAGACATATTGAGGATCTGATATTGAATCATACAAAACAATCGAGTCCAATATACCTTTCCCGGGAGCATCATGCAAAATATTAATCCAAATGAACGGTTTGAACAAGTTGCACATTTGAACCTGCACGCAGTATTTTCTCGCAATCATCACATTGATTCTTCACTACTGACTTGAAATTCTGTATCTGAGTACCCCAAATCCGCTGACGCAACAATTCCCAAGATGCCAACACACTCAAGGAGCAAGCTAGATCAACATCAGCTCGTTCCCTCGAAGGACATGGACCCTTTGCCTTCCCATTTTGCCCCTGTCTTCTTCCGTAATCAATTTCGCACCAAGATTGACCTGCCCACCAAAGACAGGTATCCAGATGTGAAGGGGAGATGTGCCCTTATTACGGGCTCAAACACCGGTCTAGGCTTCGAGGCAGCAAAACAGCTCTTATCACTTGGGTTGTCGCATCTGGTGATGGGGGTGCAATCTCTTGAGAGAGAAAAAGCTACGTTCTGCTAATCCAGCGGCAAAGATCGATGTTTGGCAGCTTGATATGGAATCTTAGACTTCTATTCAAAGTTTTGCGCGCAAGTGTGAAGAGCTTCCGTGTTTCGATATCGTCATTCGCAATGCCGGTGTTGCTATGACCAATCGTGTCATCATACCTGAAATGGTCACGAAAAGTCTTTGCAGATCAGCCACAGTGGCACAGCATTGGTAGCTATCCTCTTGCTACCGGTTCTGGAAAGCAAGCTGATAGACAACAAACCAGCTCGACTCACATTTGTGAATTCTGTGATGGCACATCTTTGCAAAGTACCAAACAAGGACACACGACCATTCTTACACTCCTTCGATGATAACGATATCTTACCATTCGATCATGAACAGAGATATGGAGTGTCAAAGCCAGTATCACAGCTTTTTATTGTCAAGCTTGCAGAGATTGTCAACACTAACAAAGTAATCATTAGTATGGTCGATCCAGGGCTGGCCAAAGGGACACAATTTGGACGAGACACCAAGGGTCTTGTGGGTATCATGGCTAAGGGCATGTTTGGCATCGCAGGCAGGCCGGTGGAAAAGGGGGCGGCGACATACGTCGATGCTGTCCTAGCCCATGGCAAGGAATTCCATGGTTGCTTTCTTATGAATTGTAACATTTCTCCGTACGTCAGAAAGCAAGATAGAACAGCTGTACTACGGTTTACTAACCATTGGGTGCACGAAAAGGCTTGCTTGTTGGTACTACACCGATGGGAAGGCATTGACAGATGCTATTTTGACGGAAACGATCCAGGAGTTCAGTTTTGCAGGGATTGATCAGATACTAGCCTCACAGTAGGCTAGGGGAGAGTTTGATAATTGGTGCTATTTATTTCATTAGTTCTCACCGTCGAAGTCACATCGGCGTATTAGTAATAATCATTCAATGGCAATCCAGATTCGTCTATGGACTATGCAACATATAATTTCATTGGGTCATAAGCTAAATCTTGAGCAACTAATGTGACTTCACAAATAAAAGCTATATAATATTTCACTTCAACCCAACTCCCACAAGTTTACATGACGAATGATCAATTATTTCCTACCACAGAGATCCCATGTCCCTTATATTCAAGCCTTTTGACTAGATCCTGCCAGACGCGCTTTTGCAAAGCTTTCCCTTCGGCTCCTGCAATCCAATCTGGAAGAATATTCCTATAGGTGCGTGTTAGTACACAAATTGACTCCGTCTTCGTAACCGTAATCAATAGGGCTTGAACTGAGTATTGTGATTGGAGGTAATTGACGCATGACATAAACTTACTCTTTGATCTGACATTCAGAGCAGTACTTTCCATGACTCTCAGGCCCAGCAAATGCAGCCTGTAGAAGTGTTCGGCTGCCCACTTCAGCCGTTCGCGCAAAGAATAGCCTCATTGTCGCCATCATGAATTTTCCAATAGGAGGAGCGTCGCGATCGAGTGCGGTATAGCACAAACCCGGACTTGTCATGTTGATGATGACACCTGAGTCAGACAGGGGAAGTAGCGAAGCTAAATGACGAGCTACGTACATTTGTACTAGCTTGCTGGCGGGATAGCTAGAACGGGCGAAGTTAGCAAAATTGCTGAAGCAGTCTCTCTTTAATAAAGAGTGCAGGGACTTACGTAGTGAAAGGGGTAAAGTTCTTCGGATCCTCGAGGTTATCGAATATATTAGCATCATCATTTGCCTTTGCCACAATTTTATGGACTTTGCTGTCAATGGCTGCGTTACTCGTGACAAATACGAGACGTGGATTGGTACTGAACTTTCGGGCAGATGCTTGGAGCTTTGGGATTGCACGAGCAGCTAACAGCGTCGTACTGACAACGTTGACCAGGAAGGTCTGCTCCATGCCCTCCACCATCGTGTGGCGGGACATAGCAAGGCCGGCATTTAGAATAAGGGCATCTATGCGGTCGAGTGTATCGAGTCGCTTGGCGAATGCCTCAATCGAGTCAAACGATGCATAGTCAAGCTCCCACACCTCGCAAACGTCTCGGCCCGTCACCTCTCGAACAGCTGCCTTGGCAGCCTCACCCTTGGATCGTGAGCGGACTGCTAGGATAACTCGTGCAGCACCGTTTTTGACAATATGCTTGACGCATTCTAGCCCCAGGCCTGTGTTAGCTCCCGTGACAATATAAGTCTCACTTGCGATTGATTTTGGAGCGTCTGCAATTGGTAGATTGCTATGCTGATTGCGAGCAAAGTCGATGAACCCAGGCATGATGCCTAATTCTGAGCAAAAAGGCAGGTATTACGGCAAAATTAACAGCAATCATCATGTTCCAGCAGAACTCATGGCTGGATTGGGAGGGAGGGCTTCCGCACTTTAATACATGGCCGAGTGGGCAAGGGTCATCCATAGCCACGTAATGATTTGCCATGACTTCCGAGGATCTCACACGGACAATAGAAAATGTCCACGGTAAATCAGGAGGTCAAAAGACGCATGAGATGGTAGGCGGTGTTTCCGTCACTAATCCTAGATGACAGTTTCTGGGATGGGTCCAGCCTAATCTTGGAACTTTAGAGTCATAATGTCGGCCAATCAGAAAGCTGTAACCTAATCGGGTAATCATCAAAACAAATCCATTCCGGCTAGATCTATCTCCTGTGCGCACAACAAATTGCTGTACTCTGTCGTCTATAGATGCATTTCTGTTAGAAAATCTCAGCAGCTAAAGGTGTGTTATTTCTAGCTGGGTCAAGATTTGCAACGGGCAGATATACAAAGCTAAGAGGACACTCTAATCACTGTAGACGTTACAAGAGTTTCAATGTGTATTCCCACTGGACACACTTATATTAGTGCGATAGGCAATTAGCGCCATGCAATTCAATAACTGAGATATACAAATACAAGGGGGAAAAAAGAATTGCGCATCTGTCCGAACGCCATGGCGAAATGCTTCTAACTCCTCAATCAACGATCTCTCCGGACGAGATATTGTGGACCACGAAGTCCATGACCGGCTCATGTTTCTCGGAAGCATCTTGGACCTCATCCAATTTCTTGCAATGATCACTTCTCGAAGACCTCGCACGCCAGAACCCCAATCTCGGGCTGGTCCCATCGGACTTGGAAACACCTGGAATCTGGCGATTCATCCGGTCCATAGAAGTTTGCAATGAAGTAGTCGTCTAAGGATTCGTCCAGCTCATCTAAAACTTCGAAAATATCGAGATCAGTCGCTAGCTCCCAGTCCGCGTCTTTCCCCTTTACCTCGACAAATTTACACGATTCGTCGACGAATCCGGTAGTCGATGAACCAAAGATTGTTAGTCCAACACGTCCCAAAAGATGCCGCTGTTGCAATGCATCGAAGTGGACCAGTCGCTTCAAAACAAGGTGCTGGAGACCTAAGGGGACTGCCCCATGTCGGGTCAAACTCCAGTGCCATGTGGCGTATCCCGACCAAGCCTCCAATGACGATAGACACATTTCCAGGAACCTCATCCCATTCAATGGTGTCAAAGTTAAAAAGGCCGAAGGCACAAGAGATCCGACTTTGGGTAGATGGTGAAAGTTCTGTGTCTGTCCGGCGTGATAGAATGTCGTCTGGAGTGGAAGTCGGCCGGCTTCGGAGCCGTAGTTCTCGATAGACGCACTAAGCCAACCATTCCAGTTTAGAGGACTCCGGTGCCTATGGACTCGCCGTCGAGATTCTTTACACGCAGCCCAAAGCCCAGTCTCAGATAAATAGGCCGAGGGATTTGACCTTGTCCACGACATTACCCTCTGTCCACTACAACTGCGGTGCCGCTAAGCAGTAGCTGCCCTCGCCCCTCTCACCAATGGTGTCATTGAGCGAAATGAACGGCATGTCTTCCTTGATATTGACAAGAGTGAAGAAGTGCGCTGCTGGCCGATCTTCCAGTGCCAGCGCTGCGAGATCCCAGAAGCAATCACGTAGTTCTCCCGGGAGTCTGGCGAAAGGATGAAACGTCTCAGAAGCCATGGCTGATTTGTCCTAAAGTCTTGTTCTCTTAAATGTGTCTTGTTGTGTGAAATCTTATGAGTGCTTGGATAACAGACGACCTGAAAGCTGAGCCTCGAAGAAAGTCACAATATTCATGTGTGGTGAACATACCGGAAACCGAGGAGGGAGGACATGATGATGGATCGCATGAATAAACAATTACAGTCACAGGAGGCATTCTCCGATACATATCTAGGTTGTGGGGTTCACCATTATCTGGTGCTTTGCAGCGATACTCTTCCTTCTTACTCGGCTCTACTTCCCGTGCCAAAACGAAACTCTAATGAGCCATGCTTTCGAAGATAGTATTGGCACGCAGTCACCATAGGAACACACAATCCCAAAGCATGATGAGTAACATCCAATCCATTCATTTCATCTATATGTATGTTATCGTCATAACAGCCAGGAGGTATAGGTGTGGACACAAGTATAAGCATGGCATGATACCACCCCATCCTGCTGGCCACTAAACCAACTGATCTATACAATTCCACCCGCTCGCCGTCTTCAACGCTGTAAAGAAATATGCTGCATGCAGTCTATACGCCGCCCATGCAATGCTAAGTAGAAGAGTAAGTTTGCATGCTTTGCTTTGCTTTGCGCTTTCGATTGACCCATCCAAAATGTATCTTTTCCTGTGTCTATGTGTCCAAAGGGTGCTTTGCTGCAATTGCAATGTGTATATGTATGAGAAGGATAGATAGGTATATAGTCTTCGTTCTCTTGTCAAATGTGCGGATGTCCAGGGTGCGGTTGTAAGAATATGGGCTTGGACCAAGCCGAGCATCTAGGGCATGATGCTCTGTC
Source organism: Phaeoacremonium minimum UCRPA7 (assembly GCF_000392275.1). Classification (NCBI taxonomy): domain Eukaryota; kingdom Fungi; phylum Ascomycota; class Sordariomycetes; order Togniniales; family Togniniaceae; genus Phaeoacremonium; species Phaeoacremonium minimum. The sequence continues at coordinate 944,438 of NW_006921512.1, read as the reverse complement.
TCCAACGCTCGACCATATCCAACTGGCCCTGCGTATGCTGCATGCCCATTCCCATGCCGCCCATCTGCATCGGCATTTGCATCGGCATGGGCATCCCGCCCGCATAGCCATTGCCATACGCACCCGTCATGGTCATCGTGCCGTAGGGATGGGTATATCCGCCCATGCCCATGTTCATCGTCGGCTGCTGGTGTTGTTGCTGGGGATATTGCTGCTGAGGCACGCCGCCGTAGGCATACTGCTGATGTTGCTGCCCCTGAGCCTGGGAATAATAGCTATGTGACGCGCCTCTCATCTGACCGTTCAACGTACCCATGCTTGCGCTGGAACGCAGCCCGAGCCCCAGCCCAACACCGCCGCCGCCTGCATTGCCATCGTTGAAGCGTCCACCAAGATACCCGCCGGCCTTGTTCATGCCGGAAGTGGGATCGCGTAGCGTGGAAGGCATCTGTGACCGATAAAGCCGCATCTGCTCGTCCTTGAGCTTCTGCGCCCGGGCAGCCTCTTCCTCGCGCCGGAGACGCTCTTGCTCCCGGGGATCCATGGCGCCGCGCGCCGAGTCGAGAGGGTTGGCGGAAAGCACATCGGCGAGGCTAAGGCGACGAGTAAGACGGCCTTCGGGACCGTTGCCATTGAGAGCGTTCAGCGCGCCTACGTTGACGGCCGCGCCTCCACCGGCAGCCATCTCCCGTTCGCGCGCTTCGCGCTCGGCTTGCAGACGGCGACGGCGCTGGCCGAGAGTCTCTTGTTCCTCCGGCGGCCCAGTGATTACCTTGGCCTTGCCCTTGATCTCCGCCTTGCTCTTCGCGTCATCATCGTCGCCGCCGAATTGGCTCAGGAGTTCAGCCGAGAAGGTCATGCTAACGGGGCGAGTGCGCGGGAGCGGGTTCTCTGCTTCGTCCTTGGCCCTTAGCCGCCTCATGCGCTCACCCAGCGTCTCGCCCTCCACATCGTCGTCGTCAAGCTCCACAAGGCGCGGGCTCGGCAGACCGCGTTGGTTCAGGTTTAGCGCAGACATGCTCGGCGCGAGGTTGAGCACGCTCTGGCGCGTAGGCCCGCCAGCGACGGCGGGGTTCAGGTACATACTGACGGGGACTTCCTTGCCCTGCAGCCTGTCACGACGGCGGCTCAACGGCTCGTTCTCCTCCATCTCGCGGCGCTCCATCAGGCCGAGGGGCCTGTTGAGCTCGGCGGCCACGGCGCTGATGTCTCCGTTGCCGGCTTGCTTCTTGGCGACCAGCATGCCGAGCGGGACGTCCTCGTCGTCTTCCTCCTGTGCGTCGGGGTTCATGTCTGGGTCTTCCCAGGCCAGGTTCACCTTCTTGCCTCGTCGTTGCTTAGCCTCGATTTGAGCTACGGCGTCGAGCTCGAGCAGGGTAGAGTGCATTCCGTTGGGGAATGCCTTGTGCACAGGGCGAGTCCGCATCTTCTGTTGCTGTTTGCGCAGCTGCAATTCGGCAAGCAACGTCGTCGGAGCCCCTTGGTATGCCTCCTCTTCTTCCTCCTCAGACGAAGCTGAATCAGCCTCATCTTCGTCAGGGGCTAAGGCTGCTCCGCCCTCAGAGAGCGGCGACCGCTCACCAGATAGGCGCTGGCGCTCTTCGTCAACGAGCATCACTGTGCTGCGCCCGCCCTCGACGGTGGCGGCATCGCTGACACGACGACCGGGAAGCAGAGACCACATGGACTTGCGCTTCTCAACCTCGGGGACGCCGAGCGCGGTAGCCGTGCTCGCACGAGCCTTGTGGCCCTTGTCACTGTTGTTGCCGCCGGGCATTTGACTCTGCCGGTTCTTCTTCTGCTTGACTGGGCCGTACACTTCCGAGCCAAGTTTACCGGCGAACGCGTGGTCAGTAAAAGCACTGACAGGCGCTGAAGCAGCCGCGTCAAGAATGCTGTCCAGCGTAGCCATCGCAGAGCCGTCCTTGATCTCGATCTTGGGCGCCGGAGCAGACGGCAGGTCGAAGAAGGCGCTGGCACGGAGCTGAGGCGGGAGCTCGGGCATGGCTGACATGCGCGACTTCCGCCTGTCGGCATCCGTGAGCTTGGCAGGCCGACGAAGATGCTGCAGCTCGGGCGGCTGTTCATCCTGCACAGTGGGACCCGGCACGTCCTGGACGGCAGGCTCCGGCATCTGAGGGAACTGCTCGACCGACCCGGACGCAGGCCCTCGCGAGCTCGTGGAATGGCGCTCGTCCATCAGCGGGCTGCCCATCTGCCCTTCTAGCGGGTCTGGCAGCCACACACGGGACTCACGCGACGCCTCGGGCATGGCGCTCAGGATTTGGCTGCGGCGTACATTCCTCGCAGGAGCTCGTGGTCCCTTGCCTAGTTTCCGCGGCAGATTTAGCATCGCAGGTACACGGGCAGGATAGTACAGCATTTGCTGGCCCGTCTCGGTATCGAAGTAGGATTTCGGCCTCGGAGGCAGCTGGGAGATGGGTCGTGATTGTCGCTGTACCGGGGGAGGAAATTGAGCCTCCTCCGGGTGAAAGGGAAATTGTTCGGCCACCGTGTCAGGGTCGCAATGGACACCGTCGAAATCATCAAATGCATTCGTCTGCTCGTATGTGCCGTGTGAGCCTGCCGAAGCCGGTCGTTGCTCGGTGGGCGGTTGATATTCGTCTCGATGGGGTACGGGGTTTTCGGGATTCCGTAGCTGTAATTGTGGCGATGGCTCGTCATTCCAATATGAATCCAACGCATGATCAAGCATCGGTTGTCTTGCCTCGGTGTCGGCGTTGGGCGTAAGGTCCATATCCACCTCGATGTCTGTCGCGCCGGGCTCGACATGTTGAAGAGCGTTGATGCGGATGGTCTCCTCGTCCTCGACGTCTGGACCGCTCCAAGCAGCATGATCTGCGGCCTCCATGGCCTCCTGTGTTAGAGAGGTGGGTGGCTCCATCTCAGCGATCTCGGCGAGTGACAATTGAGCGGACCGGGCACTGTGTACGCTGTGTACGCTGTGCACGCTGTGCACCGATCCTTTGCCTGGCCCTGCCCTCGACAGGAAGGGGAATGCGTCGCCTTCGACCGTCTCGCCGGGCCTGCTCTTCGTGCTGCTATGTCGGGATAACGGTCCGGCACTGCTCTTGCTGCCACTTCTCAGGCGGCTGCTCAGCGAGTGGTTCGGGCTCATCACGAACCCAGCCGGGCTGTATCCGCCGAGGCGTGCAGCGTTGTTGAGCTCGAGGATCGAACTCTGGCGAATGGACGGCGGCGGGGGGATCTTATCGAGGCCCTCGATAGTGTGCTCACCGCTCACGCTGCGGACGCTGGAGGCGAGGATAGAGGAGCGTCGGCTGTCGCTTCGTTTGAGCTCGTCGTGGGCGTTGCGGATGGCGTCCTCGATGCTGCTGGTCATGGACAGGCGCTCGGCGGTGGCCTCGAGGGCGGCAATGTTGCCCGTGTACGCGCCGGAGCGCGTGTTGAGGTCCGGAACGGGATGTCGGAGGACAGAGCTGACGGAGGCGGTGCGGATGATGGTAGGAGAGTGCCTCCGTGATTGGATGGGGGACGGGCCCGCGGAAGACAGCTGTGGCAGCGGTGGTGATGATGATGATGAGGTTGCTGTCGAAGTCGGCGATGTCACGGACGGGGGTAGAGACTTTCGTACGAATTTGGGCCGAATCAATTCGGGGGAGGAGGATGAGGCGGCGACGGGTTGCGGCGCTCTGGAATTGGAGGGACTCGGAGGATGGGTGCTTAGATGTGGATGTGGATGTGGATGTGGCTTGGTGTGTTTGGGTGTCTTGTGTGTGTCTGCAATGTGGTCATGTCTCGCTAGTCCGAGACTGTCTTGGAGTTGGGTCTGGGTCGCTTCTTCAGATTCCTCGTGGGCATTAGCATTACTCCTGTCGTGGATGGGGCTGTGGCTTGTGCTGCTGCTCGCTCGCGCCGGAGGAGAGGCCCTGTTCCTATTTCTCGCAGCGTTCTTCTCCTCGATGTCGTCGTCCGTAGTAATGTCGGCGCCGGCCAGCGAAAGAGACTTGTCAATTGCCGGACTAACAGAAGAGCTCGGGGTTATTGTGTGAGCATCGTGATGACTACTGCGATTCAGTGGCCGTTTCTCGCTGTTAGTATTATTATTGTGGTTATTATTATTATCATTGGCGATATTGTTGTCGCTGTCGCTGTCGCTGTCGCTGTCCGGGGTGGGCGAATTTGCCAGCAGCAGCCCGTATCCATTCCCAGATCCAGGTCCAGTTTCTATTCCAGTTCCTGTTCCTGGTCCTGGTCCTGTTTCTGTGGCTGCGGCTGGTGCTGGTGCTCGTGCTCGTGTTGGCGGGTGCAGCGATTGGGTGTGGGTGGCCATTTTGCTGGTCGTGGGTGTGGCTGTTGCTGTCAATGCTGCACCACCACCACCGCCGCCGCCGCCGCCGCCCAGTCCCATTCCCAGTCCCGAAGCGGATGACGATTTCAGCAGGCTTCGTCGCCTTGACCACCTTGCCAAAGTCGACGCTGATGCTGATGCTGATGCTGATGTTGATGCTGCTGTGTGATGTCGCTGAGGCTGGTGCTGTGGCTGTTGATCCTCACTGGTGATAGTGGTGATAGTGGTGATAGTGGTGATGCTCTTGCTCTTGCTCTTACTCTTGCTGTGGCTGGGCGACTGCGCTGCGCCATGATCCTTCTTGTCGTCGTCGTCGTCGTCGTCGCCGTCGTCTTCTTCTTCTTCTTCTTCGTCAGAGTCGTTGTAATTGTAGTTGTACTTGTCCAAGTCTTCGTCGCCAAAACTGCCGATGTAGAGGTCGCTGTTGGTGCTAGTCATGGACAGCGGAGTAAAAGTCGAGTCAGCAAGCGACAGAAAAGTCATGGGGGAGAGGCCCGCTGTGGAGCCCGATGCTGAGGCTGGTGAAGAGCTGCTGGGAAAGCGAAGGCCAGCCCCAGCTCGTGTTCCTCTTTCTCCTCTTTCTCCTCCACTTCTTATTAACTTTAGTCCTAACAATCCCAATCCTGCTTCTTCTCCTTCACCCTCAGCTTCCCCGTCGCTACTTAGTCTCTCGCTACTACTAGCGCTAGCAGCAACACTCCTGCTAGCATTGGCAGTACTAGTGTCGTCATCGCCCTCCTCGTGCTGGGGTAGACTGCTGTAACGCTGGCCCGCCGCCGCCGCCATGGCCTGCTGCTGCTCCTCACTCCTCGCTCTACTCTGCACTACTCTAGAGTAGGAAGAGAGTCGGGTGCTTCGCGTCAGAGCGAGATCCAGTCGCCGGCCCCAGTGTGCTGGGTCGGTCGGGTCTCCTCCTGCTAATCTCGGGGCTGTCGTTATTATTAGGTTAGGGTTGTTTCCGGCTCTCGCGCCTGGTCTCCGCAGCCCGGAAAACACGAAACATACGAGAGGTCTGGGCAACGGCGGAAGAGAGTAAGAGAGTATCAAGAACAGTGTGTCAAACAAGAGAGAGACCAGGCGGACCCGGACACGCAAGGATATAAAAAGCAAAGCCCAGTCAGTCAGTCGATCGATAAATCTAATGAGTGCGTGCTGTTGATAAGGCCTACCTAATGTACTGTAGGTAATGTGGGTGGACTGGGTACAGAAGGAATTATAGAAACAACCACCACGCAATCATTGACCTTGGACTACGGCAAGACTAAAAGCTAAGGCTAGGTAAGGCTAAGATTAGGACAGACTGCGTACTGTAACTCTATGATAAGTAGATACTGTACCGTAGGGGCTGCAGCCAGGTACAGTAGCTCGAGTAGCATATCATTGACACACCGCGGACCTGAGATGAGACGAACCAGGGACGAACAAGCTGCAGAAATGGAAGCAAACCTGGAACAAGATAACGTCAACCCAAAGTACCTGCAGCACGCAGTTTTGCCCTGGTTGAGAACGGAGTGGACCGTGGATGGGTGTGGGTGGGCAATCGTTGGCTGGGGTCCAAATTGTGCTATCTACATACGTACAGTCTCTTCACTTCACTACACTTTCCTTTCCTTCTCTTCGCCTGGGAAAAAACAAGTGCACGCACTTATTTCCTTTTTAATATCGAACCTTGCCGGGCTAAGATGAACGGTTTATTGTGGTGGCTGTCCCGTTGCAATAAAACTACACGTAGAAGACGGCCGGCCCATACACGTGTAGAAGCGGCATGGCAGTGGGATGACCAGACTGGGTCACCCATGATAAGGAGCGCCAACCACACTCCTCGCGTTGTATCTCTTTTTCAGCCCTTTTCACTGGCTCGTGTCCCCCTCTGCCAGTGATGCGCTCATGTGGCGCAGGGGTAAGCCGGACTGCAGCAGTTACACAGACAGGGAATAGCAAAAGGCAGCACATATACACGATACAGTATGGTGCATTACAGTAAGCTTGGACCGGGCAGGGCACGCTCTCTTCTACTTGTAACTTGAGATGCATGGTCCATTAAGGAGGACCTCCTACAAGCCACTTGTGTTAGTGTGGCCTGGGAGGCAAGCCGTCTCTCCATGCTCTTTGGCTCTCCGGTCGCGTGCTGATCGGAGATTGACAACGGTCGTGGAGACGTTGCGCGACATTGATTGATTGGAATCGAAATCGACTACCGAAGCTACCCCTGATCTGCCCCCAGCGCCTTTCAAGCCCAACCCGTCCCTTCGTCCCTGTTCACCGCATGTTACACCGGCGCGAACAGGTTAGAAGACGGAGAGATATGGGACACGATAATGCATTCAATTGACTGATAGACAGCCAGCACAGCCATGTCCAGGCATATTCAACCCAGCAAGTCGCCGCGCCGATCCTCTTAATCAGGATAAACCGTGCAAAATCCTACCGGTCTTGGGTCTCCGCGGCCACCACGCTCCACCCATTGGCTAGGCCGGTTATTGGGCCTGATCGAGGACGGTCTTAACTGAAAGTGTAGATATCGACGACCTGATATTGGCTGTTCACTGGGGGAGTCCCGCCCCCCAAATTCTAGCGTCCTTCAGTGGGAAAGCCGGCCGATTGGGTCTGAGAAGCCAATTTTGCGGCTCTCCGCTGCTAGTGAGACGCCCGGCGAAAGTAGCTGATGCTGTCTTCTGGGGGCTACGCTTGGCGATCAGTCTATTCTGCATGCAATCCTACCGTGCTGCACTGGTTCGTTCCATAGTCTGACCTTTTGGACGGCTGCTGCTTCACCGTCTCAACTCTGCCGGGCGAAGTTCGAGCATGCATGCGTCATGGAAGATCGCGAGGTAGATCAGGGTCTGAGCTTCGTTCACGGGCTCGGATATACGGAACGCACAGAGCCCTATTCGTCCTCTTCGTCCCCTTCGACTCAGGCTCGGCAGAGAGGAGGTTCAAGCAAGCGAGCAAACACGGGCTGGGAGCGAGGGCAATCGACTTCAGGCACATTTTGACATTGATTGACCAGCCGAACCACGACCGCGGCTGAGAATGTCCGTGCCACTTGCAGATTCTCCTTCGTGATAAGTCAGAACAGTCTGTCGGAAGAACTCCTTGGCTGGCAGAGCCGACCGCCTCTCGAAAGCACCTGGTTCTGCGCCTCGTAGACTGCAGATACTCACTGGGCTGTCAATGTCTGTCTGCATTGCCGACCAGAGAACACGCAACTCTGGGAATACGGGGTGGAGATCAGGAAACAGCGCGTCTCCTCTCCTCTCCTTTCCCCGGATTGAGCATTCTCCGCCCGTGTCGGGTTGTCTCGGCCTATCTCTCTGACCACCAGACGTCGAAGCTGAAGATGCAAAGCAACCCCAAAGGACACTGAAGTAGTTAGTTAGTATCCAAAGCTGATTCACCGTCGTCGTCTCGTCGTCTCGTCGTGCCTGTCACTGTGTCACCTCGTCAGCAATGCATTGCGCATGCATCCATTCTCGAATTCAGCCCCCAGTCGCTTCCCATCGGTCAAACTCTCAGTGTGTGAGAGCACACACCACTACCAGTTTGCTGTAATACATCAGCCACACTGCCCAGGTGTGCGACGCCTATCTCTGTCGTGCAGATAAGCGACGCCGCGACCCTCCAGCGGGCGGCGCCAAGATCACGGACAGCCCAAATCGAGATTCCCTGGCCTTGCCGCTTCAGGCCCCAGTGTCGCATCGGGTAGGCCGGCACCTGCATTATCGAAATTTCCAATATTTCGACAGCGCGACGGATGGCTTTGCATCAGAGCTTCGGAAAGCGTCCCTAGCCTTACCTTAGCGGTTTGCTGTGCCGTCATTACTACGTGCGGACCGACGATGTTGTGGGAGTGTCGGAGCTTCACTCAAGGCTAGGTTGCTTGATACCACCTTATGCAAAATGCTACTCAGAGCGTTGCACTCATTCAGCCGCCAATTGCTCAAAAAGCAGCAGCAGGGCTGAGGCACCGGTGCTGAGATGAGATGACAACGACGCCCAGAGGTTCCAGCACATAAGCCATCGCTACTTGTTTCAAAGCCCCCAGTCGCACTCATGACAATTGATGACGGCGGACTTCGCAGCATGCTTCCACTTGGAGAAGGCCCATCTTTCCATAAGCCCCTCGTAGTAGAACACTCGACGGCAATCTCTCTCGCTCGTCTAGGCCGTGCCAATTTCCCCTATCAAGATAAAGAGATACCGGCGTCGCATTAGATCAGCGCCTCAAAATTAGGTGTGCCCAAAGCTCGCTTATAGCATCTCGAGGAGTATGGTATACCGTACGGCTGCACACGTCCAAAACTACAACGATACCATCAATGTCTTCGATCCGCCGCGCCAAGATTTACGCCGCACAGCTTCCTAGTGTGGTCTGGACCACGCCGTTTGGTGACCTACCAGACGCCGTCTAATTTCTGTCTCGACTTTAGCCTGCAGCATGCTCATTTCCCACATCGCGCCAGCGCTGATAAGCGCTCTCGTAGCCTCGTAGGGCCTCACGCCGCGGTAAATTAGCTTTGTTGTGTTTTTGAGAAGCGATGTCACGCTCCGTGATAGGGTTTTCGTCCCTGCTCGGTGTTTGCCGTGAACACTTGGCCAGTGCTTCTGATGCTTGTCCCGGACATCGGGCTGGACATCGCTCTTGATGCGATATGAAATATCTCTTCGAATTTAGGCCCTCATCTCATTGCGTTTGGTCTCTTGTACATATCTCTGTTTCGGGTTCAATCATCTCACCGACTGCTTCTTCGTAAGTAGTCGGCATTTACGACATGCTTTGTGATAGTTCTTGTAAGCTTCGTGCTTTGGATTGATGCATTTGCTGGAATGACAGATTTAATTCACTCTTATGAGTTCTATGTTGCACAAATATGTAGAAGTTCTAATACAAATTTACATTATAAAGTCATCTTTCTGTACTGCTAATGAAGAGCCAATCCACCTAGTTCCCCTAAATTTCTCAAGTTCATCAGGATCGATTAGGTCCGTTTTTTGCACCTCGTTGTTCGTCTATTTTTAGAGAAAAGCACACGAGTCTCAATAGCCGAGCTTAAACCCTCCCCAGTTCAGCCTCGTGAAGACTCCCTGTGGGTCATATTCAGACCTGATACTTCGCATCCGCTCGACGTTTTCCAATGGGAAGCCGAGGTACGGGTCCTGGAATTCACCAGCATCGCCCATGTAAATGAACTCAGACGCTAGTCCCTTCTCTTGGTTCAAGGAGTGCAGATAGTCGACCGTCTGCTGAGCCCAGGCAGTCATACGCAAGTCGTCCTTGGCTAAGGCCCAGCCGGTGGAAAATTGCCATACTGTAGGCACCTGTTAGTCGTTGAACGGTATCAAGGATTTGCTGGAGACAAGTCAGAGAATAGCCATGCGGCGAACATACTGAGAAGCGAGTCTTTGTCATCCAGGTCCCATACGTTTCCAATGCCATTGGTCTTTCCGACAGTAGCGGCGCTTTTCGGAATCGTGTTGAGGACAAAGGTGGGATACAGGCCCTCCACATCGGCTATCGCATCAACAGCATCTTTCCAAGCCAAGTAAATATTTAAAAGCTGATCAGCGTCAGGAAGCATGGTCTTATGAGCAAATTGTACACTACAAATCGCGTTAGCGGGAACCGTGCAGGCAGAGTCGAGAGCTTGGGCGCGACAAAACTCGAAGATTGGGACAGGAGAATTTACCGGAACATCTGGTTGGGCGAGTCCAACGCAGAGTGCCACACGATAGGGGCCGTGACGTTGTTGATTCTCGCTACAGCCGGGATGGCGGTGAAGTTGGCGAAAGTTGACGGCGGTGATTCCGTGCCCTCTTGCACGCCCAGAAGCGAAGCACTTGCGACCTTTGTGGTGGCATTGTACTGAATACTGATGACCTGGCCAGCTGCTAGATCCGGATTGTCATATTTAACTAGGTCCGTTGCAGCTGTGAGGAAATCTGGAATCATAGACTCGTTGAACTGCTGAATCGTCGTGCTGATCTTTGGGATCGGATAGGCTTTGAAGGTGAATTTGGTCACAATGCCAAAATTGTTGGCACCACCCTTCAGAGCCCAGAAGAGATCAGAGTTTGTGGTGTTGCTCGCAACTATTTGAGTTCCGTTTCCGAGAACTACGTCGTACTGAATCACGTTGTCCATCACAAACCCATACTTGTTAATGAAGTAGTGAAATCCACCTATCAAGCTAAGCCCCGGGACGCCAATAGTCTTCAGACGACCACCAATGGCATATAATCCATATGAGCTCAGAGCTTCGTACACATCAACCCATCTATTCCCTGGACCAGCTTCGAATGTTAGACTCTCCTCGGAAACTTGGATATTGTTGAGCCGTTCAAGTGCAACAAGGACGCCCCCATCAATGTTGTTGGATCCCGGAAACTGGACGCAGTCTTAGCATCGACGAGCGAAGGGAGGGTATCTTCACGGAAACCAACGTTCATGTGACCTCCACCACGAATCGCAAACTGAGCATCGCATGTAGAAAACACAGAGACGGCATTCGCCACCTCGTCCGCATCGCTTGGGAGAAATATGCAGGCAGGGAGCAAGTCAGACCGGATGTCCCAGTAATCTGTTCGTTCCTCGGTATAGTTGGCAGATGAGGGATATAGAAGCGAATCTCCGTACTGAGACGCTAGTTTTGAGCAGGCGCAATCTGCACCAGAATTAGAGAGAGTGCCATTGCTGATGCAGGTCGCTGATGCCGCGCCGAGGATCGCGGTCGCAAACACGATGCTAATGGGAGACATGATGATGGCTAAAGGAGAGACAAGAGAGTAACACCTTACAACATGCTAAAAATGCAACACGGCAGTAGGTGAATGTCGCAATTAAAGATGTCGAAGACAAGTTTATATAAGAAGGTGTGCCGAGCTCTCCGCAATGTGGATGCGCTTGGTCACAAACGATTCCGAAGATTCACGGCCCCTTTCCATTCGGAAGATGATCTAATTGCTACCAAATGCCAGGAAATAAATGACCGAGAAATCCAGGATCCGGGGCTTTGAATGTCTTAATACGGGGAAGATGAGCCACCAGGTGACGTGCATAGCGGACCGTTGCATTTGCCGCTAAAGCGAGACCGAGTACGCGTTTCCTGTCAAAGACAGCAACTGCCAATGTTTAATTGAAGGAGAATCGCACAACGAGACTAGCCCTCGGCATGCCTAGCGTCGGTAGTTCCTACGATCGCACGTGTAATTATCTTCTGGTCCTTCGATGGGTGTTTGGTGTTTGGAGCTTCGTGCTTTCCACTAAGCCCAAAGTCCACCAATAAATCCCGGGTCCGAAAGCGAGTGGGATCGACATCAGCCCCCGAACCCGCTCAATGCAACAATGACCCCTGTGACAATCTTGCCGAGTCAGGTACACTCATGCATAAGATTCCCACCGATCTTGAAGTCAGTATCGGTATAGGTTTTGAAGGATTTTTCCAAACCCGGTTTCTTCGGCCGCCCTTATTTTCTTCAGACATCTACGAGTAGTTGTGGTATTAGTACCTCCACCAGACTCTGTAAAGACTGACATTTTATACTGTTTGATAACCAAAGCTAAACAATAAATAAACTTGGTGAAAGGCCCGCTAACCCACCATTTCAACCTTCTTTCGTGAGTATGACAGCAGAAGTATTGCAACGGGGCTGTAGAGGACTTTAGGTGCAAATTCTCGATAGGAGGAACAGAAAGGGTCTCAATTGCTCACGGTTCTGCATCGGAACGGTGCCTGGGGGTTCAAGAGCCATCATGAAAGAGACTTTGGCTATAGTGGTCTTTTACTCAATTCTCAAATCACACAAGAAAAATGCGAAAGGGAAGTATCCGAGAAGTAATGGATGAAGCATAGGCCAGTTACCGTCTGAACGATATCTTATAATCCGGCTCCTGTTGGCAAGAAGCTTGCCTCAAGTTCAATTTGAGACCGCATCTATAGTGCGCCAATACCTAAATGGATAACCTCGAGCTCGAGAAACATAGTCCGTGGCTCAGAGTCAAATGTCTAACCCAGGTTTGGAGGGTTAGAATGACTATTTTAGTCGAGTGTAACCGATAATCATCCCTCAAACGTCACTCGATGGTTTGCAGTATTAGCTGTAACCCTGATAAGTCATTTGTGTTCACTAACTAGGTCCGGAGGTTGATCTGGTATCGCTCTGCTACTAACACCTGATGGACCCTGGCCAACCAATGAGCGGTCCAGGGGAGCCGGTGTATTTCATAGCTTAGTGTATGAACTATTGGCTTATTTTAGTGTCCGACCCAGTGCATAATCACATCCCTGATAAGCTCCGAGACGTGGTGAAACCCAATGATGAGCCATGTTGAGTCAGAATAGCCTCACTGATACGTACGGCTAAGCTTTGTGGTCACGCCCTTTACTCATGATAGGTAATAGTACTTCAGCAGTGCCTCCTGGGCCTGGAATAGAACGAGTGGGATGGCTGAAACTGAGCCGATTGGCTAGATGAAAGACGGCAATTCATTAGTAGTAATGTGTGATTTAGATAGTACTGATTTCGTGATCACATTCCTCGCAATTTCCGGCACGATAGTATATTTAGTCTTTAGAGACTCCTCGGGTCATAGTGAAGGACAGTCAACAGCAAAAAATCGCCCCTTAATATATTATCTAGCAAAGTCGTTGTCTACTGTAGAATTGCGGCGGGCGAGCAAAAAATGTCAAGAAATTCAGAAAGCGCATGGTTAAGATCAAGCGAGGTGGAAGAGTAAAGTCAAGCACGCAAAGCCTTGTCAATGGTCTCAGTTGCTTGAAGGACCTCTTCATCTTGAAACCGCCAACCAACGACTTGAAATCCACACGGCACTCCATCGTGAATTTCCAGTCCCCCTATTTCACTCTCAATCATCCGCTTCAAATGAGGGTATATAATAGAAACACTCACCATTGACAATCTCTTTATAATCCAAGTTATTGTCGGTTTTGAGAAACGGGACGACGCTCGCGGAAATCTGTATTGCCTCGCTCATTAGTAATCACAGAAAAGAAAATAGCAAAAGAAAGAGAAACAAGAAAAAGAAAGAGGAATGCCTGATAGCTCTTCACGTGCCTGAAATGAATATAAAGAGAAGTAGATAAAGAAACCCTTACATCTAATAGATTCCATAACCTGGTATATGCGGGTATGTCATATGAATCGTGAGGTGCGGCTGGAGTAGCCATCACGGGGCATATAATGATTTGAATACCCGCACCTTGCTATGCATAGAAAACTTTCTGGCGGTACTGTTGCAACTCAAATTGAGCATCCCAAACGTCATCTAAAGTGCAGGGTCGTGCTTCTACGATTCGGGTTGGCGATGCATACTTCAATGCCTCAATGCACTCTTCGCCGCCCGCTTTGATATGTTGCAACGAGGTTCGTTTGTTATCGAGCATGAAGAACTTCGAGGCAATCTTCGTACCTTCCATAATAGGCGGAAAGTTTGACAACACTTTTACATTATGGCCTGCTAAATTCAGCTTTTCAATTGCCGAATGCATTGTTCGGGTGACTGACGGGTTCACTGGAAAGTCTGCATCGCTGATGATAACTCCAATGTCCAAAACTGGGGTTCCGGGGATTTCCCGCCAGGGAGAACCGACCGCAGTCGAATCTCGTGTCCATGGCTTGGCCAGAAAGACTTGTTTCGTGAAGAAAGGAAGATTAGCCGCTGAATGAGCGTGAGGTCCAGCAACGGCCGGTATCCCAGGTGAACCGAGCCGTCCCGGCGACTTCTGCCCGCCATAAGGAACTCTGTTTGCTGTGGGTTTAAAGCCGTGAATACCGTTGCAAAAAGATGCGACGCGAATCGAACCACCAATATCTGTGCCAACTCCCATGATAGAACCGCGAAATCCAACAAGCGCACCTTCTCCGCCACTGCTCCCACCAGGGGTCAGACTCAAGCAATGAGGATCTCAAGTCCTACCAAATACATTGTTGACGCTATCCGGCGTCTAGCATGTAGTAGCAATTAGCGAACTAGTGCTAACAGCAAAGAGGTCAATGAGTACAAATTCATGTCTTACCATCAGTGTCTGGGGAACGTTTGTTTTGATGTAGAGAATTGCGCCGTACGCCAGCAATATGTCCACTAAGGCTGAATTCTTTTCTGCTGCCGGATGCGTCAAAAAAGAGACATAACCTAATGTCGTGTCTTGACCCTTGGAATTGAAGCTATCCTATATTATTCACGAATATCTTAGATCTCGTTGTGTCTTTGTGTCTTTGTGTTCATCATATCAAAAATCAGGCTTGCCTTGACGCTGATAGGAAGGCCATGGAAGGGCCCGATCGTTTTACCCTTTTTCTCGAAGTACTCGTCTAAGAAGCGAGCTCTTTGAAGGGCCTCGGAGAAGAAGATTTCTGTTGCACAGTTTGTCTGAAACAAAATGTTCTCATGTGAGCTGAAAGACTGTTTCAACGGTGTAAGAAATCGCAACTATCCGTACCAGTTGATGGGCCAAGGAAGCCCTATGACAAAATGCCCGGCAAATATCGACAGCGCTCAGTTTCCCCGCTGCAATCTCAGCACATAGATCTTTTGCAGCGAAGTCTTCGGTGATGTGTCGCTCGTGCTCAGTCAGCAACTAATTTTGCGAAAGCAAAGAGAATGCGCTTAAATTCGAATTTGGCGACATCTGACTGAGTAGTCCCTCTGGTACACGCCACTCTGCAGGAATACTGGCAGCGCGATCAGCCTGTTTCTTCTTCATCAGATTATCCCACGAAGTCATTGTGAGAGTTTGGAGCGCAAATCTATTTGTGATGAATATCAACCACCAGGAGGGGAAATGGCATTAGGCTTTGATACCCTTTCCCAGTGGCTAGCCGGATATATCCCTTCTCAAACCGAGACACTTGTATCTCCCCGTCGGTTCGTGGGCAAGTAAGTTAATAATGGCCAAATGACTCGACTATCCATTAGAAACACGGATTACTAAAGCCTTGTTCATGCTCTTGATTTGAAGATCGAAGCTAGACGAGCTGTGGTTGGCTTAGTTTCAACATATGGCCTGTGTGGAGTTACCGTCCCCCAATCACTTTAGATGAAGAGCTGGTCAGTTCTTTAGCTCATTTCACAAGCAATATTCCCTAGAGACCTAGCACCATGACAATTTAGTACATGAAGTCCCGTTTGTCTGTTAGCGGAAGCTTCGAGATGACTACTCATAGGAATGATCAGTGACTAATATATAGGGGATAAGAACGTTGTTATAAACTCCGTTGACGGAAGCCCTAGTTACTTTACCGCGATAACCAGCGTACTAAGGATTTTCTAAGATACGAATCGCTGTGATTTCAACGCCCGTGCCAATGATGAACGAGGAGATGCAGTATGCAATCATGCAGGAGAAAGCACTTTCCTTTGTAATGCAGAATCCGGGTTTACCAAGAGATTCGCCTACCATTTCTTTTTGGCAGGAGTCTCCCCATCCGATTGGCAGCGTGCAGTCCCTTGAGCTCCCGCCACGAGTCGATATCGCCATAATTGGCTCCAGTATCACCGGCTGCAGTGTTGCTAACACTCTGCTCAACCATCCAAACTTGCGAAGCAAGCATATTATGGTCCTAGAAGCACGAAACCTTACGAGTGGTCCTACTGGGCGTAATGGCGGTCATCTGGCCTTGCCAACATCTGGCGACTTTCCTATGGTAGCAGAATTGTACGGGGAGGAAAAGGCCGCTGAGGTTGTTCGGTTTCTAGTCAAAACTGTGCAGCCACTTTTGGAAACACCTGGATCAGCAAGGGTCGGACAATTGGCTTCGTTTTGTTAGAGACTATGACTCTTCGAATTACTATCCTTAGTTGTGTAGCACAGTCACGGATCGCCTCACTTTCCACAGTTTTCAGGCGCCTTTCTTGAGTCTTAAACGCTCGTCATCTCCTGATATCTGGGATTTTAGATCAAGCATTTTGTTGTCTCAGTCAGCCCCCTAGACTCTAATGAATGAGACCCTCTTTCTCATAATTTAAAAAGCCCAAAGAGATCACCAATGATGCAATCCTTGCAGTGAAGTCTCTAAAGGGGAACCTCTTGAACGCTTGATCCTTGGCAGTTTCTCTTGGGCTGGCTTCTTTCTAGTAGGCGACACTTGCATGACATTGTTGTCATCAGCCGCTTATCGTAGGGATCTTAGGACGCCTTTATGCACAATAACCGCTCGAACTTCTGCAACAAGTTCTCGGTCACAATTGTCGAGTACGCCCACCTCAACCATTTAGCCATTGTCAAAGATATTTGGTGATTGAGCTCATGTCTTCGTCTCATCTTTTTGTCCCTCTTTTGCTGCGGCCTTCGCAGCCTTCGCAGCCCGGCGCTTTGCGAATCTTCCGCCCGGAGCGCCCTCTATCACATTCCACTTGATGCCGAACGCGGCGATGAAGCCCCCTACAGCAGCACCGACAGGGACGAACTAAGCGGCCATGGTAAGTCTCGGATGCCTGAGCGCAGAAGCAAATATGTATGACAACTTACAAATACCCTGGTAATAGCAGTATTGTAAGCCTTCAATATTGGATCCAGCAATTGCGGGAAGTACTGCTTTACAACCTCTCTGATTCCCTTAATCCCCGCTCCGAGTAGCGCACTCTTCTGGCTGGGCGTAAGGTCTATGCTTTGGAGTTGTGAGCGTATCTCACTATTGAACACAGTGCCGGCGATAACCTGGATCACTGTAGCGCCAAGGTACTGCACAAACATGACAAGCGCAATACCGATTGGGATGAGCTCAGGACTGTCCTTCAGCTCGAGCTGCACAGCGAGGGAACTCATCTGCATGCCGAAGCCGGTGCCGAAACCTTGGATGATCTGATATCCTATCCAGTGGCTTGCTGGGGTCGAGAAGGCCTTGAAGGTGGTGTACAGCACACTGGAAGTGCACATGAAGATAGGCGCCATGAAGAACCAGGGGTTGTAGTACCTGATTCTCAAAGCTACGTGTTATCGGATTAGTTACCCCAACCAACACAACGAGGCACAGTAAAAGGGGGCCTCGTAGCCAAAAGAGAAAACTCACCTAAACCACTTGCAAACATGGTGGCCAGCATTTGCGTAATCACCGTGGGCAGGATCCTCACCCCGCTCTGCAAAGGACCTACCCCCTGAATGGCCTGGAACCAGGTAGGCAAATAATACGCCGCGACGATAAGCCCCCCCATCTGCGTAAACGCAAAAAGGCAGGTGAAGAGAACCGTTCTTCTCATGACCACTTTACCGGGGATCATGGCCTGGTCGCCCCGGCGCCATTCCCACGCCACAAAAACCAGCAGCGTCAAGCCCGACCCGACGAAGAGGCCGATGATGGTGGCGGTGTTCCATATGCCGTCTGCGCTGCCCGTCTGCATGGCGAGGAGGAACATGAAAATGCCCGGGACGAAGATCAGGCAGCCGATCAAATCGAGGCTCTTGATGCGGCCCGAGACGGCACCGCCACGCCCCTGTTGTGGGCGGAAGAAGAGCGACACGACGGCCAGGGTGACCACGTTTACGGGTATGTTGATCCTTTCAGGCGCAAACGAGTGTTAGTGCTAACTGTGCCAGCGGCGCTGCTGGCACTACGCACTACGCGTGTGGCTGATGCTGCGCGCAACGTCCCGAAGGAGGGGGGCGGGCCTGTGGGGCAAAGAATGAAAATACGTACCAGAAGCACCATCGCCAAGTCAAGCGATCTGTGAATCTAACAAGAGACAAGATCGATTAGTCAAGAGCTTGATCAGATCAGGGGGGGTATGAGAGGCGGGTGTGGCTGCTTACGCTCCGCCGAGCAGAGGCCCAGCAATGAGCCCCACTACAAAACACGCAGCACCAAGACCCATGAACATGGGCTTCCGGGCGACGGGCGCAATCGTGACGAGAATGGTGAGGCCGTTGCTGGCGACGCCCGCAGCGCCGATGCCCGCGATGGCGCGACCAGCGATGAAGGCGCTGCTGGTTGGGGCCCACCCGCAGACGATACTCCCCACCAGGAAGATAACAGTAAACGAGCTGTAGACTAGGTCGAGGGGGAACACGGACGCCATTTTGCCGGCGATGGGTGTCAGGGCGCATGTTGCTAATGTGAATGCGGCAGGATACCAGGCGATGTTGGAGGCGTCGTCATGCAAATCGGTCATTATAGATGGGAGGGCCTGCACATACAGAGAAGACAAGGGTTAGTAGTCGTTGGCGCGATCAATTGGGACCGGGGTGGTGGCGAGAAGAAGGAGACCTACCGTGCCAATGATGGAGATGTCGAGCGAAATCATCAGCGCGCCGAAGCAGATGCCAATGGCAACGGCAAAGAGCCGGTATCCTCGAAGGACATCCGGACCATCAACCGCCTCCCGAGGCCCCGCTCCGGATTCCTCATCTTTAGGAGGATTTGCTTCTTCGGTGGGCGGCGGGACTGTCGATGATGTCGGCTCAGGCTGGTCGCTCAGGTGGTTGGGGTCGGCGCTGACAAGGGAAGGAGAGGGTGGATGACCAGGAGAACCGATATCGACAGGCTCAGGCTCAATCTTGGCAGGCATATTTCCCAGTCTGAACTTTACCTAAGTCAGAGAGAGAGGGCAGCTGAGTTGTACGGTATCACTTGGATGCTGCTGGGTGCCTGAAATGTTCAGGAGGCATAGAAGAAACATGGACCAGCGTACGTGTAAATGGCTGGAAATGGCTTGTCTGTTGAGAAACGCCTTCCCAGGCGCCGGGCACCGGCCCGAAGGAATGCAGCGAAGGATTCAGCTCGTGCAACCAAGCCGGCCAGTTAATAACGAAGATGCATCGACCATTAACGGTTGGCTGTGTGCAAAGAGTTGCACGACATATACCTTGCAGGAGATGGATACCATGAGGAGGTGAGGTGGCTCAATTTTGCTAGGTGATCTACCT
Organism: Phaeoacremonium minimum UCRPA7; assembly: GCF_000392275.1. NCBI lineage: Eukaryota > Fungi > Ascomycota > Sordariomycetes > Togniniales > Togniniaceae > Phaeoacremonium > Phaeoacremonium minimum. The sequence goes on along the minus strand of NW_006921512.1, from coordinate 925,229 downwards.
CGCCTAAGCTACCTCGCTGCCGGTTCCGGGTCAACGATGTACCAGACCGGTGACTTTTGTTCCCTCGTTTGTTCCTTCTTTCCTTCGTGTCTCAACCGGTCCTACCCCACATGCCACCAATCACCCAATGGGGGCAATGAGTATCAGTCTTTTAAAGATAACATAAGGGGGGAGGATCCTCATCCCGACAACAGCGTACCATCTTTGAACAACCTGGACGGTGTATTAGGCAAGCCGAGACACTATTAGCACCTCAATTGGAACTCAAGTAACGTTAAGCAAACTCCTGGTTGGACTCTGGCCCCCGCCCGGATTGTGGGTTGTGGGGCCTGATTTACCTACCCACAGAGGTGTGTAGGCGTTCTCGCTTGTTACTGTTAGTTTCCCATCTAATCAGTACGTAATCAACTCATTGGATGCGGATCGTCAGAGGGCGCAAAGGGCGCACGGGAAGGATTCTGCTGGTCGACAAAATACGCGCTTATAAGAGCTTTGCCTGCCTACCCGTAGACCCTAGCGCCACAAGAGATATAAGCTATCGGCCGACTCGTGTAAGGCTACTAGCTCTTTTGCGTTCCCGATACGATTCCCCCTGAAGAGCTTGGCCTTTGGGAGGTGTGGATTGCCGGTGGAGCTCTGCCGTTTTGCTATGTTGGTTGCGTTGATAACTCACTGCTGCCCATACCTGGTAAGGGTTAATTAACATGTTGCTTGGCAAGCACGTCTTATCGAACGGCCGTAAATATGTCTCCTGTCAAGCAATAAAACTACCCAGCTGTTGATGGTAGGAAAATAAGACGGGACTTCTGTCGACCGACCATTACCACCCATCTACCCCGCCCGAGTTCACATAAATAGAAATAGATGAGAGCTGAAGCAAGGTCGAACTCGTTGATGCGATCTATGCGAGCTCACGATGAATGACAATGCTCCATCAAGAGCGTTTGACGAAGTGAGATGTCGCAAGCCAAGACAAGGGTCCATAAGCCTATTTCAGACTTAAAAGTGAAGTGATCCATCGACCGGCTGTGCCACAGCCACATCCTGCAAATGCCAAGCAGAATTCACTTGTAGCTTCGATCCTCTTGGACCTTGAGGGTGTAGGTGCAAAGTGGACCAATGACAAAAAAGCTCAAACGAGGGTGCGAGCCGCACACCGTGGCGGCTTGCCTTTATCATTTCTCGGCCACCCTAAACTAGACGCCAGCCAGCGCCCAGCTTTGCTGAGTCTTGCCCGTCGACTCCATTCTCTTGTTCAATACCTAGCCTGATAGCCAAGTATGCACCGTCCCCGGCCGGACCCCGTGCGAGAAGGCAAGCTCCGAGCCGCCTGCGACCGATGCCATGACCTCAAGAACCGTTGTGTCAGAATAGGGGGCCCGGACAGCCGTTGTGACCGGTGTGAGAGGTTAGACATAGATTGTGTGTACCAGAAGTCGTCCAACATGGGCCGTCCGAAGAGGCAAAGGAAGAATACTGCCGTGTCTCAATTCCGACCGTCCGGGCCCCAGCAAACTACTGACCAGCAAACGTCCGGTAAAGCGAGCGAGAGGACACCAGAAATGTCAGTGATAGTTGCAGGTGGATCTGAACTGGATGGAATCCAGATGGAGGGTGATACGATCCCAAGCGGCAGCACAACACTTATTGATTCACCATCCGATGCCATGAGCTTCTTAATGTCCCCTAAAGGTTGGACCTATCCGAGCGATGTCAAATCAGAGAAGTGAAGCTCACAGACAATGTGTAATCGAACAGGGATCCAGACAACAGACCCGTATTGGACTATGGACTTTAGTCACCACATCGGTACTATCCATGACCCTCTCTTCCAAGAAACACAACAATCACCACACATCATGCAACAGGAGGATCGGCTCGACCATAGTGGTGTTTCCTCTCATGATCCTGGTGGGGGAGTTTTCAATCACAAGGAACCGCCGACAACATTGACGGATCGTCTCTTCCAGTTGCAAGGACATCTGTATCGTCTGCTGTCGGCGGAGGAGGATCAACCTGGAGTCGACTCGGTCCAGCAAGGTCTCGAGGCCGCCAAGAGCTTCCTCGATATCCTTCAACTGGGGTTGGCTCCGCAAAGCAACACCACCACAGAAAGCAATATCTTCTCGGCTGGCCGACAGACAAATAACGGCGGGCTCATACCCCCTGAGAGCAATCAGGACTCTAATTCCTTGCCCGAGATCGATCCAAAAATGTTGATGAACGACCAGTCTGAACCCCCTTCTGTAAGCTACATAACTGTGCAGCAAGCATTGATATGCTACTCAAACGTCTTGTTGCTTCTTGACCGCGTCGTGGGCGGACTGACAAATCGTGCCGCGGTAGGAGATGTCAGTGCACCTAGTAACCAAGAATCTCGTGCTGCGTTACATCTAGGCATTTTCAGCCTGGCTTCCCAGCCCGCACTCAACAATGAGATCGTGCTTCATCTTGTTCTTTGCATAGTTCAGCATCTGCGAGGGATGATCCACATGCTTGCATCTAAATGTAAGGACCTCGTATGTGCCGTGGATCAGACGTCGACAGGTGTTGTGTCGGAGAAGCAGACTTTTAAGGGAACAGACACATCATCGAGATCTATAGCCGTTGTTTTGTCAGCCGTGTCGGACCTTGTTACTCAGAGAGAAACATTGCTGGTTGAGAAATTGAAAGATTCTCATTCTTAAACGAGTTTCACGACATAGATCAGTAGACCGATAAAATCCAATGAAGATTCAAATACGACACACGTCCAAGTGAATTGTAAAGAATTCAATGGGTTACTATGAGGCATATATTAAGAGCAAACATAGTTCATAGGCGCGTAATAGATTTATCAAGCCTACGGACTCGACATCCTGTTTCACCGCTAGAAATTCCATGGCGGCTATGACCATCCCAGTTATCGAGAGAATATACGTGGCAAACCTACAAGTACACATCATATACATCATGAATGTACACATGTCATGCGCCTTCGAGAAGCAGCTTGTCTCGCGAGGTGCAATGCCGTAGTTCATACCAGTGGGGAAGCATTTACCTGAGCCGGTGCGTTATCTACGCGTCACAGAAAAGTCGCCGGTTAGGGTTATAGCGAATTTGGATTCACTGCCACAGTATATCCACATCTTGCATACCAAGGTAGCTGGAATGTACTACTCTTTAGGGTTTATAGATCCAATGCAGTGATTAATAAACAAAAAACCGGTTATTATCGTCGTAATTTCTGCATCACCAAACGCAGCATCGGGTATACCCTGTAACTATCCTACTGGCGACACCTCACGACAGAAACTACCAATTGCGCTTATGGACGGGGAATCCACCCTTCCCGGCATTCTGTGCCTTCATGGCTACGGCACAAATGCCTCCATCCTGCGCGTGCGTTCCTTGCGACTGAAACCGACAAGCTCCCATGATAGCAGCCCGGCAACTAACATCACTCTACCAGTACCAACTCCGAAACATCATAGCTTCCCTCTCCACCTCTTTCCAGTTCATCATTCCCGAAGGCCCTTTCCTCGTTGACGCCCCCGGTCCCGGCGCCACGTCCGTCGACTCCGGCCCTTTCCGCCGGTGGAATTCGGATCGAGGCATTGCCAGTCTCTTCGGTATGGGCTCTTTTACTCCGTTCTTGTCGCTGTCTTGACTTGCTTTGATGACCAGGCACAATGTCTCCAGATGACAGCCATGCAAGCAGGGCTTCTTAGCCCTGAAGAATTATATAAGCTAGCGACTAATACCTCCCGTGATTAGGCATGTCCGATGAGAAAATACGAGAGGAAGCTTCGAAGGTGAGGGAGCTCCTCCAATCAACGCTAGAGAAGGAAGGTCCTGTTGTAGGTGTCATAGCATTTAGTCAAGGGGCGTGTTTGGGTAGCGCATTGTGTATGGACAAGGAGTTAGGCCGGCAGATCAAATTTGGGGTGTTTATTTGTGCCTTGTTTCCAGCGGTGGAGCTAGGAAAGGAGATTGCGAATGAGGCAAACAGAACGATTGAAATCCCGTGTGTTCACATCACGGGTTCCTCAGATCCGTATCGGGGACAGGGCCTGAAGTTGTTCGAGAAGCATTTTGTAGGAGAAAAGGCCAGGAACGTGTTAGATTTTCAGGGGAAACATGAAGTGCCTAGCCGTGAGGCCGACGTTGCTCGGGTCACGGAGAAGATTATGGAAGTCTGGAATAGCTTGAACAATTGACAAAGGAAGCTCAATTGGTGCTCTATCTTCGACCGTTAAAGCACACCATTCTGTGCCCAAGCTTATATCCTGGCTTACCTTTTGTCCGCAATCTGTTTCCCATCTACCTTGAATTTGTACGCCATGTAGCCTGTGTAAATGTCTAGGTTGCCCCATAGATTCTTTCTGTTCATCCATTCCGGGTGATTTACGGCGCCCGGCCAGTCGGTCTGCTGGAGTGAAACAGCACCATGTTGTGGAACAGTGCCATTGCCCTGGGTACGTTTCAGGCTTAACTGTCCTGCAACGATGTTAGAGATGAGCAAGATATGAATGAAAATGACATTAAAGACGTATGACTTGCCATTGATTTCATCATCCCAAGTATGAACACGAATGGCATCCTGGTCGGTGTATACCTCCATAGTAACGCCTGAGTTCTCAGACGAGAGGACAGCCACGGGCTTATCTCTCCTGCTATAGTCCGCGTACTTATGAGAAATCATGAAGGTCTCGTCGTAGCCCGAAGCGGACGTCTCGGAATCTCCACTCAACGCGTCCTTCATAGTTTTAGGACTTGACCAAAAGTCGTATTCTTCCCCTTTTCTGTTGCTTAAAATGTTGCCTGTGGGAATGCCATCGCTATCGAAGTCGAACCGCATTCCCGACATGGGCAGATGCAACTTATGATCACTAATGGATCCGATAGTGCCGTTGACAGTTTTCTTTAGCCCATCGAGATTGAAGAAGACTTGCTGTGCCATATTGACAGGACCACCGGGCATGAGTAAGGGCGTCACACCATATCCAATATGCCACTCATAAGGGGTGACGGTATGCGTTATACAGCCAACGAACAAGCCAGGGAAGCCATTCTCGCTCCTGTCAAACATGACGAACGTGATAGTGTCTGTCTGGAGCTTCGACGGAACAGCCCAATCCATTCTTCCCCAGCCCCTTTTGCCTCCATTGAATGTGTCGGATCCATTATGGGCGTTGGCAGGGAGTTGATGCACAATGCCATCGGCCTCGTAGCTGGCGCCATTAATGTAGCCAGCATATCGTCCTAGGGTTTGCGACCATTAGCTCATAGGACTTGGTAGCAAACCGACAGAGCTTACCAATGATGCCGTTTAAATACGGATTGGAGTCGGTCTCGAGGTACATGTCAGCATGATCAAGCCCCAGAACAATATCAATCTCGTCGCCATTCTTGTCTGCTAGCCAAAGGTTGGTGACGGCAGCACCGTGAGTTGTGAAGTCAATTCGGATTCCCTCAGACTCAATGGTATATTTGCCCTCCTCGTTGGTCGGCCATAACGCTGTAAGAGCAGCAAATGGGCTGCCGCCTTTCCACAGTGCCTTTGTGGTTGCAAGCGCGCCTGCTGTCAGTTTCCGAAAATTGACCATAGCTGGGCAGGATTGGCGGTTAAGCCGCTAGGGAGGAGGGCCGAGACCTGGTGGCGGGTTGCAGAATCCAAGCTCACCACAAAGTAAACAATAATAGATGGTTGTAGAGCTTTGTGAAGCAGCTTAAAAAATTGCCGATAAACTAATTCCATTAACTGCCGCGCCGTGCCAGTCGACCGGTAAGGTGTCTACGTAGCTGCAGCATGGAGGGCCGTAATTGGATCCGCATCTTGTCCGACTGCAGCGCCCCAGGAGGCCGTGCCCAAACCGGCGTTTGGTTGGAAACGGCGACATTTCTTTACATGGTGTGCCTCCCGGGTCTGACCTCTCCTAGTACAAGATTTGTCGACAAGCGCGGATACTTGAAATTCCCTTAATCCAAACGTTCCGCGTTCAACATTCCTTGCATAGAATGATATGGAGTGTTTGATAGAAATTAGACCAGGTTGTTTGTAGAGAGAAGACGAACTATCTTGATAGTCTTCAGGGGATACTTAGGCCCAACAACGGCGATTTTGTTGATGAACCAGCAATAGAGAGCCAACACTCTTGTAATTAGTACTTTTACATCTAATTTCCCACGAATCTTAATCCTGTCGATGTCACTCCTTCGCTAGAACAATGTGCCATTCACGTGACCCATTTTGGGCAAGTTGCGAGATATACCTTAAGATTGAACTTCACAAATCTATCTGAGTATTAAAACGCACATCGTAGACTCATCTCAACCCCCGCCGGATCCCGAATCCCGTAGGATTCAACAGTTCATATAACGTTGCAGATGAAATCCTTCGACTATTCGCTGAATCCTCATTTTAACCCGTCATTCTGATCCGAGTAGCCGGTTGTCTGCATCTCGCTACACATATCCCTATCCATGCTCTTGGCATCACAAACTCATGTCACCTTCCTCAACCTAGCCACCATACCCTCTTCGGATCGCTTAAAAGGTGCGGCCCTCAGGCGCCCCGCTGTCTCGGCGTTCGCGAGTTCTATCTCAAAACTCTTAAATAATGCCACCAACATGCATGCCATCATAGCCCTAGCGTAATCTTGCCCAATGCATGCACCAGGCCCTGCCCCAAACGAGAGCATAGCATAGTTGTTAGCCGCTCCACCCGATCCCTCTCCGTCCCCCAGCCACCGGTCTGGGTTGAACGCGTCCGCATCTGCCCCCCAAAGGGACTTGTCCCGGTTGAATGCCTCTACTGGGGTGAGGATAATGGTGCCTTGAGGAATGTGTTCCCCGAGTAGCGTGGTGTCCTTCTCCGCCACGCGAGGAGCTAGCGGAACAAACGGGTAGCATCGTATAACTTCGTTGCAGATTGCCCTAAGGTAGGGAAGGGCTTGCAGGTTTTGGAGAAGCTCAGCCCCAGACTCAGATCCAATGATGGAGACGCAGGCGTTTATCTCCTGTCGGAGACGCGTCTGCATCTCCGGATGGCTAGTGAGCTCGTAGACGGCCCACTCGACGGCCGTTCCGGTGGAATTGGGGCCCGCGGTTAGAAAAAGCATGCCGTTGTCAACAAGTTCTTCAGTAGGGAAAACCCGGCTCGCGATAGAGACACTGGTGATATCCAGTCCGATATCATCTGGGGACGGAGACTTGCTGGCTGCTTGAAAGGCGAGTTCTTTTTTGTCCACGGCTTGTCTGATAGTGCTGCGTATCTGCCCAAGGGCCTTTCCTGCTGAAGACTTCATGAGCAGAGGGGAAAGTACAGCTAGGAGCGGCCGCACATCGATGTAGTTTATGATGAAGTAGCCCCATTTTATTGCTGAGTTGTTCAGATTCTTCAGTACACCTGAGAATCTGTCTTTTGCCCCTGCTGCGGGCTTCTCGAGTGTCTGGAAATCATGGCCTAGAACAGCGAGTCCGGCGATATCCCACATCGTGCGGCGGATATAATCTCGTAGTTCCACCACTGGTCGAGGATTCGAGGTGGCTCGCAATTCCCCTTCTATAAGTCGAATCATCCTGTCGGACTTGCCCCATATCATAGGCATGGTTTTTCTTATATGACTGGCCGTGAAGGCAGGTCTGAGATGTTTGCGGAAAGCCTTAATACAAATGAGCTCGTTTACTCTATGCTCATAGGTTCTTGCAGAAACAAAGTCTTACCCGATGTCCATGGGGGCTTAGGAAATTGAACTTGCTTCCCGTCAATTGGTTGATCATGAATTGAACATTTTTCGGATGGCCAAAATCGTTCGGTTTCAGACTAAACATCTCTTTGACAACTTCTGTCTTCGTAGCTAGCAGCACCTCCTTGTTGAATGGTTCGTAAAATCGGACCAAACCGTCGCTTGGCAGTGTTTCGAAGACATGTCTGATGTCCTCCCAGGATCGGTCAGGAAAGAATTGCTTCCTATTCCCGTACCTGAATGTTCGTACCTAAAACATGAGCTTAACCTTGAACCTATTGACTTTGCAATTGATCTGCATACCGATGGGGTTGGCAGGTGGCGAAACGGTGTGAAATAATTTGGGTAGAGGGTCGTCCAGTACAATCCCCATACAACTAAAGCGACCAGTTCGGCTACGACGACTGTAATGATCGGTAGTGAAGTATATTCAAGATCACTGAGATATCGGTATAACACTGCACAACAAGTGCACACCCAGATCGGCAGCCATATTCCAAAGAAGCCGGGCATTTTACCAACTGAATACCCTATAATGCAGATATTGTTGAGGCTGACTTCAATTCAGCAGTGCCTTATTGAGAGGCAACTGCCATCAGACCTCGTCAAGGCGGCCATAAGTGCATGCAGAGGAGTATGCAGCCTGCATGACACTGGGAGACAACCGGCGGGCTAGTGTTGGGTGCGGGGCCGGCCACTTTTCGCGGTACATATCTCACCTCGGGTACAATATGTCTTGGCGAACATTATCGTAATGTCCGACCGGTCCGCCTGTCATGGTGCTCTACAGAAATAGTGCTAGGCAAATAATGCAGAAGAACGATAATCGAGATTGTAGATCTGAGACCTTACAGGTGTTTTATTGTAGACTGTGAACTTCATCAACTACCCCCTCTAACTGCAGATATGGGGAGCGTTCCAGTACCCGACAAGCAAAAAGCCATCATCGGTCTCGACGACGGCACACTCGTCGTCTCTGACAATGTTGACGTCCCTAAACTTGAGGATGACCTTGTCATCGTTCGCACTAAAGCTATCGGGCTCAACCCAATTGACACGAAAATGAAGGGCAGGCTGGCAGCACCAGGCTGTATTGCAGGCATGGACTTCGCAGGGGAGGTTATTGCCATTGGAGCCAAGGCTCAAACTCCAGGCAAAATCAAAGTTGGAGATCGTGTCTGCGGCGCCGTCATCGGCTATGACCAACGGAATCCTGCTATCGGGGCCTTTGCCGAAATTGTGGCGCCAACGGATGCTGGATTGATGAAGATACCAGATGGCATGTCCTACGAGCAGGGTGCTTCTTTGGGAGCCTGTATTTCGACCATGGGACTTGCACTGTTCAAGTCGCTAGGTCTCCCTGGCAACCCAAAGAATCCAGCTGAGAAGCCAGTCAATGTGTTCGTCTATGGTGGCAGCACTTCTGTCGGCACAATGGCTATTCAACTGATTAAGATGTAAGTCAATATCAAATGAATAACTCTACTTGTGAACTAGCTGATGTGAAACTCTCAGCTCCGGTCTGAACCCTATCACTGTCTGTTCGCCCCGTAACTTCGATCTTGTCAAATCCTATGGTGCAACAGAAGTTTTCGATTACAACTCCCCAACTTGTATAGACGACATCCGAAAATACACGCGAAACTCTCTTAAGTACGTCGTAGACTGTATTTCAGAGCCCGAAACTATGGAGTTTTGTTACAAATGCATAGGGAGAACTGGTGGAAAGTACACAGCCTTAGAGCCCTATGCGGAAATTTTCCACACTCGACCACGGACTGTAGTCCCTGACTGGGTACTAGGTTACACAGTCCTTGGACAGGCTGTGAACTGGCCGGAGCCTTTTACAAGAGAGGTGAGCGAAGATCTCAGAGAATTTGGAACAGATTGGTTTCGCACTGTTCAAAGGCTGTTGGATGAAGGGGACATCAAGCCGCATCCCATCAAGGTTGTAAGCGGGGGGTTTGAAGGAGTCGCAAACGGACTGGAACTTCTTCGGCAGAAACAAATTTCTGGGCAGAAGCTGATCTGCCCTGTTTACTAGCGTGATTGCGCTGTGATCATTTGTTGAGTATTCTTGGATGAATTTAGTCTACGAAGGTTGGGTAGAATGTGAATTATGTACGTAATATGGGCGCGTTAAGTGACATCTTCAATTGGTCAACTCCGTCCCGTCCACGGTAGTGATATATGTAGCTATTAGCACGGTTTGACATAACAAAAGTTTACAACTCCTAGCAAACTATGTAGATCCTGAACTAATAGGTTATGTGTATCTAAATCTCTAACTTATTCGCCAAGATTCCTACCTGACAGCACCAGGAGTATTTCTTGGTGACCTCTCCGATCCCGCGCTGTCAGACCCCGGTCAAGTCAGGATCCAGTCGCAGCTCGCTGAGCCTCGTTCTTGGTTTGACCGGCGTTCAAGTGCAACCGGCGGTATCAAACGCCGGATTAAAAGCACAAGACGGAGCCTCGCGGAAAGGGTCAATCGGGAGGTGCTTCTTAGTCATAGTCTTTCCGTCTTTAATTGCTGTAGCCTTCCTCTCAGTTCAGGAGACTTCAATAAATCCCATATTTGAGACAATTGATGGGAGACTACTCTGAGTGCTTATAATTGAGTGCCATAACAAACCTAAATATCTTATCGACGAGCCGGCATATATCTGGATGGTCAATTGTTTCTAACCCAATCTGTCCTCTCTTATTCGCTCCATTCGTATATCTCGACCCGTGATATCCTACATGGGCTACGAATGACTGCCTAGAGGGTTTCTGTTTCCACCTATACAGGCATAATGCCCTCCTCACAATACCCCAACGAGCCTATCGCTATCGTGGGCACAGGCTGCCGATTCCCTGGTGGCGCAGACTCAGCATCGAAACTCTGGGATCTTCTTAGTAACCCACGCGATGTCTCGTCCGAGATAGGCGGTGGTGGCCGCTTCAATCTGGAACGGTTCTGTATGTATTATGGAACCTCTGTAGCTTTGTTCTGATTGCTGACGATGCATGCTCTAGACCATCCAGAGGGTGGCCACAATGGCACAACCAACACGCGGCGCGGATATATACTTAATGAAAATCCGCGTCATTTTGATGCCAAATTCTTCTCCATCTCTCCTGGTGAAGCCGAAGCCATTGATCCACAACAGCGGATTCTTCTTGAGGTAGTCTATGAAGCTCTCGAATCTGCCGGTATTACCATCAACAACCTTTCTGGTTCCGACACAGCATGCTATGTCGGGATCATGTGTCAAGATTTCTTCGCCGTGCAATTCCAAGACTTCTTGTCGATCCCGAAATACGCCGTCACAGGTATTGCAGCGAGCAATGCGTCGAGTAGAGTGTCTTACTTTTTTGACTGGCATGGTCCGTCCATGACCGTCGACACTGCCTGCTCCTCTAGTATGGTATGTATAAACGAGGCAGTCAACGCTCTACGGAATGGTACGAGCCGCGTTGCCATAGCATGCGGAACAAACCTTCTGCTCGTGCCGTTTATGTTCATGTCGCTGAGTAATGTGGGCATGGTTTCGCCCACAGGCCGATGCCACATGTGGGATGAGCGTGCTGATGGCTATGCTAGAGGTGAAGGTGTTGGAGCAGTGGTGCTTAAAACATTAAGCGCGGCGATCGAAGACGGTGATGATATTGTCGCCGTGATCCGCGAAATTGGCCTCAACCACGATGGCAGAACCACGGGACTTACAGTGCCGAGTGCGGAAGCACAGTCCGCACTAATTCGAGATGTGTACAACAAAGCCGGGCTAGATCCTACTCTCAAGTCTGACAGGTGCCAATATTTCGAAGCTCACGGCACCGGCACACCAGCAGGTGACCCAAAAGAGGCTTCGGCATTGGATCAATCCTTCTTCCCTAACCATGACGTGGCAGAGGGAGAGTTACTTGTTGGATCGATTAAGACCGTCGTTGGACACACAGAAGGGACTGCTGGAATAGCCGGGATCTTGAAAGCCGCCCTTGCCGTCCAGCATGGTGTTATTCCTCCAAATCTTCTCTTCAATAAAATTAGCCCAAGAGTTGAGCCGTTCACAAAATTTCTTCGCATCCCAACGGCGTGCGAACCGTGGCCGCACATACCAGAGGGTCAACCACGCAGAGCGAGCATCAACAGTTTTGGTTTCGGTGGTGCTAACGCACATTGTATCATTGAAAGTTATGAAACTGAAAATTCGTCCGAACGACGGATTGAAAACGGAGTTCCCGTCGCTACTAATGGACTTCTCACCAGAGAGCCTCATGCCAACGGATTTGGAGCGGTACATAATGGCCAGACCAATGGAGAGATCCAAAACGGTTATGTAGCGGACCTTCACGAAGAGGCTGTCTTGAACGGCACTGATGAGAACAACATTGATACCTCTAAGGAGATCAAAACTGTCAATGGGGATTCTTCCAATGGACATTACGGGCCAGACCTCCCAGTCGAGGCCACTAAGCCAGCGTCACCCAAGACCCTTATTCCTCTTGTCTTCTCCTCCGAGTCACTTAAATCGCTTGTTACACTTCTCAATTCAATTTTGTCATTCCTGGACGAGAATCCTTCTGTTGATCTTCCTAGTCTTGCATACACCCTTAGCACTCGGCGGTCGGCACTCTCCTTGCGCCTGCCAATATATGCTGCTTCGGCCGAAGAACTCCGACAGAAGAGCCAGGAAAAATTGGGCGATGCTGCTGGTACATCCCACTCCGTAGCTGCGCTCCAGGCACCGCCTTTTATCCTAGGTATCTTTACTGGGCAAGGCGCTCAATGGCCCGCTATGGGATCGAAACTTCTCGCGGCAAATCCCCTTGCTCACAGTATTCTGGATCGTCTAGATGCTTCGCTGGCAACGCTTCCAACATACCACTGTCCCCATTGGACGTTGGCCGAGATCTTATCTCCCAATAGTAGCCATAGCGTCGCTAAGGCAGAGATTTCTCAACCCATCTGTACAGCGGTGCAGATCATCTTGGTCGACCTCCTCAGACTTGCCGGAATCAAGTTTAAAGCTGTCGTAGGCCACTCGTCGGGTGAGATCGCCGCCGCATACGCCGCGGGATACCTCTCTGCCGAGGACGCCATACGTATTGCTTACTATCGCGGCTTTTTTGCCAAGCAGGCCGCCGGCGCCGACGGTCAAAAGGGTGGAATGATTGTTGTGGGTACCGACATCGAAGACGCTGAAGGCCTATGCCAACTCGACGACATGGAGGGCCGACTATCTGTGGCGGCACACAACTCTCCAGGAAGCATAACGTTGTCAGGTGATATTGACGCTGTTAAGCTCGCGCAGGATATCTTTGAGGATGAGCAGAAGTTCGCCAGAGCCTTGAGGGTAGACACGGCATATCACTCATCTCACATGAGTAGATGCGCTGGACCGTATCTCAAGGCTTTGAAAGAAGTTGGAATTCGGCAATTGGTGCCAGACTCTGATCAAAAAGCCACCAGATGGTTTTCCAGTGTGGACAACGCAGAAATGACGATAGAAGCAGCTGCAGAAAGAGGTCTCGATGGACAATATTGGATTGATAATATGGTCCGACCGGTTTTGTTCTACCCAGCTATCAAGACAAGCCTTACGACTCACGAAACCGCATTCAATTTTGTCCTGGAGGTGGGTCCACATCCTACTCTTCAGGGACCGACCCAGGATTGTATTCAAGACGTGATGCATCAGGAAATAGCATATTCAGGTACACTCAAGCGCAACGCCGATGACGTTGAGGCATTTGCCGACGCCCTCGGAAGCCTGTGGGCGCGCTTTGGTCCCAATCATATCAAACTTGGACTTTTCCAGAAGAAGAGTCTGCCGGAAGTGAACATCAAGCTCGATGCGGCTAAGCTTCCCAGATATCCTTGGAATCACGAAATTGAGTACTGGGTGGAGTCTAGGAAGAGTAAGATCCATACTACGTTGCCAGGGAAGTTCCACGACTTGCTCGGCTTAAGGGAACCCGATGGCCTAGCAGATGAGCCAAGGTGGCGAAACAAAATAAGCGTCAATGATCTTAAATGGGTTGCTGGACATACACTCCAAGGCCAAGTTGTCTTCCCCGCGACTGGTTACATCTGCATGGTTGCCGAAGCCGCTTTACAGCTTGTGCAGTCAAGCGAGGTGAAGATAGCATACATTGACGTTCTGGACCTCGAAATTCGTAAAGCAATTGCCTTACACCAAGACTTGGGTATCGAAGTGCTTTGCTCTTTGTCCAATCTGTCTCCCTCAGACCTCAATGAAACTACCGAGACTATCACGGCGAGCTTCAAAATATTCTCTGCCCCAACCAGGGATTCGATGCAAATGACGCTGAATTGTTGCGGTAAAGTCAGCGTCAGTCTTCTTCCTGGATTCGTGGCCGGTGCCGTTGAGTTCGATCATGGCTCCCTCTTCCCTTCAAGGCGCCAACCTATTCCTGGCATGAATGCTGTTGATGTCAACCGTTTCTATCAGACAATGCGGGAAGAGATTGGGCTGGGCTGGGATGGTGCTTTTAGGGGTTTGACTAGCATCAGTCGAAAGGCGGGCTACTCGACCGTCACTGCTCAGAACCCACCATTTGCTGAGGCTGAAACTAAACTCCTCTTTCATCCAGCTATGCTTGACTGTGCCTTACAGGGACTAAATGCAGCTTTTGCTGCACCAGGAGATGGTAGCGTCGAGGATTTGGTCGCTCCAACATTTATTAAGCGGGCCACACTTGTCCCTGAGCTGCTCAAGCGTCATCACGAGGATGAACAGGTGATCATTGACTGTACCTCTACAGTAAATATGGCGAATGCGCGAGATAAAATCTCTTTGACGGGCGATGTCGAAGTGTACGCTTCGACTTCGGACTCTGAGATCGACAACACCGTCAAGCTTATCGAGATAGAAGGTATCAAGATCCAACCTGTGGCACCTCCCACGGCTGAGAACGACCGGCCTCTCTTCCAGGAGTCTATCATGTGCCTCGATTCCCTCAATGCACAATCCGCTCGTCGCGGTATACGCTTCACTCCTGTGGAAAAAGCTGCAGTATTGGACGCCGAGCGGTTGGCATTCTACTACCTGAAGCTCCTTCATCTCACAACGCCACCTCAAGTGCGGGTAACTCTACCTCTATACAGACAAGGTCTCCTCGCAGAAGCAGAGCGCGTCTATCTCCGCGTCAAATGTGGAGAACACGCTTTCGCTCCGCCCTCCTGGGTTGATGACACAGCGGAGGTCATTGCCGAGCTTATCTCCCGTCACGACCCAGATGCCATCGACTTTATTCTCACTAAGACGGTCGGTGACAATCTTTTGGTGCCTGAGGTTCTTAATGGTGAAGTTAATATCCTGAATTTTATGGTTCATAATAACATGCTGGAGCGCAATTATACCGAAGGTGTTGGATATCCAATCCTCAATTCGGTCGCTACCAATTTGATCGCACAACTATGCCAGAAGCATCCGCGCATGAAGATCCTTGAAATTGGTGCGGGAACAGGCGGATCAACATCAACGATCTTGGACGAGATCGGCGAAAGTTTCCGGTCTTATACGTACACCGACATCAGCAGCGCATTCTTTGAGCGTGCAGTAGAGAGGTTTCGGTCGAACGCTCACAAGATGGTGTTCCAGACACTTGACATCACCAAGGATCCTTCATCACAGGGGTTCACACCGCGAAGCTATGATGTTGTCATTGCGCAGAACGTGTTGCATGCTACGGCCCCGTTGAAGGAATCGTTAAAGCATGCTCGTAAACTTCTCCGGCCGGGCGGCTATCTGATTCTGCTAGAGCTGCTAAAAAGCGAATGCATGCGCTTTGGTCTGGTAGTAGGCTGCCTGCCAGGCTGGTGGGTGGGCGAGGAAGATGGTAGGAAAGGCGGCCCTCTGCTCACGACAGACCAGTGGAGAGATATTCTCGCCGAAACTGGATTCGCGGTGGACACAGTTTCCGACGTTCTCGACCAGGAAGATGTCTGGGCGGTGTTCTCCGCTAGGGCCGTGGAGGAAGAACAGGCCGTTCTACCACTGATTAGCCCGCTCGCAGTGACGCCCACAACTCCGCGAGCAAAAGATCTTCTGGTGATAGGGGGAAGCAACGCCGACCGTGGGTCTCTTTCCTTGCGCGAGCAGGTCACATCCATTGTCAGTCCGTACTATCAAAATGTGGCTTACCTTGACAATCTTGGACATGACGATAGTGATGCCTTCTTTGTCCAAGGCATGCACGTGCTAAACCTCAGCGATTGTGATGCCGACTTCTGGGAGGGGCTGAGTGCACCTGCCTTCGAGAATCTGAAGCAGGTGTTTGACAAGGCAGCAAGTGTGCTCTGGGTAGTTCAGGGTTCCCTGGATAAAAACCCGTACGCTGGTGCGACCCTTGGATTCATCCGCACGGTACGATATGAACTTCCTGACACAACGCTTCAAACGCTGGACCTTGGTCCCTCGGCCTTAGGTGATGGATCTGCAGCGCCTCGTATCGCTGAGCTGGTGGCCGAGTGCATACTCAAACTCACCGAGGGTGTAGAGCTCGAGATATCTGGGAAACTTTCTGATATACTCTGGAACATTGAGCCGGAACTGTTTTTGGATGAGCAAGATGGCCATTTATATGTTCCGCGGTTGCGCTGTGCCAAGGAGCTGAACCTCCGGTATAATGCATCCAAGAGGGTCATCACGCGAGACGTGGACATTACTGACAAATCGAGCGAAACTCCTCTTAGTCTCACCTGGGACGAGATGGATGGAAGGTACATTCTTCAGGAACAGCACGAGTTTCCTCCCTCGAACGACGGAGGTGACCTGGTTACCGTCCGTGTATCTTGCTCGTTGCTCTCATCCGTTAAAACATCTGCGGGCTTTTACTTCCTCTGCTTAGGGACTGACACTAAGACCGGCCTTAAGACCCTTCTATTTTCGCACCGTCAGGCTTCCATCGTGACGGTGCCGCGTTCATGGACCGTGGCATTGGAAAGCTCCTCTTTGGGAACAGAAGACCTCGTGTTCATTCTATTTGCGGTGGTACACCTTCTAGCAACAACCCTCCTAGATCTCATAAAGCCTAATGCGAGCGTCGCAATTTTTGATGCCAATCCCGTCGTTGGGGCTCTTCTCTGGAAGAGGCTGACCGACGCGGGCCGGAGAGTGCTTCTTATTAAGCCAGAGGGCGGGAACGATCATTCGGCTTCGACCGTTCACCTTCACCCCCACAGCCCTCTGAGAGCCATCAAAGCAGCTTTGCCTAATGATGTAACTCTTTTTATCGACGCGTCTACCAACCAGTCCAAAGAGACAACAGACCTAGCTACTCGCATTGTGGCCGCGCTCCCTGCTGTATGCGATAAGATCAAGCTCTTGGGACCAACGAGCCGCTACGCCAGCGCCATTTCCGGAGCAGCTCCTGAAGGTATCACCAGCTCTCTCCAGAGCGCGGCTGCCTTCGCGACTCTGTTTTCAGCTATGGGGCCCCTGCCCATGGCGGGTGGCGCACCGCCCGAGGTTGTACCTCTTGCGAAGATTCTGCTGTCCCCTATCCCACCAAAGGCGGGCTCTGTGATCTACTGGCAAATTGAAGGCAAGGTTCCAGTCTCTGTTGAGCCTGTATTCATGCGCAAAGACCTGTTTCATCCTGATCGAACATACTGGCTAGCAGGGCTTTCCGGTACATTGGGCCTTTCGTTAGTGGACTTTTTGGCCGCGCATAATGCCAAACATATTGCCATCAGCAGTCGCTCAGCGAAGGTGGATGAAGGGTGGATTGCTTGGCACAAGAAGAATGGTGTAAATGTGTCGCTTTTTGTAGGCGATGTAACCGATTACAACTCTGTAAAGGCGACGTACGAATCAATTCGCAACTCGGGACTGCCATCAATCGGTGGTATTGCCCTCGGTGCCATGGTGTTGGTCGACAGCAGCTTCATGGAGCAGCGTTTCGAGGACTTCCAGACCGTTTTGCGACCCAAGATCATTGGTACGCTGCACCTGAATCAGCTCTTTTCTAAAGAGTCACCTGATCTTCTTCCGGACGACAGCGCGCAAGGACTGGACTTCTTCGTCGGCTTTAGCTCGCTGATGGCTGTGACCGGAAATCCTGGCCAAGCGCCATACGGAGCGGGCAACTGTTTCCTCAAGGCGGTAATCAAAAGCCGCCGTGACCAGGGCTTGGCAGCCTCAAGTATCGACATTGGTCGGGTAACTGGTGTAGGTTATATCGAGCGAGAACTTACCCGCGAGGCGCAGGAGCGGCTTACGCAAAAGTCGGGTACTATTCCACTTAGTGAACTAGATCTGCATCAGCTCTTTGCTGAGGCGGTTGTGGCGGGCAGACTTAATTCGGGTGTCACTGATCCCGGGCTCATCGCGGGCATCGGCGTCCAGCAAGGCGAACAGGCAAACGGCACGTTCTGGGCTAAGAACCCGCGGATGGCCATGATGATTCGAGAACTTGGAACCCGTTCAGCCCAGGATGGAGGTGCAGACTCTTCCTCCATACCAGTCCGAAAGCTTCTCGAGGCCTCTTCGATCAAGACGATTGACGATGTGCGCAGGGTAGTCCTGTCAGCTATTCAAGATAAGCTTGTTGTATCCAAGTTCCTGCCAGACCGTGATGATCGGCACACGACAACGCCGCTGGTAGACTTGGGCGTGGATAGTCTTGTGGCAGTCAATGTGAGATCATGGTTCCAAAAGGAACTAGCGGTTGAGGTCCCTGTTATGAAGATCCTCAGCGGTGCTTCCATTGCGGACTTGGTGGACTCAATCCTCGACAAGCTTCCTCAAGACATCCTAGGTCGTTTGGATGGGGGACCAAAAGAGACTGAGGAGAAGGTAGAGAGTAACGAGGCACCAATTCAAGTGGATGCCCCAGTGGAGCCTATTCTCTCAACAGACAACGATGAGAATACAAACGGCGTCATCCACGACGAGCCTAAGCTTAACGGGAAGGCCGAAGAGGCGCAAACCATTGTTACGAGTCTGGCTGAAATTTCTGTTCTTGAGGTTCCACTTGATTGAGTGTGGAGTAGAAACACTTCGATCGATTATATTGGGGTCTATGTGGTTTTCTATTATTCTTTGTATTTCTAGCTGAATAGTTCTATATTTGACTTTTTCACATTCATCAACAATTGCACAAGCTTCACATGAATAGAACCGTCAATTTTATATAGCCCAAGCACAAT
The DNA here is from genome assembly GCF_000392275.1 of Phaeoacremonium minimum UCRPA7. NCBI lineage: Eukaryota > Fungi > Ascomycota > Sordariomycetes > Togniniales > Togniniaceae > Phaeoacremonium > Phaeoacremonium minimum. The sequence continues at coordinate 906,335 of NW_006921512.1, read as the reverse complement.
GTCAGCTGCAGACGATTTGCAGAATCTTAGCTTGACAAACGAATGCAGACTCTAACAGACAGAAACACAAATTACAACATAAATCTCATCAAAAAGAAGAGAATGGGCGTCAAGCGCCGGCATCGGAGGCTTGTCATTCAAGACCGTTGTGTTACAATTGTTACCGAGATTACACTTGACAGAGGCTAAAACCCCATATTCGACAATTGGCGGTTCAAGAAACACGACTAGAGGCTAAGAAAGACTCACATTGCGTTACGATGGTGAGTCGCTGCAATTTAGGAAACGGCACATTGCATAGATCTATGCGTTGATAAACGAGTAAGCGTTGACGAAATATCATGACCTTTCCAAAGTGAGCATCTCAAAGAATTCTACAAGTCATACAACTTGGTTGACGTATAGATATGCGCGGATAGGTAGAGGGCTGTACAAGTGCCGGCATACTCAGCTGGAGCGCCGGCGAGTTTAGCACTTGCGATCCACCGGCGACTTTCGCGTTTTCGCCGGCATTGTAGAAGTCTCCATGCAGGCTTACTTTTTCTACCTGGCCGCAGGAGTCAGGTCCTTGGCACTATGTTGGAGTTCTCGGTCCCAAGTATCCAGTGTTGAATAGTTAGGGCTTATGAACCCGAGTTCATTGTAGGTCGTTGGACTTTGTGTCAACACAATTCAGTCCTTACTATCCATTCGCAGCGCGACTCCAGAACTTTTATCACAATGGTGCTGTATAGTAGCGACGGCACGGGCACGTCTCGCGTGATGCTCTACTTCTACACCATTTCGGGCATTGTAGGCATTCGCTCTTTACTTGCATAAAGTATGAAATGTGAAAAATCGACTGACCACGTATCCAAGGCTGTGTCATATCTTGTCCTCTATTCATTCTACAACCTTTTCTTCCACCCGCTCCGCAACATCCCTGGCCCTCTCCTTAACCGCATGTCCCCCATTCCCTATAGCCGTTACATCTTCAAAGGCCAGGCCCCCTTTTATACACACTTTCTTCATGAGAGATACGGGCCAGTTGTCCGACTCTCTCCTAATCACCTTTCTTTCACCGATGTTCGTGCTTGGAAGGACATTTATGACCGCCGCCCACCAGTCTCTGGCGATTCAAAGGATTGGCAGCTCGACGAGAACCCAAAGAGCAAGTACCACTATGGTTTTTTCCCAGGCATCCCAACCACGATTATCTCGGCAACCCGTAGCGAGCATTCCCTGCTCCGCGACGCGCTACTCCCGGGATTCAGTGACAAAGCGCTCCGTGCTCAGGAGCCCCGCATCCGGCGCTACGTCAATCTCCTGGTTCGCAAGCTGCGAGACTATGCTGAGGCAGGATCAGGCGGGTCGGCGACGGTAGACATGGCCCAGTGGCACCAATGGGCGTCGTTCGATATCATTGGCGACTTGATCTTTGCAGAGTCATTCGGGTGCTTGGATCAGGAAGAGTGGCCTTTGTTTATGCGGGGCCTGGTAGGGTCCCAGGGGATGGTTCTCGTAGTACTGAATTACATAGGGATGCTGTGGGTGACACAGCTATTGTGCGTTGTTGTGATCAAGCGATTGCTTTTCAATGTACAATCGGCCCTAGTAGAGAAGGTGCATAGGAGGATAAGTGCGAAGGTAGAAATAGAGGATTTGTTTGAGGGGTTGATGAGATATCGCAAGGAGGGGGTACGTATCGAGTCCTCTCTTCGATTAAACTGAGTGACTTTGCTGAGTCTGGGTTCAGAAACTCGACGACCGTCAATTAAGGGCCAATGCTCGATTCATATTAATGGCGGGGTATGAAACGACTGCAACATCGATGAATGGAGTTGCATACTATTTGCTTAAACATCCGGATGCATTGGAGAAAGTAAAGCACGAAGTACGGTCGACGTTCAAGAGCGCCGAGGATATCACCGTCACGTCCGTCAGTCGGCTACCATATATGCTAGCGTGCATAAACGAAGCAATGAGACTTTACCCATCGGTGCCAGGAAGTATGGTGCGCGCAATGAGGAAAGGGGGTGGCAATATCGCAGGCCACTACGTGCCCGAGGGGACGTTAATTGAATGCCAGCAGTGGTCGATGAACCACAGTAGTACCCACTGGGTTGACCCATGGAAATTTAGACCGGAGAGATACCTGAATAGCTCTGAAAAAAGCAGAGATCACCGCGACGCTTTTGAGCCATTCAATGTTGGGCCAAGGGACTGTGCAGGACGAGGGTGCGTTCCGTGTGCTATCATCTCTGACAATGTCAATGCCTTACTGACGAAAATCAATCTAGTCTGGCACATGCCGAGATGCGACTTGTCATAGCTAACATGGTTTTTGCTTTTGATTGGAAGTTGGCAGACGATAGTAAAAACTGGTTGGAAGGTCAACAGGCATACCCCTTTTGGAGAAGTGGGCCGTTGAATGTTGTGCTGAGTCCAGTTTCTACTTCTCCGTGATATCTACACAATCCAAAGAAGTTCTGGAAATTTTGATATTCCCGTTATTTCTCGTTTGTCACAAGAGACAAAATATGTCGAAAACCCGGATGAGTTGCAACTCAGCTGGATAGAATATGCTGCATCTTCAGTGCTTGTCAACAGCTGTGGCATCTTTCCTGACAATATTTGTTTAAAGAAGCGTATTAAGTGTCTCAGACATTATAAGGAAAAGTCTTGGCTAAATTTAGGTAGTTAAATACAAATTCTTTTCTAAAGTATAGTGTCACGGGCTAGATACGTAGTTTATCTAACTAGCTATGGTCTCTCTGACGAGAGCTTTTCAACCAAAGTAGAAAGAGAAGGAAAAGAAATATAGACACTCCGCAATTACGATGGGAGACAAGAAAAGCAATCCAAGGCATCTACAACAATCATATCTAACTTTCAAAAAGCCCTGGCCCAAACACAGTACAATGAGAGAATAATTGGTTCAATTCTTGCATAGTGTACTCTGCCTTCCTCCTTACCTAAGGCATAGGGGCTTTGATTAGGTTTACATATTCCGAGGTCGCGACCAGCTCGTCGTCCCGTTTGTACCTTTTGGAGAAATATGAGATTTTACAGTACGTTATGTCAGCCATCATGATCTGCACCTGATTTAGCTGTGACTGCAGCCCAATGCGCTGGTGTTGTCGCCTGACCTACATATACTGCACCTCTTGACCTTTATATACTTTGCACATATCATTCCACCACAATCCTTATCAACATGCTACACAGAAAAATCCCCCCTGTTCACTTATCCTTCACGTATTTCTGTCAGCTCAATCATAACAGTACCATCTTTGGCAGATATATGAGTCTCCAGCGGCAACGCCGTAATATCCGGATGATGATTCTTTCCGACACTCACGGCAAAGATTTAGAGATTATACCTGCATCCCTTCCTAGGGCTGACGTGGTCCTTCACTGTGGTGATCTCACCAACGACTCACAGCCCGTGGAGCTGGATAGGACAATATCAATGCTGCGTCAAAAGAGCTACTCTTTAATCGATTTGTATTGTTATCTTAACAACGCTTCTCTCTGGATAAGTACTATTTGATATCTTGAGATGTTGGTTAGCCGTAGACACGACTACACTATTTCAACATCCAAGCCAGTCTGCTTCATCACGTTCGTGCCAGACAAAACATTAGGCCCTCTAACAATCTCTACCACCTCCTGGAGGCCTGTGTTCTTTAATTTGGGAAAGAAGAAATAGATCAAGGTCAAATCGATGCAGATTACAACGCACCAAACGATGTAGTACCTCCACTCAATCGCTTCTACCGAGACCGGATTGGCAAAGTTGTGACAAACGCCAACAAGATTCCCAGTCAACTGATACAAAATGGCCGCCTTGGAACGCAGAGAATACGGGGCCGCTTCCATGATGTAGGTGGGGGCTCCCGGTGAACCGGCGTGGTTGAACGCCATATAGAGGGATATTATCGCGAATCCAGCTTTGGCATGGCTACAGCCTGTGAAATGTTTTCCTGACCTAAGCCAGCTTTTGGTTAGCTGACCTTCAGTGGTGTGTTGAATTGGGAGATCATTAGAAATGGTGTCATCCGGCCGTCCAATTTCTCAGCAAGGCACTTACGGCGCCAAAATGTCCTGGAGAATTTGTGGTAATGACCTGGAACACCCAAGTGATAACAACTGTCAGTGCATTGGACAGCCCTCGCAAGCAGGAGTGAAGCGAAGTTTAGGGAACTGAAAAACATCTTCCATGCCAATACTAGGCGCTCGTGAGTATTTTGAGAACAACGCATGTCTTTGAGAGCCAATTCAGTCATTGTAGGGTGGTACAAATACAATTGCCTCAAACACGAAGCAGCCAAGATACTTGTGGGGTTTCGCTGACCTGCAATTACGTAGTACTCGTGTCCCGTCAACAACCCCTCTGCTCAGCCCACAAAATCAAGCGAAAATGATTGTCGCAGCATCAAAGTATCAACCGTCATAGACCGTCAGCCGAACTTGCCTGACAAGATCTTCCGTAACCAAAATGCCCTGGAAAGATAAGTTGAAGCGCCTGAAGAATGAGTGGGACAATTTGACGTCCGAGCCTCAGCAGGGATGGTCGCAAGCGCCACCTCAGCAAGGGTGGTCACAACCTCCCCCGCACCAGCAGCAGCCCATGGCCAGCCAGCCTCAAGTCTATTGGCAGCCTCGATTCCAGCCAGGGCTCTCGGTTCACGATGAATGGGATCCAGACACAGGCAATGGCACTGATGGATGGGGAAATCAAGAGTTGGAGCACTACACGGCGAACTCTGAGAACGCTTTCTAGTACGTGTCCCTGACCTTGAGGCCTTTCAATAGTACAGGTCCTAATACGCCGGGCAGTACACCGCATGGCCAACTCGTTTTGCGAGCAATTGCGAATAATGCTGCCCCTAGTCCGGAGCAGCGATACACGTCTGCTCGCCTGGTCAGCAGACAGACTTTAGCCCGCGATAGAGGCGTCCTGACGGCTGTGATTCTGTCCCCCTGCGCCACCGGCATCTGGCCTGCATTTTGGCTTCTCCCCAAAGTGCCATTCTCTTGGCCTGTCGATGGAGAAATCGATATTGCCGAAACCTGGAACGGCGATCTCGAGAACAGAAGCTGTCTTCACTGGGGTCAGCATCATGAACCGCAGAAGCATCGAGTCCTTGGCACTAAGATACCCGACATGAGTTCCCGTCCGATTCGGTATGAGTTTGCGTGGGACCAGCCAGGAGGACAGCCGGGTCAAGGCAGAATGGTATGGTATATTGACGGCAGACCAGTCATGAAGGGGACTGTCCCAGAAGGCACCCGGCCCATTAGAGACTTCACAGTCTTGCTGAACGTCGCAATGGGAGGAAATGTCTGTGCAGGGAAGACGCCGGCCAATGGGTATTATGACATGGTTGTTTATAGTATGTATCTAGCTAGTGAGCTGGAATACGGAGGTTGGAACAGGTTCGAGGCGGATTGGGCAAACCAAGGCACACCATTTGGGAACACATATTAAAAGACTTTGAGCGGTAGACAATTGATCTGCTTATAGACTTTCGACTGCTTGCTAGGATACTAGCCTGCGGGCTTCTGTAGCAGGGTTGTGGTGAGAAAGAGCAGGTATCTATACCAGCTGCTGCCATTCCCTTTTTTCTTGTGGGAAGAATTCGAAGAACTATGTGGCATTGAGAGCAAAATGTGGTAACACTGTTATTTTGCTTACAAACGACATGGAACCTTAGATAGCGTCTTTTCGTTTGCACTAAAGGCGCATTTTCTACGAGAACTCTGACTCTAAGACAAAGCTCGGATGCCGGTTGTTACGAAGGGTTGTTCCCACATAATACCGAAGAGTTTCAGACTGAGTGCTTGATGCGATTCTAGGTGTTGGCTTGTCAGCTCTTACAGGTGGGAGTGTTTAGGTAGGATGGGAACGACTGGTCATCTAACTCTTGGCAGTCACATGGGTAATAATCAGGTGTCGCTGGCTCCTCTGAACCGGAATTTCTTTAGCAATCTCGACTTCCCAAAACTCATCCCCGTCCGCATCGCCTTGAACAACCCAACTACTAGAGAGATATGCAAGTCAACCTTCCATACTATGAGCTTGTAGGTATGCTGGTAGCGGCCAAAGACCTGCAGATAATGGAGTCCCAAAAGCCTTTCATGGGTGGCCCACCTCCATATGGCGGCCATTCGGCCGCTCAAAATATCATGGAACTTCTCAGGACAATGGTCCTATACTATGTACCATCGCTATGGGCACGTCGCCTCATAGTTGCACTGGTTATTATGTACTTCACGCCGCGTGTCCTTGCCGGCTGGCTAGAATCTTTGGCAAGTCTTATCAAGATATACCGACACTGGCGCCGGCAGCTGGGGGACGATTCTGTGCAGGTTGTGCAGAGGAAACATTAAAGACCCTGTTGATTATCTCAAGTGTTTTTCTTTGTTGGAAGAAACAGGTTGGACATTGGACTGGTCACAGATTTACTGTCGTGCTTCCTCTGGAAGAAGAGGACGCATTCTAAAGATGGAGATCTGTAACAGATACACGCCAATAATATCGCAGAACAATAAACATATCATTGAATATTTGATAGTCTTACGATCTCAACATTTGATATCTGCTTTTGAGTTGCTAGTGTATGCTTTAAGAGTCCGGAAGCTGAAGAGCTGGAACTCAGTGCAGCTATCTCAGTGATATAGCTACGTAAATGTCCCTAGAACCCCGGTTGCAAGGGGCAGGACACTCCTCCAAAAAACAGCATCACCAGCGTATGGTCACGTGCTCGATGCTTGCGAAACAAACGAGGCGCTGCACCTTCATTCGTCGCAATACAAGTCATTAGAGACATCTTTACTATTTTACCAAATGCTTTGGAAACACTTTCTAATCTGCTTAAAATACTCTACTTCATCATCCCCACGAGAATACCTCGGATTTTGCAATTGAGGTCCCGATATCTTCATCGCTGTAGCGACTCTAGGCCAATGTCCCCGCGAGAGGCGCCGATCGGGTACAGTAACTCAACACTCCACCGAAACGTATGAAATTGAAGGATGAATAAGGCATAGCCAAATAGCGAACCTAGTTCTAATATTATGGTAGCCATAGATTTACGAGATCTACTACGTAATGAACCACCGAAATCCGACTTCGTGAATCATAACGGTTATTTGCACGGAGGCCGTCCGTCTCGACCACGAGGTCTCCGCGTCTGACACCAAAACGCCAACCGGGGTTCCATAATAGCACATCAAGGACGCCTACCCAGAAAAACGCCGCGCTTACGATTCCCTTTCAATCCGAACAACACCTCCAGATTTCAGCTTCAGTGAGAGGCTCCTCCGCGTAAATCTTGTACTTATTAGATCGCATCTGAATTTGTCAGACGATGTGTCAAATATGGCCAATTGAGCGTGTCGCTCGCACCTGAAGCCTGTAGTTGCGACCGAACTTTCGGTTCAGCAAGTCCTCTAGTCGGTCGCGATCAATGTATTTGCCGACGACAACTTGAGGATCCTTGTGGGAATTGAAACTGGATCGGCGACTCCACGACCTGGAGGAACGCCCATCAAAAGAACCATCGTAGACCTCCTCATGTCTGAATGGTGAAAGCCAGCGAGTCAAGAGCCTACTCATATTGGTGTTGTTCGCGAAACTCTAGCACAGCTAGGTCATTCTCGTCGGGCAGCAAAGAAGGCAGCCAGACCACATCCAGTGGCAAATGCTGGGGACCCAGGACCATTTAAGAAAATGACCACATAAGCAGAGCGTAGGCCGTAAATGAACCACTCAATCTTGTCCAAATGCCCTTGACAGAGGCTGCAGATCGATCAGCCAATTTGCGTCGTTTACAGGGCGATGGATGCGAGGGGCACGCAACTGGCTGTGCCGCGCCACCTGTTTGAGACCACAACATTCGTTTCGGCCTTTCCAATCTGCGGGAGGGTCACAGTGGCTGGCCAACCATCCTACCCCCAGTTGATAACGATAGCCACCAAATCTGAATGATCACTTCTCGAGCAATTGTGTGGATCAAAGAGGGTGTGGAATGCTATAGCATAATTGGTAGGGGTCTAGGTTCTGGCTGCGGGCGTTGATAGTTCCACCGCCACATTTTCTGCGAGCTGAGCCGGTTGTGTGCTGCACTGTATGATCCATACACCTCTTCCAGGGTAATATTTGTTAGTTCTGAGTGGGAATCGCGACTTAGTTGTCAAGACCAGCGAGGATACAGAAATAAACAGAATCAATCAGGTATTCTCAATCCTGGTTTTCTGGTATATTCAACTCGCTAAAATAACGTTTATTACCCTGGCGGAGGTGTACCTCATGCTGAGGCAGGCTCCGCAGGCTCCGCAGGCTCCCACCATCCTTTCGGGTCTACGAGTCCTATCACCTACTTCTCTTGCCCCTTCTTTAGCTATTGAAGTTGGTGTACTGACCGGATTAGTACGACTGATGCCCCTAGGAACAGCAACAAAAGAATTGATAGCATTTCCCTTTAATAGCGCCCGCATATCCGATCAAGTTAGTGATTCGTATGCCATATAAATCACATTTATCAATATGCGAAAGCTTACGGGTTGAAGGGGCACCGCGAGGCTCTGGGCGCTATCGGTAAGCGCTCACGTCGTGAGGGTGTCCTCAGCTGAAAACGCCGTGTTCCTAACCGGGCGTGAGGCACTGTACGGTTGAACCCCTATAATTACCCCGGGACAAAGTATTGCGCCCAGTGGCGTCTCCAATGCTTCCAGTGAGTCAAAGAAGGCATTTGTTCACTCGTCGATAACGAGGGCTCAAGCCACTGTTAGACACCATAGAGTTTATCATGGCCGATTGAGATCGTTGCCTTTTTTTCGATATTATCTTCACTTTCAGCAATGCGGTGCCTCATTATTACACGAATTGCACGGTTCTTCTAGCCCATCTACCTGACTTTACTATTGATGATTGGAAGATGGAGACTCATTCCTTGAGTGACATTGATGTAAGTTGCTTTAGCTTTTGCTAAGCATTTTCTCGACACGGTTTGCCTAGCCTGAGACGTGCTACTTCCTAAGTGGCTTTATAGCAGCGCTAATGGCTTCTCGCAGCCCTGGGAAGTGATTCCCGAATGCGCATGTAGTTGCACGAATGCAAGGTGTTCTTATCGCATTGGTTCTTATCGAGACTTAATTTCGTCCGTCCTTCGAAAGATTTCTTTACAGGATCTCAACGACAATCGCAACCGCTTCATTCCTCGAGGTGAACTAATCTTGCATCTTGGACATGAGCGGCTCTCGCAGCTGCTTGGAGTTTTCCTCGGTGCAGATGCAAGCCTTCTTGTAGCTGACGAAGTCAGCATGAGGGACCTTGCAACCTATATCGCCCCGCAAGACCAAGACTGCCGCTGTGGTAGTGCTTCGTGTACAGGAGCTCGACTGCTGTTTGCAACATTGGTCCTGATGGCAAAAGAAACTGAGATTCTTGAATTCTACAAACATGCGGCAGACAAGTGTGATAAGTCTTTGAAAGTCAGTAATAAGGGGCAAGACTCGACGGATACCTATACTAGCTTGCCAGTGATCCACTCTTGGTCCACTTACGAGAAGAACATATTTTGCCAGTTGCAATGCCGCATGCGGTCACCATTTTTTGAGAAATTAGACCATTCAAACTGTTCACCACTGATCTTAGATGATGAGATAACCCTGCCATGGGTTGAATCAAATGCTCTCAGGAGGATTAAAACAGACGAAACGGGCTCCAGGAGTATAAAGAGCCCGTTCGGGATCCAGTATTCCTTCATTAGAAAAATTAAAATACACCCACAGCATCACGACTTGGTAAGTCAGATACAGTGGAGCAATGAGTTTGACTGACGTCTATAATGAAAGGGTGCTCAGGAATTTGCACTAAAAGTCTTTGAGAAAACGGCAAATTCTAGCTCTAACAACCGAAGGTTTAGTAACGAACTTGAGGCAAATGAGAGACTGTGTGGAACTCATGAGCGGATCGTCCCTCTTCTCTCGGCGTTTAAACACAAAGGCGCTTCATACTTCTTATTTCCATGGGCTCCGCGTGGAACCTTGAAGGATCTATGGAAAATGACAACATCTTCAAGAGAGTCAAACCCAACATTCCCCGAATGGGTTTCAGTAGATTGGTTATGGGAACAATGTCTTGGCCTAGCTGATGCATTTGCTTACACTCATGGCCTGATCGCCTCCGCCAACGGGCAACTAGCTACACCGCAGCTGCATGCGGATCTCACGCCGGATAATATCCTTGTTTTTCCATCAGAGAACGACATACTGATACCATCACTGAAATTGGCGGACTTTGGACTATCCCAGAAAGTTAATTTGGAGCGTGGACTTGCCACAGCCAAAATCACAAACACCTTGACATATGAACCACCCGAACAAGCTCTCTCACAAGAATATGCATCACTCCAATGGGATATCTGGCGCCTGGGATGCCTATATTTAGAATTTATCACTTGGGCCCTGTTCGGCTACCATGGCGTCAAAAAGTTTGCTGCAGCCCGTGAGCAGGAAACAGACGACTACAGGGCTAGCAAAGCCCAGGGAGATAGCTTTGTGGACACCTTTTTTAAGAAGGCGCTCGCGAAGCCCTGGTTGTATTGGTTTCCGGGTTACCACATGAAGGTAGCTGTGCATGTGAAGAAGTCGGTGCATCTTGTAAGATCCTTTCCCGGCCACAGTACTGACGGATTGTTCCATTGACATTGGATTTCAGCAAATAGCACACCTTAAAGAAAACCCAAAGTGTAGCGAAAGGCTCAGCGCATTTCTCGACTTTATTGGCCGCCGAATGTTGGTCGTCAACGATGGGCTCAGAGCAAGTTCCCTAGACGTAAGAAACTTTTTGATCACCCGCCGGCCAAGTATTAGAGCGGCAGTTTAGCATTGGTTGAAAACCCAAGTGTTCATATATCGACAGTCACTCCTTGCTGACTATGGCATGTCATTTAGCGAAGATAGGCAGGAATATAAAAAATGGAGTTTAAATGTATTTCTGTTGGGCGCTTTTTCGTTATGAAGCTATTTCTACTGCAGCGAGACGCCTCTGTTCATCATATTCCTCAAATGCTGTGAAAACCAATTCTTTTTCTTCCTAGACATATATGTGAACAAACTTCCGAGTCTTCGTACGTTGACTTTACTTACGTCAGTAAGCCTACGAGGCAGATGAACCTCAAAGCCGTGGGCCTGAGTAGCCTAGAAATGTGATGAGTCTTGAGACAGGGAGGTTTGAGAAGTTGAAAGCGGTTTGATTACCCTCACGGTGATGTGTTGGGGTTTGAAGTTGAGTGGCGGCTTCTCTAAAGTAGAGCGCAGTATCTCTTCCCGTGCGTAGCGATGCTCAAAGACATCTGTTGCGATAAACGTTCTCTGAGACATGTCGTTTTCGTTTGAATCGAAGCCGGGAATCCAATCAACAAGCTTGTAGACCCAGGATCTCGTATTTGAATGCTTCATGGGAAGTCGGCTTACAGCCGGGAAGACTGGAAGGCAGCAAAATTAAAACAGAAGTATTGATAAAAGTTATATGCTCCTCGCAAAAGGCTCTACCGGGTTGTCTGTTAATGTTCGGCCTTGCTTTGTGCCTCGGCCTTCTACTCCCAGTGGTGCGTGATTTCGGAAGGAAACAATATACCGTCGAAGTGTACTTGTTTGGCTTCATAGCAAAATAATGTGAGAATGGCATCGCGCTATCTCAGCCTGCTTCATGCATGCATATCGGCGAACACTGCAGCACGGCCAGGCATAGGGTTTCACGCGAAGGCGGCCTCCACAACTACAATTTCGTAGCCTAAAGCAGGCTTCCACATCAATCTCTTGCAGCAGGCTGGTGGAAAGCTGCATTACGTCGGAGAGGAAATCACGCAACTTGTGCATCAACCAGTGTGTCATTGCCTGGTATCTTCGGCCTGTCGACGTGCAGTATTAGTATGCATCACAGGGGGGCGGCCTGGGGACGCAATTGGCTCCTAGATGTAAACCGGCAGCCTGCACAGTCGCATGTACACAGCCCCGGCATCTCAATAACCACCAGAGATATTGCAGGAGACTATCATTTGTGACGAACCATCCATCTTATCTGAGGCTCTTGGGGAGGGGCTACTAGAAGCTAGCCGTCCAATACCGTCACATTAACCTTGAGATTTCCACTCGAGACACTTGTATTTAACATTCACCTTCAGTGGCAAACCCTTTATTTGATGTGAAGCAAGGATAACACTTGACTGTGCAACATTGATATATTCTTGAACTCTGTATTGTACATGGAGTGGTTGAATCAAAGAACAGACTTTCAAACAGAAGACATTGACCTGCTACAATTTTGTTCGCAGCAGCTGCAATCCTCTCCCATAGAAACTCTACGTCTCTGGAGAAATCATAACGTAAGTTGTCATAATATTCTCCGCTGAGAAAATACATTGCGCAGACTAACTCGGGCGAAGTCCCTACTGGAACTCAAGAACGATGTTCACTGTTCCGAGGCCAAATTGAGAGAATGGGTTGATACGGTAAGACAGAGATCATTTCCAGATGTTCCCATTGCTGAGTTTGTGTTTTAGACCAGAGAGCTGCCAAGTGGAACGATCAAGCCGGGCATTAACCTTGTAATGTATCCGAGATTGTCCGGGTCACATTTCAAGACCAAGATGGCAATGGGGACATTATCTGTACCATGTGAGAAAGAGACATTTTCTCATACGGCGAAACGAATGTTTCAGCACAGATCACTCTCGAATGTCATCAAAGGCAACTCTACAGCTATCTTGAATAGCAGATTCATCACCTGGCAAGACTATGGTTCTTCCATTGGTATGCATAGTTGCTTTAAATTTCTAAGCCTTCAACCGCTAATGACAACATAAAGTTTATCACTGTAGGTCGGATACAGCATCACCTACTGACGCGGATGATATCGTGATGTCCATCACCAGCTTCACAAACGTGCCTACAATATATGCTACAATATACGGATGCACTCCCAAAGTAAGAAAATGGATGAAGGTGTACTTGATGCAGATCAAAGCGTCCAAGCAAGCGCTACATCCATTACTCTTACCTATGTTCTTTATTGAATTTGAGCGGAAACGTCTTTTTAATTTATTAGAAAGAAATAAGACAAAGCTCAACCAAAGAATCATAGATATGGAATCTAAACTACGTGGCGAAGCAGCAACCGCGGACGAGAAAAGCAATGCTGATAACGTGGCCAGGGTGAAAGATTGCGAATCAACAAAGTTGTGGATTACCGTTAGTTCGCTCAAGAATGGACTCGAAGGGTTGAAGATACAAATTATGAGTTTATATGACCACTCAAGAGAATTATCTCGGACATTGTTTCGGCCTCAATCTGCCGAGGCAGATATTCACGCCGAGCAACGCCAGACTGCTGAGCTCATCGAGGGAAGGCTTAGAGAGATGCTTGTGGAGTTCGACAGTAAAATTCGTAACTATGATAGTATTCTGGGGGGCATGAGCATGGCCACTCAAATGGTAGGGCTAATGAGGCGACTTTGAAAGTCCATCACAAGAGCCAATAACTAACAATTTACAGGAATGGAACTACTATGCGCGACGAGATACTAGAGCCAATATTATTATTGCCAACGCGACCAAGAAGGATAGTAGTCAAATGAAAAGTATTTCATTACTAGGAATGATATTTCTCCCAGGCACATTCCTCGCGGTAAGCACTGCCACCGCCCAGCGTTTAGAGCAATGTAATAGATGTCGTGACTAATTTGTTCAACGAAGACGCTATTCTCAATGGAGTTCTTCAACTGGAATCCGTCGGGAAACAATCAAATGATTTCGCCCTGGATTGCACTCTATATCGGATTTACAGTGATCTTGACGGGAATTACAGTATGGCGATGGAAGAAATGGACAACGGAAGAAGAGAAAAACGCACTGATGCAGCTCAAGAAAGACCTGGACAGTGATGAGGACTCGATTGTATAATCTCCTTTTCCCAGACTTAACGACCTTATCGGAAGGCTCCAAATCTTCATCAAAGTATATGAAGACGATTCAAGGAAAGATTAAGTATCTAAGGGACGTGCGTGATAGTTTCCTCGTGAAAACTACTCATTGAATGCAACCACTGACGGGGACTCTCCTCTCTATATGAGGTATATTTACTCATTTATATGCTCGGTAATATGAGATAAACAGCACAATTTGGGATATTTGTTATATGATTTGACTTAGCGCACCCGTGCAATTTGCGACTCGAATCTGAAAGAGACGAAGGTGTGGCTGCTCTTATCTATTAATGGTCTTCTCTCGATCAGTGTCCACCCAACTTTTGAGGCTGCTTATATTTAGCATCTCGCTACGGTCGAGCCGAGACAAGGCTTGAGCAAATTCTTGGATGTATCTGGCGGCGCGTCGGGCCGAGGGTTGTTCGGCGTCGAAGGGGCAATTCAACAACGCGACCCCTATGTCGCGAACTTTATACGTCTGTTGATTGTCAGTTCCCTTTCTTTCAGAATGAAAGTGAGATGCTTACAAAGTAGAGCCCATTAGGCTCTTGATAAGCGTAAGGCATGCTGTGCAGGAGATGAAGCATCTGCCGACAAACGTCTTCGCGTTCCAGCCAGCTTGCCTTGAGATCAGCCGTAGGCGTGTCTTGGTTGGCTTCCGTCGCTAGTCGTTGTGCCTTTTCATGCAATATGACATCAATACGGTCTAGTAATGCACTCTGTACCCATAAATGTGTTCCATGGAGATTAGCTCTCATGATCTGGAGTTGTCCCGCGAGTATCTTGGAATTGCCGTCAACTTTTCTGACCGCGATATCGCTCCTCTCCCAACCTTCAGACGTTTGCATGGATGTCGAGTCAGGAACGTTTGGTGAGGAACCATTGCTCCATGAGGCCCATTGTCTCATTGAACTTGGGATATCGTCAAGCATATATCGGATCTCGTCTAACAGCTCGCGCAGCTGAGTAAGTCGAGTTTCTGGAGGGGTGCGATGTTCCCAATCGCAGTTCCCTGGGGTGAACGCTATACGCGCACCCTTGAAAAAAACCAAGGAATGAAGATTGAATCCGCTTGTAAGATTGAGAGGCATTTGCTTTCTCGGTCCATCTGGTGTCCTTGCAGATTGAGGACTTGGAACTGATAGAGGTTCCCCAATTTCGTGTTCGAAAATCTGCTCATCATCTACTTCGAGTGGGAACAGCGCTTCAAAATTGACTTCATGTAACATGGAATGGTCGAAAAAGGACAACCGCTCCTCGCGACCACACTGATGCCATGCATGCCTGAGTTTGAATTAGTGTGAAGATTTGCAAGAGCATGATATTTGAGACTCACGCCGAACAGTAGAACATAAGCCAGAAAGCTTTCTTTCTAAGTTGTGTCTCGATACAGTTCAGCCCCTCATAATCAGAGACGCGATGAATACCCAATAGACGGCCAATTTGCGCTGCTTCCACCTCAAGCATACGACTACGGTTCGTCTGGCCCGTCTGAAAACAACCCACAGATAAGAGGTAGCAGACGGCCCATTTCCTTTGACTGACTTGATCCCAATAGGTAGGTGTCCGAAGACGCATGCACTTTTCAGTACAGAAGTTGATCATGGCGGTTCTTGTGTTAAAACGCGAACCAACTTCGGGAGCCATAGACTGGTAGTGAGGGAATCGCGAGGGAAGCAATCCGACTGTCAAAGCACAAAGGGCCAGAAGAATGGCAAAAAACTCCGAGTCATTGATGTCATGATGTGAAACTAGTTGATTAAGGAAGGTTGGACGATGGACGACAGGGACAAGTGGGTAGATGAGGTCGAGATAGTCGTTCATGATAACATTGAGAACCCTTCGAGAACAAAGCTCATCCGTTGGAAGCCTCGGCTCAATGATTCCAGGAGAGAGCTGTGGCTCAATTTCGGTCGCCAAATTCCCTTGATCCAGCCCAGATCCTATGTCGGCTATTCCGGATCGTGGAGCATGACTGTCTATATGAGCATGCCAGTGAATGTCGCTTTGTGTGGTGGGCTGCCATTGCGCCTCGCCAGACTGGACCAACGGATGGCTGGCATCAGGGCTCTCATCTTCGTTTATACGATCGCTGCTTCTTGAAACTTGTTTTCTGGCCGTAGATTAAGTCAGCGATGCAAAGAGAATGACCGGACAATTAAACTTGACAGCTCACCGTCGTTTTGGTCCTCTCGTTCTCGTCGGGATGAGGAACCGACAGCTTATCCCCAGTCTCTCGCAGTCATAGCATTGTGCATGAGGATAGCCCAGTGTCACATTAGGGAGTTGGCCGGACTTTTTGGATGGACCGTTGACAAAGTAGCATTTTCTTCTCCTAGCTCGGCATGCATCACACGCGCGTCGTGCCAATGTTCGGGTCCCTTCCTCAGACGCGATGTCCTCCACTGTCTCTGACACTCCCGCCGAAGATTGCTTAGCTTGAGAACGTGTCGATTTTGCTGCATGCATTGTAGTCTGTTTCTAGGGACCCATGCATGTATTAACGCGACTGTAAGCAATGTAATCACATGGAGGAGGAGAATTCAAAGGCGGAGAAATAGATGTCGAAATAGACGACATCCTTTAGTTAATCACGAGTCACTCCGTTTTTGCATGCCCCACCAGGTGGTCTGTGAGACAGTGGCATTGCATTGTAGGTCTACCAAGTGTAATGGGGTAAAAGGACCGAATAGCCTTTGGTTCCACCTCCACGTTTTCTTGCGCTGCACGTTTCTCTTGCCCCATGATCTCGGGGTTAACTGGGCAGTGTCATTCGTCTCATTGCACACTTGCATTCTTTACGTATTGAGGATCTTCAGCCTGCTACAGCGTAAAGAGGAAAGGAAGCCGTCCATGATGGGTAACATGACTCATAAAATGAGGAATGTTAATCCCCCACCACAAGGGTCGCCGGAACTTACCGACAATAAGTGAACAGTGATTCAAGCAAGATACAATCCAACAGTCCCATGCCCCAATCAGCAATCTTGGTATCATAGACCAATCAAACGAGAAACAGGCATGTTATATCCTAGGACGTAAACCTCGCCAGCTCCTAGTAGACAGAAGCTCAAAATCCCTTTCTAAGAATGCACCTCTGCTGCTCGTACCAACAAGAACAACATATTTACCAGCATCACTACGCCAACAGTCTTCCATCTCATTCCAGTAACTAGTCGCTCGCAGAATATCCAAACTGATTTGGGCGGTTTTCGCGGACCCTGCATCAAGACTGACTTTGGTAAACCCTTTGAGCTCTTTTACAGGACGAGTTATTGTATCCCTAGCTGAGGCAGTCAGAGGTGTAGGGGCCTTTGGTTTTATATATACTTGCACCACCTCAGCACCAGCGCGGGGGCCAGTATTTGCAACCCGAACGTTCACTAGTAGCTGCTCGATATTGTTGATGGGCAGAGGTGCCGCTTCGGATGCCTCGTCTAGACCAGTAACAGTCTTGCTTTTTGTTGTTTTACGATTATTTTGCTGTTGGAAACTCACTTCCAGGTTTGACAAATTGAAAGAAGTGTAAGACAAGCCGTGTCCGAATGGAAACAAGGGTTCAATCTCGAGTGTGTCGTACCATCGATATCCGACATATACGTCTTCAGAATAGAGCACCCTGCCGCTTTCAGATCGAAAGCTTAGAGCAGCAGGGTTATCGGCCACGCGGCGGGGAATCGTCATAGGAAGCTTAGCGGCCTGAGCAAGTTAGTCTGATACCGTTGAAATAAAGATCTCTCATCTGAGAAGCTTACCGGATTAACAGTTCCGAACAAAACATCAGCGATACCATTTCCACCCTCGTTACCACCAAACCAAGCTTGTATCACAGCGTTGGCTTCGTCCACCCAAGGCATTGCAACGGGAGTACCACTTTGTATCACTATAGCGGTCTTAGGGTTCGCCCCAAGTATAGCTTCGACCAATCTGTCGGTCCCTGGCGGCAGAGCCAGATTTGTGCGATCTTGCCCTTCTGATTCCCATTCTCCACTAGTGCCAATACACAAAATAACTTGGTCCACAGACTTTGCGACTTTGACTGCTTCTTCAACAGCAGTGTCTGCATTGAGCACAGGACAGCCACTGAAGCGGAGGCCACCTTGACCAAAGTCGACTCCTCCTGACACTTTGAGTTCGCTAGTCTTCGAGCAACCCCATTTCACTAAGATTCTATACTCTCTGCCAGCTTCAAGTGTTTTCAGACCCTTCGCTTCCACTGTCCCGGATCCTAAGAAGCTGCTTCCATGTTGCTGGTCCTCGACGTTTGAAATAACGAGTTCGCCGTCAATAAATAGCTCTCCCGTTCCATGAACAGAGAGGCCAAAGTCCCATTGTCCAGCCACTGGTGCTGTCAAGACCCCTTCTGCTTCCGCGTACCAGATCTCTGCAAGCTCGGGGTTGCTGTAGTCTACAAACCAGGGGTTGGTCTCGTCGAGGACTCGTTCATCCAATAATTGCCGGGTATCATCTCCGTCACTCGGTGGGGGGTCATTATATATTCGTAGAGTGTATCCCTGGCGAGTGCCATCTACCGTATGTAGATTCCTACCAAGCAATGGTAGCATCTGATGACCATATGAACCCTGCAAGAATATAGCGTCCTTCGCATATTGCTGTATGCCTTCTAGAGGTGACACAGCTTTGTAAGCTCGAAGGCTTGCGCTGCCGCCGCCACAGTAGGTAGCAATGTTAGCATTGGGACCAATGACAGCCACAGTCTTGGAAGGGTTAAATGGCAGAACATTATTCTCATTCTTCAAAAGCACCAGGGAGTTAGCTGCAGCTTCCCTTAGTAGCGCAATATGTTCGGGGGTGTTGAGTTCTGCTTCAGGAGCATTCGTCGGTATGGTGGTCCTTTCCATTCCATGCTTCACCAAGGTCAGGATGTTTCGCACCCTCTCATCTAATACCGACACCTTAACTTTATTTGACGTGACAGCGTGTTTTAGGGCCTCGCCCCGCCATCGTGTAGGTCCAGGCATCTCGAGATCTAGGCCACTATTGACGGCCTCTGAAGTGCTGTATGTTCCAAACCAATCGCTCATCACGAGACCTTTCCATTTCCATTCGCCTCGTAGAATATCATTAATAATAT
Source organism: Phaeoacremonium minimum UCRPA7 (assembly GCF_000392275.1). Lineage (NCBI taxonomy): Eukaryota > Fungi > Ascomycota > Sordariomycetes > Togniniales > Togniniaceae > Phaeoacremonium > Phaeoacremonium minimum. Next base: position 887,264 of record NW_006921512.1, on the reverse strand, counting down.
GAGAGTTCTCTGCAGCATGGATGCCGTTGACCTTGTTGTATGAGGTCATGAATGCTCTGGGCGGGGAAAGCTCGACAGCCAACATGAACGGAAGCAGATAGATCTCTCGCATGGCTCGAGCCGTAACCAGTGCATCAACCGCCATTCTCTCGCTTTCCATGTCATTACACACGAAATGCTTCAGCGTCGCACTGACTCCGGATTCCTGGACACCTCGCACATAATGACCTGCAATTATACCTGAGACAACGGGATCCTCCGAGAACGACTCGAAACCTCGACCACCGAGAGGACTTCTCTGAATGTTTATGGTAGGGCCGAGAAGAACATGCACCCCCTTTGCATGCGCTTCTTCAGCAAGCAGACGCCCAATGCGCTCGGCAAGGTTAGTGTCAAATGTCGCCCCTAATGCAGTGCCACAAGGAAGACACGCCGACGGCGTGCTGTCAAAGAAATGGGTTCCACGGACTCCATTCGGTCCGTCAGAAAGACGAATAGAGGGTATTGAAAGACGCTCGATAGAAGTTGTATGCCACCATCCGGTACCTAGAGCTACTTGTGAGTCTTTTGAACATGAAATGCTGTGTAGATCTAAGAATTTTACCTGATGTTAGTGCCACTTTCTCCTCAAGGGTCAACTGTTCAATCAATGCCTCGACATCCATTATAGCACGTTCGAATTAGGATGATAGTCGTATCGACTGTTGGGTGGGAGAAAGGAGGGTAAGAGGCTTGAGGAACGAGAACCACAGAATGTATTTGACGTTGACACTTCACAAACTTTCATCTTTACTTGACTTTACTCACATTTCACAAATTTGCGGTCTTGAGCCCCTCCTTGGAGCACCAGTGTCATCATCTGATAAAACAAATATTGTGAGGTTGCTGCTTTTTGCGGAGCTTTGCTTTTGAAATGTGGGCCATTTTGTCTCTGAGGCGGAGAATTACGACTCAGTTGGGATCCAACGCAGGAACCACATGGCTAAATCTCCGCTTCGGCAAGCAATCCTAGCTCTAGATCCCACATTACGAGTCAATTCTCCACTACCACCCCCATTTTAGATCTCCTGAACCGAGCTTTTTCTTTCCCAGAACCCCGGGGTCGGGGGCATCCCACACCCAGGAGGGCTCCAGGATATACATACCTTCTCCACGGGGATTCACGAACCCACTATCACCTTACGATGCTCTCGTTAGCTCCGCTGTTTTGAATGAAAGCTACAAATAACTTAGTCTAGAGGGGCCCCAGCAAGCAAATAAACCAACAACCAACTCAGCCGATGTTGCGGGCCCAGAATGGTCTTCAGCCAGCGATGAGCCAGATATAAGAAATCATACTCCCGACTCTTCAAATCAACAACCGTCCGATACCGTCGAAATCGGGCGCAAATGCTTACCATTCAAACCTCCTTGAGACATCAACGAGTTCCTTGTCATTATATTGCTTGAACATAACAGTCTGAAGAGAGAAAAGTCAGTCATGACTCACTCCATAAACCCTCTGGCAAGCCTGCCAACGGACAACACGCCATGGTATAGACGTGCCTACCTGGTCAAGTTGAACTACATCATCATCTCTTTAACCCTGTTCTGTAAGACTTGCAATATCCAACTCCATATCTGACGCTTTCTAATCTTTGTTTCACAGCCTCCGCAAATGGATACGATGGCTCGGTCATGGGCGGCCTACTTGCACTTCCCATCTGGAACACATTTATGGGAGAGCCGACCGGCGCTTACCTCGGCTGGATCACTGCCATTTACTGGCTCGGCAACGGCGTTGCATTCCCGGTGGCTGCTTGGGCATCCAACCGATATGGACGTCGGCCAGGAATATATGTTGGCTACGCTTTCCTTATCCTTGGCGTCGGCATGCAAGGCGGTGCGCAAAACAAAACAACCTTCCTGGTATCCCGCCTTTTCATGGGAATTGCATCTGCTTGGCTAGGAAATGGCTCTCCTCTTCTCATCAATGAGATTGCCCACCCCAAGCATCGGCCAATTGCCAACGCTCTCTTCATGTGCGGCTGGTACGTCGGTGGCACACTGTGCGGGTGGACTACGTTTGGATGTCGAAATATTCCATCCGAGTGGTGTTGGCGCATCCCAGTCATCCTTCAGATTGCCCTACCTGTGATCGCTTTGCCCGGATTCCTGATAAGTCCCGAAAGCCCTCGATGGCTCATCAGTGTCGGTCGAAGAGAAGAAGCTCGCGAGATTCTTGCCAACTACCACGCAGGTGGCAATAAAGATGATGCCCTGGTCATATATCAGATGCGGGAGATCGAAACTACGATCGCTGCCGAGTTGGAAGCAACTGCCAGTGCCTCATACAAGGACATGATAAAGACCCCCGGAAACCGTCGCCGTCTCCTAATTTCAATTTCCTTGGGCATTTTTAGCCAGTGGGCCGGGAACGGTATTGTCAGCTACTATCTCCCGCTAATTTTAGACTCTGTTGGTGTCACTTCAGTTACCGATCAGACACTTATTTCAGCTTGTCTTAATGTTTGGAACTTGCTTTGGGCTATATTTGCGGCTATCAGTGTCGATAAACTGGGCCGCCGACTCCTCTTCTTGTTGTCTGGCTCCATTATGCTGACTAGTTTCATCGTTGTGACTGGCCTCAGTGCTACTTTTGCGGAAGGTGGTTCTTCAAAAGTCGGACTCGCTGTCATCCCATTTCTCTTCACTTTCTTCATGGGATACGATATTGCCTTGTAAGTTACCCCAGTCAATAAATGTGTACCGGTACAGGTGACTAACTATATCGAAAGAACTCCTTTCCTAACAGCATATCCCTGCGAGATCTGGCAATTCAGTCTCAGGTCTCGTGGGTACACTGTTACTTGGGTATCGGCTGTAGCGGCAATCTTCTTCAATACTTTCGTCAACTCGATCGCCCTTGAAGCCATCGCGTGGAAATACTACTTCGTTTTCATTGCAGTGTTGGCTGTTATGCTGGTAACGGTCTATTTCTTCTATCCAGAAACACGTGGTTACACTCTTGAGCAAATTGCAGTGATTTTTGACGGGGAAGATTCTGCGGCTGGCGTTGTGGCAAATGATAAGTTGGACGAGATTGTTACCGAACATCACGCAAAAGCCTTAGTATAGACAAGCCAGGGCAGGGGCTTCTTAACGCTATAGAGCGTCTCAGCGAGATCTCCAAGGCTATATAGCAATAAGAATTTCTAGCTTCTGTTCTTGAAAAGCGCATTAGATTCGTGGTAATGACAACCTGGGGCTTGTGTTGATTTGTACTGCTAGTGTCAATCACGACTCAAGTGTTGGCGACCACAGAGCATACGTCAACCCATAAGAAGTCGTTTCTGGGAACGATCCTTCTCTAAGCGCTTTCCTGCTACCTACTGAATTGCTGCGGTCTAAGCCACAAGTTTGGGGTTGTATTCCTCGGCAAATGTGAGAGGCGTGGCAGGATCAATAGGAAACAGAATAAGTGCACGCATGCATGGGTACTAAACTCAATCAAAGAGAGTAAATTTAGTGTTCCAACGAGAAGGCGGGGGCCATACGACGGTTACACAAGTGGCAGTGCTAGTATCCAGGGGAAAGTGCGTCAAAGTAACTGGGCAAGGGATCGACCAATTGAGTCGATCATCTCGCCAACAAGGCACACTCATTCCTCCTGGCAAAATACTACCCATGGCTTTGCGCTCGTACATATTTAACCGCCATCCCCCATGTCATACAGGTTCGCTTCGGTCTGGAATGGAAAGCCTGCCTAACGCACAAACAACGCAAAGACATGAGCCGAGCATGAGCCATGGATGACAGTCATTATATGCCTCCAGACTCGACAAAGGAGGTAACGCCATCGACAAACCCTGACTACGCTGGCCTCCAAGTGGCTCGAGATCGCCCGACTGTACAATCTGCTTGGAATGCTTATGTCCAACCTACAGCTTCAAAACGTGCTGGCACTTATTGTGGGCTCCCAAGATCGACACTTTTCCTGGGTTCGACTTTGATCATTGTGATCATTGCAGCTGCCATTGGAGGTGGTGTTGGCGGCTCTCTGGCAGTCAGGAACGCAAGGAAGTAGGTCTATCCTAGTTATATTCAGTCGTCTTCACGAGAAAGCTGATTCATGTAATCTTTGGCAGTGAATGTGCCTCTAGCAGTAAAACAGTGACCGTTACATCTACCCCCACAGGGACAGCTCCAGAAGCAACTGTTGATGATACCCAAACTTCGTCGTCGTCTACAGGAACCGGTAGTCCAACTTTGACCACCACGTCTCGGCTGGTAGTTCCAACAGGCATCTTGGCACTCGATTGCCCGGGCCTCGATGACAAGGGAGAACAGATCATAACAATCCGCTCTACATCATGGCGCTTCACACCAACATGCGCGAGTGACTACCCCGGTAAGCAACTTTTGGACTTCGGTTTCGCCTCTTTGAGCCATGTTTGGAGTTTTGGAGACAAGGACACCATCCCAATGTGAACATTATTCCCGAGACATCTCTTTACAAGCCTTCTCCTGCTATTCAACTGTCCTAGTAATGCAATTACTGACTCCAGATGTCGTAGGTAATGACATAGTTGGCGTGGTGGTGTACTCATTTGCGGATTGCTTGAGGGCATGCGCCTCGCATAACTATATTACCGGCCAAGACGAATGCAAGGCGGTCTTCTTCACTGCAGATATGCAAAATTGGATTGAGCAGTACGCGGGTAATTGTTTTCTAAAGAATGCAACGACTGGAAAGATCACTGATCAGGATGATCTGCGAGCCACTGCCTTGCTCGTGAGTTCAGGGTGAAGAGCTTGCCCAAGACTCACTTGATTGCGCAATTTGAGTGAGCCTTATGAAAGAGCGTTTTCCAGAGGATAGTCAGAGCGCCATAATATGGCTACGTTAGCCCATAACAGAAATCGGAATTGTCACTGGGTTCCACGATCAAAGGCTTCGACCGTCTCCTGGGCCTTTGTCATTGCCAGTTCACATCAAGTATATCGTCCAATTTTCTCATACAGTCACAGTATCTCGAGGGTCAAGTCGGCTCTCTGAAACGTCATATTTTCCTTGCACTTCCTTGACTGACAACTCATAGGTGGGTAATCGCCTTCGAAGTGGTTTGCCTCGTGTTGGGTCCTTTAGCCGTTGGTTGTCATATTCGTCGCGTTGTCCATTCCACCACTTCTCCTCCGAGTCTTGCAGCGGGCCTGGGAAGAATTCTTTCAACAAACAGCGGCCCATTCCATCATATGCGATATGAAAGTCCATCAGCCCGTCCATCACTTTCCGGGTTCGAATAACCTGCCGCCGTAGTAATGGCAAGTTCCGCGCCGTAGATGAGAACTCCATACCCGCGACGATTCCATTTTGGAACATGCCGATACCTCCAACGAGCAAAATGAACCAACCATTCTTCTTAGGGGCAGAAACGTTAACTAAGAGTAGCAAAGAGAGTATTGAGGTCATGATCAAGACGACTCTGGTGAGCCAGAAGCCGAAAGGGAATCCGCCTGCATAGCGACTCTGCCATCGTTCACTCAGCTCAGAATCCGTTCGAGCCGGCATGTGTCTACTAGGTGGAGGGGGAGCTTCCGATACTGTTTGTCGAGAGAAAAGGATATGATTATGAAACTTCTGCCATACCCACCCTTTCCGTGGGGAATCGGCATTGGCCATCTCCTCTAGGTGTAGACACCGACCGTTCCCAATGATGACCATCACGTCGTGGGATCCAATACCAGTTGTCAATGCATAGGTGCTCTTAGCATGTTGTCTGTTAGGCAGCTTCTCGGCCACCCACTGCGGTAAGGCGCCGATCATCTGGATTAGTGCAGTGCCGACTGCCGTTATAAAGAGCACACTCCAGTCGCCGCCAACGGATGGAATAGCAGGTATAGCTGCAATAATGAATTGTAGAAGAATGATGATGGCCCCAAACACATGCAATCGGCACCATGAGAAGCGTGTCGGGCCATTAGGGTTTTCAAGCGCCTCCCAGATGGTGATACGCAGGCCCGGCGACTGATCAACAAGTGATGTAGCTTCCTTGGCCATCCGAGTCTCGAGATCACGCAGGATTCGGCCGAGAACCCAGTTACGGTTTTCCTTGCCATACCCGGAGGTCAAATTGAAGACTTTGACTGGGTAGTCTGGGGCGGGTAGCAAACGGCCATCGCCGATAATGTCAACAAGAGCCGTGAAGGCATAGGCAACGCAGCCAAAGGAAAAGCACACAGGTGTAAAGGGCTTTCCCGTGCTCTGTGCGAGCGCCTTCTGCACAACGTCACCACCGATTACCATCAAGATCGTCGAGACATCCGTCGGATTAAGCCACTGTCCAGCCAGCGCTGCCGTGGTAGACTCATTTCCACGCCGCATGATGTCCGAAGCGCCGCCGCCGTGAGGCGGTTCGTTGGTCGCGAACCGGCCTCTATTTGAGACCTCAGGAATGAGCATCAGAGAGCCTTGGGAAAGTGCCGCTATAGCAGCGTGTGCTTTGGGGCTAATTTGTTGGTAGTACCTGCCAATATCTTAGCCACTTAGTATATCTATCAAGCACAATCAATGCTGGCTGTTCCGAGTAACGCTTGAGAGATTGCGCCTGGATGAGAACACTTGCCTTTTCAAAAATTCACAAGAGTATTTTCTGGCTGGTTGGAGATAAGAGGGATTTACGTAAGTCGCATTGGATGAGGTATGCACGTGTCAGCAGATGCAGCGTTTTCATTTGATCCGTCCGTCTCAGCCGTATTGTGTCTCGGTTATGTCCGTCTCTCCATCGGCACCGTTCCGGACGACTTCTGGCCATTTTGGTGATATATCACTGCGATTATATCGATTTCATTGGGAATTGTCATCTTTAGTACATCATAAATCGTTCAACTGTGATCACAAGCGCATCCTCTTCATGGCATGTAACTTAGCTCACTGAAATGTTGATTTGAAAGCATGCACCATTAATGTTGGCGCCCCCTTTACCCTCCAGTCAAACATAACAGTTGCATCTAATGTAATGCTCTGTCCTATTTGAATTCCAATTCAGTCTCGCTCCTCATAACATCTCGCCGTCATCATTATGTCCTTTTTTGCTGCTACTGGTCGACAGTGAGTCGATTGCTTCTCGCCTTCGTGAAGACGCCAAGTCCACTGAGTTTTTCCACTTTGTATATCTCAACTCCATCTTCTCGAGCCAGACCGAGGCATCACTACCCATCTCCTGAATTGCCTGCTGAAGCATTCGACCCAGAACAGCCATGCCGTCAACACGCATTTGTGGGTCCGGTTTGCTCTTCGTCAAGTCAACAGAAAGCCGAGCAAAACCACGCAGGGTGGCCAACATCGTTGTCTCCTCCAAGCTTTCATTCTGTGCCAACATGATGCTGTTGTTCACTGACTGAACCAACAGATCGCAGACTTTTTGGCCAAATCGGTCAAGTTGAGGGACGAACTCCTCGCTCACAACCGCTGTGCGGCAAAACTCGAGAATCTCAATGATAATGGGCAGGCCGTGCTCATATTCGTTTGATTCCAATGTGTAGAGCCTGGCTATCTGTTCTTCGAACTGGAGCGACTCTATCAATCTCTCTTGACGGACTTCTTTGAGTCTCAGAAGTGATAGAAGTTGAGCGCCCAATTCGTGGGCAGTGTCATCATTGAAGACCCAAAGTTGAAAGACGAACAGCCTCCACAGAGAATTCAGTACTATTGGATGGCATTCGCCCAGCAGAACAGCTTGTCCAGCCAAAATCTCGGTTGCCTCTCCTCTAAAGGATTGAACGCTGTGTACCATGTCGCTAGTGAAGAGACTCCCCAGTTTCGCCCGCCAGGTTATAGTGTGGTTCAACCCGATAGTTTGTTCGCTCTCCTCTGCAACCTGTTCAAAAGTTCGAGCCAGCGACTCTGCGTCTTCGGTGTCTAAGCTCGCAAATGCAAGTTCTAACTGGCTGGACAGTGATAGGTGGTGGGACCCACCATAGAGTTGCTCTCGCTCCTTGTGCACAAATCTCAGAGTATCTATTTGGATGCCGTAATTCTCCGGATGCTTAGCTAGAATCACCGCAAGGCTTGTGAGAGATTCCAGTATGTCCGGATAAAGACCTATGTCGGATGCAGCTGTACATTGTGTTTTGAGTTTATCCAGCAACTCGGGGATTTGCAGGTTCTCGAATGGTCCAGTGTCGGGGTAGTACATGTCCAACTGTTCCCTCAGCGCGGACAGAACTGTTATCTCTGCCTCTTTAGCATGACCTAAGAAGAAGTTTGCCGTTGCACATTTCACTTTGTAACGAATCAGATCAGGAAACATGCCCAAAGGCTCAGTCCTCTGGCCCCATTTTTGATTTGCTGCGTCATAGAGCTGTTGATATTCGTTTCGGGCTTTCAAATAATTCCCAATGGACAAATTCACATCTCCCACTTGACACCAGTATTTCATCGTCTGCGGATGTTCTTTGCCAAGCTTTTCTCTAGCCCTAGATCTTAAGGCAAATGCCGTATCCAGAGCCTCGTACGGGCGAGAACGTTGGAAAAAAATATCGGCGAGAGTAGCTAAGGCATCCATGGCGAATGGATGGCCCTCTCCTAGGTATCGTGTCGATGTCTCGATAGCAATCGCACAGGCAGTTTCAGCCCCTTCATCAAGCCTGCGCGCTAGAATCGACGCATTGTTAAGAGTCGCTTCTATCGTTACCACATGCCCACGGCTGAGTCGACCTTCCAGACGTCTAAGGGTTGGCCTAGTGATATCGCAGGCTTCATCGTCTTTTCCTTGTAGCATGAATATCTTTGCTCTAGCGAGTTCTATCTTTGCCGCTAGAACAGTGACATTGATGGGAAGGAAAACAGGACCTTCAACGGCGCTAGCAAGTGAGCTGAGTATATCTTGACTTCCTCGACGAGCAACTAGAAAACTGGAACATTGGGCTTTGCACCTGTCAATAGTCTCCTGAGATCTTGTAAAATGACCGTAGTAACTCTCTAGGAGGGCTATGACTCGGCTTGTGTTAATAACAACCTCGACGAGCGGGTCATTGAACATGTGAGGATCCACTTTTGATGCAGAGCGTAACCTATCCTCAATGTCTAGAAACCAAGTCCCCATTCGTAGCCTTGTTAATATTTCATATGCGCTGGCGTGCTCACCAAGTCTCGTCAAGACTGTAGCATGGAAATACTTGATCTCGCGAAATGCATTTTCGGTACTTGGGTCGTCACATATTTGGCTAATAAGGTCTTCCAGAATACTACGCGTCTTCTGATCTTTGCCTCGCTCAAAGTCCACCAAGGCTTTCCGAGCTTTGATGCTGTAATATAAATTTGGTGAAGCGTCTCTCAAATTTGGCGTTAAACATTCGTCATAGAAAGCAGCCTCGGAAGAGCGAGTAGATGGCGCCGAGTAAAATCTGGTAATACGTTCACGAAGCTTTCTCAATATTACTGTTGATTGGGTCAGTTTTATCGAGCAGCAAGGACAAATACCATGTTTATTACCATGTTTGATACGGCCATCTTCATCTCCACTAGGTGACCTGCGCCTTCTGTGCCTAGTGGTCGGCGAGCCTGGCGGCGAGGCCATTGGCCTCCGCAAGGTATCAATAGGCTCCAATTTCCGTTGTTGCACTGTGGGTTCCTCGGTGATGTGAGGCAGTAACGAGGGGCTTGCTGGAGGCGAGGTATTTTGTCTTTCAACACTGTTGCTGGAGGTTTCAGCACCCTCGACGCGGATATGCACCAATTGTGAGAAAGCATCTGCAGACGCTGGGTTCTGAAGCATTCGGCTGGCCAAGTCTGCTGCTGAAAGTACTGTCGTGCTTTCAAGACCCCAACTATTTGACCTTTGGAGAGTAAGTGAGGGCATTGGGGCCAATGGGCTTTTCGCAGATTGCATCGATTCAGAGCCAGTAGTTACAAGATTGAGCGACTTGGTAGATTCCAGGTATAAGTTAGCTCTTAGCGGTGCCGCATCCCCAATTGCATGATCTGTGTTAATTTGAAGCTCACGACTTAGTCTGGTGTTCAATTGCTGGTATCTCTCGTTTGAAGTAGAGCTGAGGGCAAAGCTTCTAGAATGACGGTGGCTTCTTGTGGCTAATCGGCTCATTTTACGGATAAGCCCTTGTTGTGAACCATCACGCGTGACGTTTGTTATTATTATAGACTAAATGTGGTAAGCAAACGGCCATGCTGCCAGGGCAAGTAACATACCGACGATGCTAGATCTGGAGGTGGCAGAAGCCATGTCGTTTCTGCCATATGGGCTCCGCTATTCTGATGCAGTATCTCTCGAAATAGGGCGTCGATCGAGCGAAGTTTCTTCATAAAGCGTCTCCCAACTTCACTCTCTGAGGACTCATTCGCGTTGCTCAACTTCAATAATCGGTGATTTACGTATGGTGCGAGACTGAAGCTCTGATGAGACTCGGCGCCAAGGAAGAAGGTGCCAGCTAATCGTGGCAAGAGGCTATCGGAATCTGTATGCTGATCATCTGAGAGCAGGCGTTCGTTATAGAGCAGATTTTTGACTAGCCATGCTCCTATCTCATAGGTGATAAAGACGACCTTCGAACGTGGTTGGCTATCGATATTTGAGGTCATTTTTTGAGTCTCGAAAGGTCAGTTCGACTCATGACTAATGAGATATTATTGATTGTACAAGAACTTACCAGCAGAGACTGAACGAAGCCAGAGAATTCTGCGCATGGAACCTCAAACCCGAAGTTCCTTCGAACGTTGCTGAGGTCCAATCTGTAGACATAAACGCGGCATCCAAGTCCTACAGCATTACTAGCTATTGAGCATGCTTCGCCCACAAATCGCTCCAGTCGCTCTTGGGCGTCATCTCTTCTGGGGATGTCATGGACAAGAATGACACTTCAACAGAGAGGTGGTTAGCATGATATCGAAGTCCGGGCATTCAGCTCCACGACTGAGGCAGTCGACTTACTCAACCAGGTAACCGCCAGTTGACTCTGAGGTCTTGACGATTCTCTCCCATTTCTTCTGCGGAATCAAGGGTCCTCCTTGAAAGCTAAACCTACTTGCTTTCATGATATGTTGGTATATGGGCTCCTGTCTTAGCGATGCAATACCCGATTTACCCTAAAGGCATTCATTTATGAATATTCCCACCATGTAGTGATGACTCAACGCGCCTATTGATCGAAGCAAGGCAGTACAGCGACAATGGTGTGACTGGCTGAAGAGGGGTAAGTGGTGTTTGGGCGTGGCATCGATTGCTGGGCAGTTGGATGTGTTGGCAATTGGTTTGCTGACTAGTTATTCATCGCAGCACGAGCATGTACCTCACGGCGGTAGGTTGCCGAGACCAGTGAGGGACTTATCTTGGGTAACTTCTTACCGTGGGGTCCGAGACTCGACAGACCTAACGACATACTTGTGCCGTGTGTCTCAGCTGGATGAAGTGAGGGGCTTTGTACCTGCAAGCCTCCTGCAGGCTGAGCATCGATACTGCATTGCAAGAGATGCAGCTGTAGTCCTATCCTCTGTGTGATTCATTGGAAAACGCATGCCCCACTCTCACTTTGCATGCAGAGACCCAATTTCGTCTGTTCTAGTCATATCCGGACGAAATGCAAATGCCCCTCTAGGTCGACCAATGTTTGCTCTCCATTCCCTCTGGGTACAGTTACGACGAGGCTCTGGGTGACTAATGGGGGCCAGGAGGCCCCAAGATTTGATGACCTTGCACTAACGGAAGATTCCTGCCATCGCGACGCTGTCAGCTTTCTCATCCTTTTATTTTACCTCATAAGGTCTCGGGATTCATCCAAAAACCTCTAGTAGAGCGGGAAATCATTGTATTAGGCTTTTTGTTAATGCTATGCTGCCTGTCTCCTCACAAAGTTGCGGCATTGGGAGTTGAGCGGGGAAGCTGAAATGGACCATCTTCAGGATGACTTCATAGGTGCCAGCTACGCGGTAAATGTTCCTTTTGTGCTCAAAGAAGACCAGCGAGCGGATATTGTGCGCCTGTTCAAGAAGCCTAATTTTGGCTACAACGATTTTGTAGCATTTCTGGAACAGCGTAATTGGTCTGCAGAGCGCGACAAGGACTTCGAATTGGAACAAGAGAGAAAAGCAGCGAAGGGCAAGAAGGATGAGACGAGAAGAAACCAAGAAAGAAGTAACGGACAAAAGGAACTAGTCAATCAACTACCGTCCTATAACAAGCATGAGATGCTACAAGCCTGGCTATTTTTTGCTCTAATTGCGTGCGTCATTCGCATCGACAAGGAGCCAACCTCTTCGAGAAGTATTCGAAAAGATCGCGGAGAGCACAGGCGAACAAATGGATCGTGGCACAACGAAGAAAATGAAGGGGACGGCACCGTTCCTGTTCTTACGGTCGATGAACTAATTAACGAGAAGATGAAGAGGCTTTCCACAACTGCTCTCCCAATGGCACTTCAGAAATGGCATGATTGGATGAAAACCGGCATTCCGAGAGCAAGGCTCCGCGCCCATCTCATAGAGGCAGATCGAACTCTTGAATTAGCTCGAAGAGTCATTCGAGCGAATCTCGTCTCTCGCTCTAGGGACGTGAATGGCAAGCACTCTTTTACCGGCGGGACCCCTCGAAGAAGACAATACAGACGAGACTCGACGCGTGCCACTGGGACCCCAACCTCTAGTGATTCTGAGATGACTTTGCTACTGGATCCGCCAGACTCGGCGTTACCAAATAATCAAGACTCAGATATGCCCAACGAAATGCGAAGGGACCCCTTTCCTAATCTGACCCTATGCCTAATGGTTTTAGGAGAGACATTGTCCGCTGCTAAGACTCATATAATGAATGACCTTGGGCTCCATATCAGCGGATGGCTCGTTGACGATGATGATGGATGGGGACCGCCTTCCTTTGTTCAGTCAGAAATGGAGAACAAATGGTGTCCTCGTGCTCAGACAGTGTTACAGGGCCAGCTAGGATCCAGCGCCATTCTTCTATTTACAGCCTGGGCAGTGCGGCTTCTCAAAGCACAAGACAAAAGTGAACATCGACGATGCACGGCACTGGAGTGTTTACATGTGCCGGGATTGGAGGAGTCTGAGAAGGGGAAAGTGTTCTATAAACCACGACATTACCACGATGGAGTGGACCTGGATGCCAGTGAGGAGTTAGAAGGGTGTGTCTTGCGAGGTCCCGATATGCCGAGGCTGTACAGCATTCTAAAACCGGACGAGAAGAACCCATCTGCAGGTGATGCTGACTTCCCTATTTTCCGCATTATTACCAGAGAATCCGACAGTGCCCGTCGGGTCATTGGGGTCACTGTCGAGAGATGGCGTCTAGAGCCAAGAAGAGAGCAGAGAAAGCCTGACTTCACTGCGATATCCCATGTCTGGTCGCAAGGCATGGGAAACGAGCGATCCAATGAGCTGCAAAAATGCCATCTTGAACTAATTCTTACGGCTCTGGAGGCAACTGGAGATCGGCGTATAAATTTAGAAGATCGAAAAGACCCATTTGCACTGGATCTTCTAACTCAGATCCTAGATGAAGAGGATTTCGAAGACAATATGGATGGAATTGTCCTAAGCCCTCCTTTTTGGATGGATGCGCTTGCCATTCCGGTCAAACAACCGGGATCACCTCGTGATTTCAAAGACCTAAAGCTTAGGGCCATCCGTCAGATATACCACGTGTATAACATGGCTAGTCGTGTAGTGGTGATTGACAAGGACCTGCTCAAGGAAGATCCCAACACCAGCTTTCAAGTCATCATTAAGGTCTTGACTAGCGCGTGGATGCAGCGTCTATGGACGCTACAAGAAGCATATTTGAGTCGACGTTTGTTTATCGCATTCAGGGGCCCAGAAGACCCAGCAGGAACCGGTCTAAGTCTCACACAGTCCGAGCAGATTGGAGTGACATTAGAAGACGTCGACAAACGAGTGAGAGATCTCGATCGACTGCAAAAAGACGCATTCACAACATCTATGGCCGAGTTGATAAAACGAAAGTTCTTCCACAATTTGATGGGCGAGGATAGACAAATCCGCAACCGTAATGATCATCCAATAGAAACTCGGGGGTCTATGGTAATTGCAAGTGCTTGGAGATCCAGCCGATGGCGTGTACGTTCCCGAACTAAAAATCCAACCATGCGGATAAATGCTGACCGTTGAGCAGAACACATCGAGACCAGAGGATGAAACATTGGCTTTGTCGACCCTGCTCAATCTAGACTACCGTACTACCACCATCGAGAATGCATCGGCAAAGGAGCCTGCGGTTATTGACAAGGCCATCGACGAGAACAACGTTTGGCCTAGGAAAAATGGAGACGCGAACCAGAAAACAAAGCGTGCGAATATGATGAAAGACTTCTGGACACTTATTCACAGAAACTACGAAGGCTCAATCCCAGCAGGCCTCATCTTCCTCCCGGGAGATAAAATGTCGCTTCCTGGCTTTGGCTGGGCGCCCAACACCTGGATGTCAGCAAGAGATGAGAGTTATCCATATCCACTAAGCATGGTAGGCAAACCTACTGAGCTTCACGAGGAAGGTTTGCTCGTCCAATACCCGGGCTTTCTTCTACAGTGTGGGGATCCGCATGTCATTCTTGGCAGCAATTGGGGAAAGCAAGGTCTCACATTCCCAATTGACCAATACATCTCGGAGTGGTATAAGGTGACATCGATTGGGCGAGGGCAGGCCGAGGACAGGGCGGCGCGCAAGGTACTCCCTCGCATCTTTGCTAATACATCACCCGAGTTCGGTATCATCCTATGCAGGCCAAAACCACGCGAGTGGCCCCCGGAGATCGGGCTACTCGTTGAGATCTACCGAGAGGCTTGGAAGCGTAAGGAACCCGAGCGCGTGAACCGAAAGTATTACTATTGCCAGGTGATTCGGCGCGTCTGGGTTAGCCGCATCCGAACTCCTGTGCTGCCCAAGGACTATAAGCTACCCAGCGGCCGCACCGGTAACCCACCTATTGGTGAACTCATGCCAGAAAACACTCTATGGTACGTTGATGGCTATCTGGAACACCGCAACCGCGGCAACCTGGGCCAGAGGCCACCACCACTGGTTTCAGATGCCCGCGACAGTGCCATTGACATGGGACATGTTATGCCCATCCATGAAGATAAACGTAAGGGAGCCCTCGCTTTCATGCGTTCTGTTACAGGTTTTGGCGGTGCGATGTCTGTTCATACCGCCGGTGCTGCAGGTCCTACCAGCCCAGACACAGTTCTTCTAAGCAACCAAAACTCACCTGCGAAGCAACTCGTCAAGGCGTCGGATATTCATGAGAGAGGGTCATCTGACATAGGAAGCGTGAAGCAGGGAAGACCAAATCAGGACAATGAAGGAGGAAAGTGGGGGCTGTTCAATTTCGGGCGAAGTTCAGGGCCACGGTAAAGAAAGACCAAGTTGACATGGACGGAGCCCAAAGATCGATAGACAATGGTTACTGGAAACTGTGGCATTGCCGCCTGGGAGACGGTGAGCAGCAGGCCATCTTGGGGGGATTTTTGGTCATCATTCTACCAACTTCGGTTTTTGTAAGCATGTTTCTCTCTCTATCCAACCTATTTGACGTGTTTAACTCTAGTATTATGGAAGCCTCAGCGGGCCTAAAAATCAACATATGGGCGCCTTTTGACACCTGACACATAATTTACACGAGATGGTTTACAAATTGCATCTGAACCCAGAGAGCGTGGAGAATTGCACATATTTGCTCAAAGGATAAAAAATCTTGGCTTGTCTAGAAACTATAATAGAAGTTTGCTCAAGTATAACACTACATAATATGGTTGGTATATAGATCAACAATAGCTGGACCTTCTTCACGCATATGTGATTGCTTAATTAAAGGAAATAAATTTTATATTTGAAGGTTTTGCTCCCGATAATGTCCAAACAACCTATCCAGCCTCCCACGTAGCCGATGCTCACTCTACAGGTGTCTTTGATGAAGTGAATACTCTGAATTTATCCCTCTATCAGAGATAATAACGGTGCATTTGGATCCATGTTGGTGAACAACTATATACGATCACGTGATACGGCGATGCCATTTGCATGATAATTGGTGGGGTTGCTTTTTGCTTCATCGACCTTCAAGGCATCAGATGAGATGTCACGAGAACCATCTCCTTCCACCCCAATTCAGACCACGGAAAATTCTAATCCTTACTTCCCGCTTGACAAGGCGAAGCAAAGCATTAGGCTGCTCTCCATTGACGCTGAATCCGAGGATATCATTAGGTGCCAACTACATACAGTTCAGAATCTCAAAGAGTGCCAAACCTTCATTGCCGTAAGCTATACCTGGGGTGCAGAAGAACCGACCAAAGCGATACTGCTCAATGGTATCGAGGTCAAGATACGAATGAATCTCTATGAACTTCTCCAGCAGCTTCTTCGAGACAAGACAGGCCAAGGTTCAAAGTATGTGTGTTCACAAAACCCCCCAGGAAGGGCCAGGAATTATGAAGAGCGTCAAGAGTCTCGCCAATCTATGCAATATCCTGACCGTTGGGAATATTTCTGGATCGACGCACTTTGCATCAATCAAGCATCTGTCGAGGAGAAAAGCGAGCAGGTAGCCATGATGAAGGACATCTTCTGGTCAGCCAAATTTGTGCTCGCCTGGCTCGGGCCCGAGGCTGACGACAGTGCATTCGCGATGCGCGTTCTTGACGATATGCAGATCCATGGCTACAGTCTATTGAGACTCAAGGAGGATGGACAAGAACTGTGCCTGCAGGCTGTGCGTAAGCTTTTCAGACGACCCTATTGGACACGCTTGTGGGTTGTGCAAGAGTTCGTGCGAGCACGCGAAGTTCTCCTCCGAAGTGGCGACGCGGGGGCCACTGTCGGGAACCTGTCCTATTACCCAGACAATTCACTATCATCCATATTTGAGGATGTAGAACTTCGGAATTTCCTTTCATTCATGGGTATGGTGGATAGCAGGCATGTTTACAAAGTCAAGGAGGTCCCGATACTGACAGATGTCATTCTTGATTTTGCGGAACTTGAATGCTCAGACATTAGAGATAAAGTCTTTGCCCTTTTGAGTCTCTCAAGCCTCATCAAGTATCCTGCTCCAAATTACTCAGCTACCAAGGAACAGGTATTCCTCGGAATAATTGAAGAAGAAATCAAATGGATTGCTCAGAGTAACTATTATTACGAAGAAACGTTCGAGTCATGGGAGACGATGTGTGTGCGCTTCGGTGGCATCCTAGGAATCGATGACGAGATTGCGAAGGTGTACGCGTATCTCATATATGAGGGCAAAGACTCCGCAGGTGGTGGGAAGGAGTAATGCAGCATCACTTGTATGAGGCCTCTAACGGGCCGGTTTCAAACTCCATCGATGGCACAAGATGTGTGCTAGTGGCCTTATGAATGCCCCGAAATGGCTGAGGGGCTTTCACAATCCAATTCGTGTTAGCGGGTTTACGGCTTGACTCGAATCGCGTTGGCGAGGATATGAACAATGTGTCGCTAACCTTGATCTACATTATGTTCTAAAGACCAGATAGTAGGCTCGATGACCTCGTGATGGTACAGATCAATGTCTGTGATAGCGCCAGCGAGATATGCCGTACTGCGCCTCTATTCTAAGTGCAATGTGTATGAATGCTCTTGGAAGGACCATTTGATATCAACCTCCTTACTCAGACTCAGTAGCATGAGTGGCTCTCGGCCATCACTCCCATCACGAGTAAGCTGGTACAGCCAAGGAGTGCTCGTCACCAAGCCATTCGCATCGGTCTATACCTCATCCTCTATATCAGACGGTGTACACCTGTCCCTGATTCCCTTGTGCTCCTCTTCCAAATCCTGGATATACAGGTGGTGGCTCGTCGATTTCTCGGCCCTCGGCCCTCGCCTTGTTCCTCGCATCAATGGCTTGCAGATACTCTCTCGCCCGCTGGCCCGCTAGCTGTCTTCTCTCCTTCTGCGTGAGGCCGTCTCCGTCGCTCCCAGGATCGACGGACAGATCGATTGCTTCATTGTCTTGCTTGTTGCCCTTCTTCCACGTGCGTGGGAACCACCACCAGATGAAGGCGAGCATCACCGCGCAGATGGCGCCCAGCACGGCGCACGGCACGATGACATTGAGATTGGCCATCTTTCCTATGATTTGTGTGGTTTGTATGTGTAGAGGTGTGAGGATACCGTTGATGTCCTCGGCAATACGTCGTTGTCGAATGCACGGACTTGGGGCAAGATAAGCTTTTCTAGCGGAGGGCGGCTCGTAGTGCGTAACTCCACGTAATCCGGGAGGGGGCAACTTGCAGTAGTCTGGAGGTTGAAGTGGCTGTCGCGGCTCTCAACTTCGCGCTGATATGCCTGGCGGCAGCCTGTGTCTTTGCTCCCAGGTCTGTCTGATAGAGCAAGAGAGGCAAAAGATCAATCGACAAGAGACAAGTCTGGCGGCTTTGCTTTGGTTTTATTCCCAGTTTCGAGTGGTGTCTAGATTCCTAGCAGCGCATTGAAAAGGCCCGATGACGGGTACACGGGTTCTAGAAACAGTTTAGCACGCCCAATCCATTGGGTGCACGGGGATAGTCGCTTGGCAAGGCCAGTGGCTGATCAACCAAAGGGCCGACTGGGGCTCCCCCGTCAGTCTCTCCGGGGCCCCAGACACCACCGGATAAGGGCTAGTCGAACCGCCGGGCGAGCATCCATCCAGTCTAGACGCGGGCTAGTTCACGGCCAGCAGGGGACTACTTCGTAAGCTTCGTCATAGAGAATCAATGCAATATCACGAGCCAGGTGTCATCAACGGTCAAATATGCACCGCTTGGGTTAATTTTATCTAGTTTCTGTCTCGTCAGATATCGCAGGCCCAGACCACCTTCGGCGAACGCTAGTGCTCCGATCGCTTTCCGAGCCTACATGCTGGTATTCGGTCAGTGCATGTATGGGGGCAAGCATATCTTTGTTTCTTGTCAAAACGAGCGCGACTGATTACGGCACGCCGAAATTACCAGATAAGGTCCGAGTAAACGTCACCTCCAGAAGGTTTTCTGGGGACGTATCCATCAACTAGGTACGCCAGCAAGTCATGGCCATGAACTAAGTTACATTCGCTTTAAACCATGAATGAAAACCTACCATTCCAGCATAGAAGACCGGATGATTTAACGTGGTCCTTGCAATAGTCCTAAGTGCATGAAGAGCACCAGGCTCGATATGATTGGATATGATCGGAGGCAAGGTGTCACCTTGAAGCTCAACATTGCGATCATTCGAGCCATCTACAACGAAAGCAGTCTGCCCAGTTCGTACATCAAGTGGCCATTTTGCACGACTCAAGGCCTCAGTCGCAAGTCGAACGAGGTCTTCATCGCTTCCTATAGCAGTTCATTTTAGTAAGCATATGCCTGGGAGACTAGATCTCGTACATCGAGGCCCCGCCAGCGATGCCACGATCGGGGCGTATTCAACAGTCTCAGTAACTCGTGACTCGTAAGGATTCTGCCCAACTGCCGTATCGTCAGTCCGCCTTAAATTGATTAGACTAAGGAAATGTCCTACCAGGTATAACAAGCTGTGGAAGGCCTAGAACAGAAGCGAAATCCACTGGATCGTATGCGGACTCAGAAAACTCGCCTTTGTTCAACGCAATAATTAGCGCAATGGCTTTCGCATTGGTTTATACAGGCGTTTACCCACGCGCAGGAACAGAATCCCTATAGTTAGCTCCTGGACTTCCAATAGGCAGAAGAACAAAGTTATACTCCGTCTCAGGTTTCAAAACGTGGTCATGAACCCAGTCATAATACACGTCCAGTTCACTTAGACCTTTGTCACTGTGAGTTTTGGTAATTGCATCAGAGAGACCCCTAGAAACACATTAGCATCGGCCATAGTAATATTGCCCATACAAGAGGTACCATCGTCTCGTCATGAAGGGGCTCGCATATGGTTTATGGCCGAACTGCTTCTTGAAGTCTTTTTTGAACCGATCGTACGAGTGGTATCCGTCGTAGTAATTTGGCCAATAGATAGACTAAATGCATGAGCTTAATTCTATGGTGCAAAAGGTCGAGTATTTTACCATCTCGAGGTATTTCTCCAAGGACATCGACCTCAGACTCTCGGGGCCGTTCTTGGACCACTTCTCTTCAAATGATAACCTGACGATATTCAAGTGAAGATACTGCTCGAGTATCTCTAGAAATTCGTCAATCATCTTCTGCTGACCTTTGTTCCGCATTGGGAACCAATCGGTTGGATAAATGATGCTCGAAGATAGTGACCCGAAGTCCATTGAGAGGCTTCTCGAAGCTAATAGGGGTGTACAACCTAGATGAAACTGCTACAACAGGGTAAAGACCCGAATAAGCACCCGCCTTCAAGGGTTCGAATCTGCAATTATCAGTGAGAAATTTCCTTGGGCATTAAGGCGATGAAAGGATCGTACGTGTACAGATTATCATCTTCTGAGGGGACAACAGCAAGTGTAAATGCAGAATTCTCGTCGGGATACAACCGCCATGCTTTATGGAGGTTGTATCCTTTCAAGAAGTACGGGTCGTCAGGAAGACTGGCCGTATGTGCAGCTACGAACAGAAGCTTACTTGACCGCTCATTCAAAAGCTCAGTCAAGGTGTCAGGTAACGTCGGTGAAGGAGGCTCGGAGCCATCACCTCGAGCGATCAGATAGCCGCCTTTAGTGAAAGCTAGTTGGAAAACATCGTCAGCCTCCTGAAAACGGGCGAAGATCTGTTGTAGCCCGTCGGCGGTCAATATAATATTGCCCCCGCCACAGACAACAGCAGGTGCGGTAGCAGTACCAATATCGTACGATGACGGCAACGACAACTGATCAAGACGTCAGAAATACAGTTGGCACCTTGTCGATTACCTACTAATAAACAATACGAACGGGCAAACACACCTCAACGCGGCTTCCGACATAATAGGCAATGCCGGCTAGGTCAACTGTTGTGAAGATCTTGAGACTGGCCATTTTCTATAGCTGAAGCCTAGCTGATATCATGGTCCCCCAAAGTCAGGACAGACTTGGGATGAAAAGATGAATGAAATCAGCATGATATAGTTGAAAATGATTGAGAACTAGGGCAGCTTTGGGTCTCGATCTCAGCTCCTTGCCTGTCGTAGCGCCTTTTGCCGAAGCCCTCAAGTTGCCTTGTTTGTCTTTCCATGTCCCCTCAATAGTCGCCACGCCAGGTGGACAACACCGGCAATCAGTCTGATTAGGGACCACAAGCCTGGCCACAGAGCAGCAAATGTTCTTCGAGGTTCCGCTACAAGAAAAGTCAGGCTACTAACCGAAAATGCTGTTTCACAGAAACATGAACGTGCACTTTTGGGTACACATTTTGTACAACTTCGCTAACTATAGCAAATGGGCGCATCGGTTGAACCACCAGAGTTCAGCTTGGTGCTGCCAAGACTCGGAGTCGGGCAGACGATATGACATGTAGCCAGTGCCGTATAAACTCGAACATACAGTGCAGTAACCGAGCAAGTGTTCAAGGAAATTGCGGACTCATGTCCAGCCATAGTAGAAAATCCAAAGTCTTCAAAACTTTCTGGCAAACATGATCGTGTCAATTTAAAGAGTGGCAGATTTGAACGAAAGTCGCCATGTCAGTGACCAAAACTAAGCAACGCCAAGATGTCCTAGGAGCAGAGGTGTGGTTTCTGGAACGTCTAGACCTATACAAGCACACCAAGCCTTACATGATCACCTTTGATACATCTGACTTCCCGGGCGAGAAAGCAAATCATTCGTACTCCAAGCATGCTGTGAAGATGGCTGACGCCCGACAAACGAGCTCAACACTCACCGTTAATCGAAACGGCTTTGAGTTTCGTCGATGGGCTTCAGAACTCAGAGATGACATGTTCGACAATGACGTGCTCGTCGAACGTTTATATTATCCTGAGATCCTCGCGCATGCCAGAGCCACTCTGCCACAATATGATCATATCCACATATCTGCTCACTTGGTGTGGTGACCCAGACTATGTTTAAATTTCGAAACTGGTCTGATTATCGAGACCAGAGACGCAAGAGCAGACGTGACTTCCTGGGCGTCGCAACAACTGAGCCCAAGTTCTGTGACCCAATCGTTTATGCGCGCATACTGGTGGGCAAAGACTTGAACCTATGCAACCTTCTTGATTACTTCTTACCAAATTAATAGGTTTTACTCCAGAAGGAGCACATGCGGCGCTCAAAGACTATTTAGGCGATCACCCAACGCTTAAGAATAAGAAAATGGCCATTATAAAGTATGCGTGAGGCCAGAACTTCTTATGGTGTTGAGACAGACTAAAATTGCTTTAGTGTATGGAGGGTCACGAATGGTCTCTCCCCCGACTGGCCCATCGCCTTCTGTGACTACCAAACTGTTGAAAGGGAAGACATCGAATCCAACGATGTGATTCATAGAACACATGTAGGAGAGAGCACCAGACTTTATCATAATCCAAATCAACAGTGGTATTTTCTCAAAGATCAACGCTCCAAAGAGGTTGCAATTTTCCGCAATACAGATACCGGTAACTCAGAAGCCCCAAGTAAGCACTCAACGCCTTTGGCACCAAGATCAAGCGGGTACAACACAACTAATAGCTGTTTAGTTGCATTCCACGTGTCTTTCCAGCATCCCGATCAAGACTCAAACGCTGTTTATCGAGAGAGTATTGAGATAAAAATGGCATGCTTCTACGACAGTAACGACGCCATTGGGGAGGTTCACATGAAGTAATAAACTGTATATTCTAGATTCAGTAAGGACCGTACATCATAATAAGGAGCTGCAGACGATCGCATCAACACGCAGCAGCCAACACCAAGTTCATACCGCTATCTGCAAGGACATGTTGTCACGGCGAATTATCTATTAGGATGACATTGCATGAAATCCCCTTCGTAGTCTTCGAAATCCACGTTTATGTTTGGTCAGTGTGATGCCGTTAGGGTCCTCATCGTCAGCGTTGATATATGACTCACAACTCAGGTAAAGTCATACTTCAGAAAAACGGCCACTTATTCTCTGCAGCATATTGTGTCAAGGCTGCGTCACCAACGTTGAAGAGCTGCCCTGTTTCAATACTAAGCATTTATTGTATGCCAACAGACTGCCTGAACACATCTTCACACTGGGTACATATATAAGCACGGCTTTGAACGGCCCTTCTTGTGTTCTCCTCTTCCCAATAGCAATCAGGTGACTTCTAGAGGTAGTTGGCCTGGCTACCATTATTCAACAACACGAAATACCTTTTTTGCGCATTGTGGAGAGTCTGGCAAGAATAAAATTATTCTTTGTGTGTGGGCGAATCTTTCAGCCATACCACATGTCTCAGAGAAATCAATAAGACAACGTCATACAGCCATTGTCTGTGGTGTTCCGCAGGTTTCTCTCAGATCGATATTTCTTTGCGAATATGTCCTTAGACTTCGGCTTCAACACCTTGTTTTTCTCGGCGGAGTTATCTCTTGAAAATAGCAACAGAACCCCCTTAGAGTCAGTGAATCATAGTGTCAAGATCTTCTCAGCCGTGTTGAGACTGACCTTTGCAGTGTCTTGGCTATCAACGGGCTGACAACAGGCCTGGACCATACCTCTCCATGGACGACGGCAGACGATCTATTCTGGCCTGAAGACCTTTTGCTTCGTCATTATGGTGGTCGTCTTCTCATCACATGGAACAAAGTTACCGCCGACAATCAACCCACTTGGCAGAAGTTGCTGGAGCAGAGCAACGATCTTCGGCAAATACTACAAAAGTTCAATTCAACTGTGAGCCAAGTCTGCATCGTCAATAGGATAAGTATTGAATAACGCAATATTATAGAGACCATTGCTCGTTCTCTGCCACTCTCTCGGAGGGCTTATATTCCTACAGGTAGGCTATAACTTTAAGTCCTTGGTTTTCAACAAATAACAAGATAGGCTTTGAGAACATGGCGGCCAACACATAATTTATCGAATGCCGCCAAGACCACAGTGGTCTTCTTTGGAACACCTTTGAACCGTACAAAGGACTTAGTACATAAGCTCCAGCTCTGCTGGGATTTAACTCTAGGAACAGAACTGGGGAAGTCGACTATGAACGAGACGGTCATGGATTTGTACAGAGACTGTATTCCCTTACTCGAACAAGCCCATTTCAATGTTATCTCCGTGTTTGAAGAAGAAGAGACAGTCATTGTTTCAGAGCCAAAATGGCTAACCAGGAGGAAGATTGTCGTAAGTACCTTTTTATTTCAAAATGTCCCATCGGCCATTTATGCTGATATGGAACAAAGGTGACTAAAGAACTAGCTACTTTGCCACTAGCAGAATCTCTTGGCCTCAAATTGGATCATCATTCTATTTCAAATTGGGTTACACCGAGTACGCGAAACTTTTGGAGAAGCTGCAGACAGTCTTACATGCCGCAGCACCGCCCTTGTCTTCGCGCGCGACCACTACAAGCATCCAAACTATTAAAGACAAGCCTTTCGTAACTAGTTTGAGTATGTACTAAGCGCTATTTGACCGAAGACCGCATAAATTCGCGTGTTAACTAAATGATCGGTGCGGCTAACTTGTGATTAGATAAGACAGTACCAAACCAATTTCCGAAGCAGATTACTGAAACTGCGAGGTTGCCGTGCTTTCAGTGTTCATTCCCCGAGAATCCATACTTTGTAGGGCGTGAGGTCATTCACTCCGAGATCGACAAAATTTTTGTTCGCCAGAGCTCCCCCGTGTCAGACTCTACAGCCGCAAAAGTTGCAATGTTCGCAATATGTGGTCCAGCAGGAACTGGCAAGACACAGACAGCGGTGCAATATCTCCACCGTAAGAGAGAAACTTTCAAAGCATCTCTTTTCGTATCCGCAGACACAGAAGCCAAACTGTTCGAAGGCCTTGGCAACTTTGCTTTAAAGCTGGGCCTCATCACCAGTCAGACGGATTCAAACCGAGACTGGAATAAACTTCGAGACTGGTTGGAGACTACCAATGAGCCATGGTTGCTTGTATTATATAACGCTGAGGATGTAAAACTCATCAATAACCTTTGGATTCAGTCAAAAGTCGGGGCCATCCTTATCACTGCTCGAAATCCCGTTTTTCGAACGCCTACAGTTGCCGGACTCGGTTGTCAACTGCCGCCTTTGAGTGAGGAACTCGCCATCAAAATGCTCAAAGACAGAATCGAACCTTCAGTTGCCAATTTCAATGATGAAGAGGCCCTCAGAATTGTCAAGAATCTCGACTTTTTACCGCTTGGAATTGTTCTGGCCATCGGCATATTGAATAGTCACCATTGTTCCTTGGCAGATTACAACGAGCAGTGGTCCAGGCCAGAAGATGTCCTTACAGAAGATAATATCGAACATATCAACCGTCCCTTTGCTCCATATCCGAATCTTATTGAAAAGGTCTATAATGACTTGCTCTCAACTCTGGACCCTGATCCAAAGGCCATGATTCAGATCCTGTCCTATCTAGATCCAGATAATATTCAAGAAGGCGCGCTTTTCGACCGCTTCCGCTCATCAGACATACAGTCGTTAGCCAAGCTAGCTCGATTCCGGATCAAATATCGCGGACTATTACTTACTAAATCATTAGTGACCTTGAAGGAGAAAAGAACAGAGGGTACTAGTCCTATCAGCATGCATCGTCTTCTTCAGGGCTTTCTTCACAAGAGCATGTCACCAGAGGCTGTACAAGAGTCGTTCCAAGGTGCCACAAGGATAGTCTGTGCAGCAATGACTCACCTCTGGCAGTCTAATTTCCGCCTTATTCGAGCAGAATTTTCTGAAGTGTTTCCTCATGCACAGAAGATTCATGGATATTTTCGTGATTTGCACAAAGAACTGGGTCCAAGATTGCAACTTCCACTGGACTTCATTCGTTTGCTACACAAGGCAGGGTCGTGAGTTCGGTTAACATAGAGTTTCTAAAGCATTTTCTAAGCTAAATAAGCTGATTATCATTAGTTTGGCGTATAGAAGGAAAACTCTCAACGATGCGCTGGGCCTGTTAGATACTGCGATGACAATACTCAACAAGACAAGACAACAAATAGATGCTACAGAGGAAGACATAGTACGCGAGGAGATCGATTGTTGCTATGCATTGGGTTGCATTTACACAGAGACAGCCGACTTCGACAGATCTCTCGCCTCTTTTCAGAAGGGGTGGGACCTCTCAAATAACTTATCTCCCACCACAGAGATGAGCAACAATTCACATGCCTGGCAGGTCGAAGAAATGCGACATGCCTTATGCGGGGGAATTGCAAACTCTCTTAATGGTTTAGGGCGAAACGAAGAGTCTGAAACGAAGTTTTAGGAATGCCTCAAACTGAACAAATTCGACAAATACTCTATTTACGAAGTGAACACGTATCGATGTCAATGTGATAGTGGCAAGCTAGACAAAGCAAGTCTAGGTTAGAGTCCTGGATAGAAAGGAGACGACTTGATCTGGGCCATGACGATACCAAGCACGGCGATTTCATGTAAGTATTGTTTTCCAGCTTTCAATGAGTTGTGATACACTCTTATGCTTATATATTGGGATTCAAGGACAGGCTCGGCACTCTATGTGCTGGGGAACGTGCGCATTACTCAAGGCAGATTAGAGGATGTGTATGATCTTCATAAAAAGGCACTGGCATGTTGGACAGTAACTTATGGAGAAGATCATCACAAAACCGGGGATGCATCCCACAAGTTTGGTTGGCATTTAGCGCGACGTGGTGAATATATGCAAGCATTGTAAGTTAGCCCTTCGAACTTGGAAACATGACCGGTGTTAAGACCTCGTCAATGGTTTAGAGCTCATTTCAACGAGGCTATTCGAGCCTATAAATCAGGATCCGACAAAGATTTCCGAAAGCGAGAGATACCTAGAACAACCTATCACAAGGCGCTAACATTGAGAAAGACTGGCCTAAACCAGCAAGCCGACGAAGAAATGACCACGGCAGTGGGAATTCTACAGAAAATACTAGGTAAAACATTGGATGCCCCTACGGAGAGTTCATTCGAGAAATTGGTTAGTCCATGGGCTCGTTAATATATAGACAGAAGTTCTCTAGTGCCTTTTGATGAACGACTCGCTTTGACTCCTCCTTCATATCGACCTCAACTGATCCACGTTTTCACACGACGCACCGTACTTATAAATGCATCATACAGCTGTGGAAGAATTCCAAACAATACTGTGAAGGGAAGTGCGACTGCAAGAAACGTCGTCATTCTTGGTTTTGGATCATCAAAAGTGTCGACATTCATACCAAAACAAGAAGCGACAAGGCTTGCTGGAAGAAAAAAATAAGCAAGCAACGTGATCCAACGAACTCTGTCTCCCTGAGATACTGCAATCTTGGATTCGCGGATGCTCATGATATTCATCTCGGTTGCCAACATTTCGCTGGTATCGCCAGAAAGGGAATCGGCTTCGAGCAACAGTATTGAGAGGTCGCGTTGAAGTTGAGTAACAAGCATGTTGACGTGTGCTTTACCATCTTGTGTGGAAGCTCTGGGCCAGGCCAGCGTTTCTCTACTATTGACAAACGCTACCATTTCACGGATATGGTAGCGCGCTCTGTCGAGTACTGATCTGTCATTCTGTAACCACGCGACTTTGTCTTCGGCTGTTGCTAATGTTTCATGGAAGCATCGAAGAAAGCAGAATAGCCTAATCCAGCAAAGAACAAAGGTATTCATTAGATCGACAACCAAAACAAAGGGGTCTTCTACCGCCAAAGTCTTGTCTTTTTTGCTCATATGCCAATTATCATACTTGATTCGCGATGAAAAAGGATCGAGGGTTTGGAGCTCTGAGATTTCGGCAGCTCCTCTATAGGGACCAGGAAGTTGAAGATTATCAAGAGCAAATCGACCATTTCGACATAGAGGTAAGATCCGAGCCAGTGAGCGGCCAAGTCGGTTCTCTCTTATCTTACGCCAGGGAGATTGGCTGTCTTGCAGGCCGCAGTCGGTCATGAGAATCGCCCGCCAGCCCGCTTCTCCAGGAACAATAGAGAACAGAGCCTCTTGTTCAATACTGAAGAAATGTCGATGAATATTGATCTTTCTGTACTGTTCTACCCCATAGTGGTCCGTCTTCAGGAGGTTCAAATTATACTTCCGTGTTATCTCGTCCATTTGCTCTTGCTGTTGACTGGGGCTATGATGGGACAAGGGACAGAAGTCTGAGCCCCAGGTGCCAAGCGAGATCAGGCGTATCTTCAGAGGTGCCCATGATGCTGTAGGTAGAGAAAGGCACCGAAATGTGCCCGGTAGGTTCCAGTGCTCGAAGAAGAATGTAGCGGGTAGCCCGTACTTTTGGTACTCTTGACTCAGAGATTGAAGGTTAGATGACTTAGGATATCCCCGTAGGAGAGTGATATCTGGTGAACCAGAATAACTGGTTGACAAATCACCCACAACGGGACTAGGGGATCCGACTGTTTGCCTCACGGGCGTCAGGTAATGTGATAGCTGCCATCGGGAGTAAAGAACGATGTGTGGTGACAAATGGAAATCATAGATGGTCGCACTGGTAGAAAACGTCCCATGATCAAGTAGACCAGAATGTAGGAATTTCTGTATACTCTCGTCCGGTATCCCGTTGGACATGGTGGAGCATTGCTGGTGTTTTCGATCTTTGCTTCTTCTCCTTTAATTAAGGGCGTAGTTCGGCGTTAATATAGCTGCCTCGTACCCATAGCAACTTCAGGTGGCACGAAGCGTTGCCTATTAATAGTGACAGTTGTGAGCCGAAAGTATACCTTTGTACAGTACTTTGGCCACGGAACCGATGACAAGGGGGGTTGACGTCCCACCAAGGCTAAATAACTGAAGGATTGCTCCTAGGTTTTAAACAGCGTCGTCCTAGGCCGCCCACCTTGTGCGAAGTCGTAAGGCATTCTTCGAGGCCACCAACCTATTCTCTTCCCTTGGCATATTGTCAGATTACTGCGGCGATACAAGATGCATGCCGAAACCTCGCATGACCTTCTCTACACTCGAGATCTTAACATATACAAGTCGACCAAACCATACGTATTTACATTTGACGTTTCTGAACATGGACCAGAAGCGCAGCAAACCAATCTCGCCTTGGAGCCCCACCAAACTCGTTTTCGTAACTACAAAGACGCAGAACACAAGTTCCTTCTGGACGTCCATGGTTTTGAGATCAAGCTATTTCCGTTCCCTGTCACTCCAGAGCAATGCAGTCAGGACTCGTTCGTACGGACCAATTATTATCCCCAATTCGAGGCCTTTCTACGAGCTCACTTTGGTCCCAAGTTGAATCAGGTCTACATTCTGAACCATTAGGTGGGTTTCCAATGTAGGAAAAAGAAATACAGCCTAGCGTGTCCAATGAGAATGCGTACAAACTCACAATTCAGCTCCGCCGCAGAAGCCCCCATTATCCGACATTGGACCTCGACAAGATCAATACACTTCAGCCAATTAATCGAGCCCATGCAGGTAAAATTGAGCCGCGAAGACCTGGCCTCACGTAGATAGATTGCTGATCTAAGCAGACTACTCTCCAGCGCGCGTATTACCTCAATTACAAATTTTTTTTCCCACAAAATGAGACTCTCAAAACTCGATATTATAAAGTCATGAAGTTAGATGATGGATTCGACTGTACATGAATTTCGAATCAGACTAATTGTCTTGTCTAGTATCTGGAGAGTCTTAAGTGGGCCAAATACAGACTGGCCGCTGGCCGTATGTGATTATACCACATTGGATTTGGATGATATAGAGACAATTGACTACATCGGACGCGACTTTGACGGAGGGACTTGAACTCAAATACAACCCTAATCAGGTTTGGTACTTTGTTGACAAGCAAGATCCAAATGAGGTCATCATGTTTTGCAACAGTGACAGCAGACCACTCGAGACCCCATGTTAGCCACCCTTCAAAGCCTTTGGCTATACTCGCAGCTAGTCACAAAATCCTATAGTCGCGTTTCATGCCGCATTTGATCATCAACCCGAGGATAAGGCCAAGCAACCAAGACAAAGTCTAGAGGTTCGAGCCGTGTTCTTCTTCGTGGACTCGACAGGGGACAAAGAGTAAAAGAGGTGAATACGGACATATGCGATTCGGTTTGCGAAGGCCCTGAGCATAATAATGAGACGAGATCAGCCTATTTGTTAGTCAGAGGTACATGTAGTATCTTAGGCTTGGGCTTTTGATGACAAACACTCCCAATTACTTCACCTGCTCTCCTCTGTTAATGTGGAGAGTCGCTCCCTATTGGTCATGGGGATCTCCACCAGAAACAATCAAGTTCACATGAGTTTGTACTGGTGGTCGTCAGAGACTGTTTCCGCATACATACCGGAATTCCTCGCTCTTACTCAGGCTGGCACTTAACCTTTTCGAACACGTATATTCACCATGATGGCCATCATCGTAAAGCACCGAGAATCAACCCGTTTCTTCAGATCGAGCATGCTCATGCTGAAAATCGAAATGTCTTGTTTCTTCAGATATTTCCTGCCAAAGAAAGAGTTTATGCCAACGTAATCCTTTTCCTATCCAAAGAACTCTCCTCTATAGATCCCCACAAACTAAACAAAGCAATACGCTCATATGTGTTCTCTTCTCGACCGACTGGCTTCAGAAGAAGTCCACAGGGTCCGTCCTCATCCCGGAAGCACAAAAAGAAAACAATGTCGCTACTCTGCTCTATCTCTTTCTTCTCAGATTCATCACGCACGTAATCCATAAAACAGGTGTGCTGCGTCTCCTCACCGGAAAATGTCAGAATCCCATCTTCACTTGAGCCCGCCTTGAACTTGATGGTAACGGGACTGCACCGGCCTTCTATCACGAGCTTGGCGGATGCCGGCGTGCTGTAGGGGACAGCACCCGGGACGACCTCGTGCGCAACAACGCGGAACAGCATCCTGTGCTGGTGGAAGACTGGGAAGAACCTCGCGGCCTCGACAGAAGCCCACGACCACGACGGCAAGCCAGGGATGCGTTTGCGGACATGCGATTTCGAACTGAACCAGAGCAGCAAAGCGCACAGATCCGGGTCCTCCCTCCAGACACCAGCGAGATACGTCCATCCGTGCGCTTCTCCAAACCGTCTCGCAACTCCCGAGAGAGCCGGTAGTTTGTCCGCGTCGATTGACAGCTCTGTCTTGGTGTACTCCGCGCAGATGCCACTCCATGTCATGTCAGACAAGCTCGGCGCCTCGCGCTTCACCATCTTCCAGGCGCCCTCGTTGTGGCCGCACTCGCACGACATTGCTTCCTTGCACTCCCAGATGACTTCGTTGCGCGTGAAGTGAATGATGCGTCGGGCCAGGAGGCGCTCCTGATACACCCAGCCGCGAGTCAGGAGGGGAAAGCCCTTCTCTACGCTGCTGGCTCTGTATTTGGTGCCTACAGTGTCAACGAAGAATGGATGTTCCTTGTTCAGTTCCGAGATCATGATGGTCTGCCCGTCCCGAGTACATAGTTTCTGGGTTTTCTCGGGAGGGTGCTTGGCGAACAGTCGCCAGTCGTTGATCTGCGCATCCAGAGCCGAAATGGTGACCACTGCGTTCTCGTAAATCGCGCTCATCCCAGAGGCCTGGCGGTTCCAATCATCCAGATCGTCCTGGCAAATGCACAGACAATCGATCCACATGTAGCGAAAGCCCAGCCGTCCAGCAGCCTCGAAAGCATCGCGCAGCAGCGGGTAAAGAAGATCTGTTGGGATCTGCTTCTTGAAAGTCTCGAGCCGGTCGAGCGTGAGGCTGGACGACTCGGTTTGCTCTGTCCATCGGTGGCTGAGGCATGCATACGGCTGAGGCTCCATGCTGCTCGTATCATCGACAAGCCTCACTGCCAGCGACTTGGGATCCTCAATGTAGAGAACGCGCCCCGGCCTCGGTCCACCTTCACCCAGGGCAGAGCACTGCGAGTGGTTGCTCAGACATTTTTCCATGCGTGCCTTCAGCATGTCAAATGCCCGCGCGCTGCTCGTGTCTCCGGACGGGTAAGTTCCCACATTGAGGCATGGATGAATCGCCCTCAAATCACTACTCGTCGGCTCATTTCCCGAGCCTACAAAGATCCGATACTCCGTATCTATCACACTCGGTATTGACATCTTGCCATAAGCCCATACCAGATCCCTCTCCTGATCCTTGTCCCGCGACAGGCCCGTGATCGACACGATCGCCACACAGACCTCGCACCCTCGATCTACAGAACGCCAGAGTCCCGACAGGCGGGAATGGTGAGCACCTCCAAACTTGTGCGAAGCAACGGGAGGGGGAAAGTCGTCTTCTATTGTCTCCAGGTCTCCCGGGAGTACAAAGAGGCAGACCCCGCAGCGCCATGGCTTCGGATCGTGATCAACTTGTGGTTGTGGTGACATAGGCGTAGATTTGTCTTTTTTGCTACGCGGAAACTTTAATAGGCCTTTGATGCTTCTCCTCATGGCTCTAGTAAGCGAGGTTATGAGAGAAAATAGAGAGGGTGTGGGCCGCCGATCAAGTGCTGGGACGGTTTATTGAGACTTCGTGAGGCTGAATTGACGATTAAGCCGCAATGCTTTAGATAGCTTATCGTGGTTGCCTTGACCCACCATCTCAAAGTCAGCCTTGGAGAGCTCTTGACCGGATTGATAGAAAACTTACGATGGCTCAAAGTGGGATAGAGTTGCTCAGTTAAGTTAGGTGTTCACCGCCGAGCTTTTGTGTCTCTGGCAAAGTATCAATTTAAGAGCGCCTGACAGTACACCCGAAATGACCATCTCCTAATAGTCGCGTTATTATGAAGTCAAATCCACATTTACACATTACGATTACAGGAACTCGTCAACTTGAAATATCAAATCAGGTGTGACAATACAAGGTAAAAGATATTGCCATTTAATTGCATTGCGGACTAAAATTCCTCTTCCGCCAGAAGATGTTGTCTGCTTTCACAACTCTGTATCTTCTTAATCCTGATTGATGGACTACCACAGTCCTCGTCTGAAACCACTAAAAAGCCTCGCACAGTATGGCTTGGGTATAACCTCCTGTATCTGAGTCCGCTCCATTGAGCACGTCCCTCTTGTTCATCATATCTTTCTGTCTGTCCCTCCTTGGCTCTAATCCAGTAACAACCGTGAAAAAGGCGCTTTAGATCTCCCTAAGCCATCACTCGCCTCGCTCGCAAATAACTCTCATTCTAGATGTCTCATCCGGAATTGTGTTGCCAGGAAGAAAAAGTGACCAACCACTGTCTTGGACTTTTCTCTAATGCAACTGTCCCCTGATCCACCACCCCTCCCTCCATGATTTATGTATCCGTGGAAATGCTAGGCCAAGCCAAGTGTGCAAAGTCGTAAAGTCATGCCTATAATGCCGTTGACCATGAGTGACAAAGGTTTAAAAGCAGAAAAATTGGTTCCCCCTGAAACAGGTAAATGGACCACAGTGAACACCCCTTAACCAGACCAAGCCATGATTATCCGAGGCTGAATGTATAAAGAAGATAGAAAATGAAGGATGTAAACAAGAATACAATTTAGGTCGTTGATCTCACAATCCCCAAGAGCCTCGGCGCTCCTGTACACCCCACGGTCGGGGACTGATGTTATCAAGGTCAGGATGCTGCCGGGCCCACTCAAAGATGTATTGCTTCAACGCTCTCCAACGTGGACACCTGTCGTCCTCCGCAGTGTCAATATCCATCTCGATCTTGATGTGACCCTTCGCATTGCTGCCAATACCGTCCATGACGGCATCATCGTCGTGCTCGAGCTCCTCGAGCGAATATCGGCTAATCTTGCTGAGTTCGTCATCGTACATGCGTGCCATGGCGGGGTACCCAAGAGAGAGGTAATTGTACACCTGCGTCACGAAGTCATCGGTAAATTCAGAAGCGATCTTCTCCTCGAGGTCCGCGAGTGCCTTCTCCTGCTTGAGTCGCTCCTCAAGACCCATCAGCATATGAAGGCCTTTTGGTGCACCGCGGGAGCGATGTTCCGAGGTGGAGATGGTGGGATAGGAGCCTGTGTGCAATGGCGTAGGCTCTTCGGAAAGACTGAAGGTGGCGTGGGCACTGAAAGCCGTCGAAAAGGGGTCACTGTGCTCGCGTGGGGTGGCCGGTGGCATAGGGGTGGAGATCATTGCCGGACGCTCGGCAGGGACTAGCGCTTCGTGCTTGGTGTCATTCGTATAGCAATAGCCTCGCCACAAGCCACGCTGTCCGGAAACATCCCGGTTAGGCTCTTCTGTCGTGCAGGTCTCCTTATCCCATTTTTGGTCAGGCTCGAGCTTTGTCTGTTGGGGGGATGGGCACATCCGGAAGACGAGGTCCTTGCCAAGCATCGGTGGGCTCCGCTGGGTCCGCATACGATGTAGATCTCGCTCGGCCTCGCGATCCTGGTTACGGTACCCGGCAAAAGCACCGAAAGGCGCCCTGTTTCGAAATCCTGTCTCCGGCGGGATCTGTGAGGCCGGAGCGATGTACGGCATGTCAGCCGCCTTGCCAGGCGGGGCGGACGGGATATAGGGCATATAGCTCTCTCCAATTGGCCTGATTGGCGGTGACTCAGCTCGGGGGAAGTACGAGTCGGGATCTTGCGATTTGTTCCATAGCTGGGACCCTTCTGGCTTGACTGGCTCGCTGGGAATCAGAGGCATTGGGTGCTCGCCGATTGGGCTGAGCGGCCCAGTTCGGGCCCTTGATCCGGTGAAATGGAAGGTGTTATCGGGTGGGCCGATACTGCCAACTTCGGACATGGACGAGTCAAAATCCTCTCCCCGCTCGTGACGCAGGACCTCTGCATGTTCCTGCATCTCCTTGACTGCCCATCCTACTTCAGACGAACCACGTCTTGAGTGCTTCTTTTCATTCTGAGGCCTGGTCAGACTCCTACCCCGCTGTGAGGAGCCGTCGCTATCGTCTTCGGAGCCCTCTCTGACGAAGAAATGCTCTGCTCCACCCAGCCGTATCCCGGAGTTTGGGAAGGCCGACATGGCCATGTCCTCGATCCGTCGCTGTGCATCGAGCTTGTTGAGGTCGAAGACAAGCTCTGATATCTCATCATCACAGGACTCTCTCCTAGCATGTCCCGGATGCCGGCTATTGTGCTTCTTCTTGGACGTCAACGAGTAGATATGGTTGGTGTAAGGTGTGATGTCCGTCTTGTCGACGGGTTTCGTGGTCGGGCCTACATCGCCGGCCTTCCGAGACCGCCGACTTGACTCGACGAGCTGGGGAGCGAACCGCCTCTTCTCCTTGTTTGGTGGTCTGCTCTGAGCATCTCGCTTTGCGGGTTCTTTCGGGAGCGGGGGAGGAGGGGACATGGATACCGGCGAGTCTCGAGGTGACGGGTCGGGAGTAGGTTCTGCTGCAGGGACAGTCTTTCGGTATCGCTCAAAGGTCGTCTCGATGGGCACAGGGGCAAACCGCCTGCGCGGTTGCGTTGGTTGGGCCATGGCTGATGGCTACCGACCAAATCAGATCTGAGTAGTTTGAAATTGATCGGTGCTTAGGTTGAATCTTTCAAGTCTGTTCGCAATCCCCTACTGGCTCTAGGGCCAATTTCGTGGAGGGCGAGTGTGGCAGGAGGGGACAAAAGCAGCGATTGAACTGGCTGGGTGGTTCGGCGATCGCAGGTCAGGGCAGAGGTGTCAATCGCACGGCACACATCATCAGGGCCGTGATGCGAGCTGCTTGATATGTGAAAGGAGGAAGATGGAAGAGGCTCTCTACTAAGAAAGAGATTGGTGTAGTAGTAGTATGTGTTACAGTGTGCTGTCTGTGGTGCAACTGCTGAACTCCTGTCGTCGACGGTTGGTGAGTGAAAGGCGAGGTTGTATTGTAGTAGGTGGTAATAGGTGCTGGGTGCTGGGTGCTGGGCAGTGGGTAGCGGGGGGGAGTTCAAGGGTCGGGCGGTCACAAGGACAGCGAGAACGGGATGATGACAGACAAGGGACCAGGGCAGACAGGGTGGGATGCGCCTGCCAGGTAGGTGGTAGGTTTACCAAGTACAGCGTCGTACCTGTTAGTTAGACAAGGTAGGCAAGGTAAGGTTAAGCCTGCAGCGCCCACCACCCACCCACCAAGCCGCTTGCACCTGAATCAAGGAGAAATGGCAAGGGCGGCCCTAGAGGTTCCTGCACTGTGCGCCAGCTGGCCAGTCTCACACGGTCCTCGTTCCTAATCCTAATGAACGAACGTTAACTTATCGGTGAGACACTTGCGTCATTGCCGAGTCTCTTCTCAGCACCGAAAACACAACAGCATAGCATAGGAGGTAGGCAACGGTCAACAGAGAGGGTTTCCACCGCTCAAACTCAATGCGGTGCCTGACTAACGTTAAGCCGAGAGAGTCAGTTCTGAATTGTACCAGCAATGGCGAATGTTTGGTGGTGTAGCAAGCTTGCTGTACTGGTACTGTCCTGCTCCTCCGCCCCGTACTGTTTGTCTACAGCATCTCTACCTGCATCTCAACATTTGTTCTTTCTGGTATTCCCCAGCTCCCTCCTCCTCCTCGCAGGGGTCCCGGTGTGCCACCTTGATCTCTTCCCCTGCTGCACAGTGCCGGCGTGGATAGAGAGGCCCCAGCTTACAGGACACAGGACACAGGACACAGGACAGGCATGCGGGTGCTGCTGCGAGACCGAATGCGGCTGTCCCTTCCGCTGACATCATTTACCGCCAACTTGCGTATCCGTAGCAGCAACACAGTGTCGCTACTCTTATCGCTGTCGTGTGCTACTACGCGTCCCTTCGTCTTCCGAAGGAGGCGCTCGATAGGTAGTCTCGGGCTAGCTGACACTGCCCTGAACTGTCTAGTTACCTTGGGCCCATCTCGCCTTGCTCGACCTACCCTCCCTCACTCATGTGAAAACGCGAAATGACATGAGAGATACCATATGATGGAGGCCATTCGGGGCATTGGCAATGGCAAGATGCAGGTGGAAGACGCAGCGAAACAAACAAAACAACTGACACAGGGCAACCAGTACATCCAGTACACCAGAGTACAAAAATGGCTTTTCGCCCAAGACATAACGTTAACGTTAAAACAGATGTGGAAAAGCTCCGCCTCAGCAAATTGATGCGTCATCCGAAGTCGTCGCACTGCCCGCTAAAGCCTCACTGGAATGGAGTCAGGCACAGGAGCCACACAGAACACGGGCTCCCCCAATTTCGGGCGCCGGTCCCCAGGTGATCAAGTGACAGCTTCCCCCCAGTGCCGGCTCTGTTACGAGATGGAAATTCCATCCACGTTGCGCTCATTTCGAATTAGCCAGACTCGAGCCAGGCTTGTCAGGCACACATGTCGCGAGAGATCTTTCTCATTGGCAACAAGAGGTTGCCCATTCAGCTAGAAACTCAAGTGGCAGTCGATGACTCTTCTCCCAGCATAACATTGGGAGCCAACGGTGGGCGGCTCGTAAACGCTGGGGCTCGCCACAAACAGGAGAACAAAGCCCTGAAGCACGCAGTTTTCGCAACCTCCACCGAGGCTTGACAGGGCTGAGCGAGCGCTTCATGGGCAGCCGCGTAACAACAGGAGCCCGAAGGCTGCCTCAGGGCTTGTGTAATTTCGTAGAATCAATAGAAGGTCCTAAATTAAGCTCCCGTTCACGGGGATGGCAAGCCACTGGAGCAGGTGTTCATTTTGGTGGTCTTCAACCGCCGACTAGTGAGCCCAGTGTGCTTGCGAGTCTAGAACACATGGTCAGTTAGCGGCATCTGCCCCCGGTGCAACCCCCTGTGCCTAGATCTTGGAGATTGAGTGCCATCTTTTTCAAGGGGCAATTCCTCAGCCAAATTGGTCAAGCCACGTGGGAGGAAAGCTGTACATATTCTGGCATCCCCGGAATCAACTCTGCAACTCTGACAGTGTCGAGAGAAAAGATCAGACAGACAGAAATGTCCTTGACCGTGGCGGATGCTCAACTCGGATAGTGGTGTTATACTAGCGGTCTGCTGCTCGTCTCCAAGAGATCCGATACCTTCAAGCTTGATTCCCGTGTTGGACGATCCACGCGCGGGGGTCCAGGAAAGCGGTGCCGGCATATGCTAGGAGCTAGGAGCCCGGAACCCCCACTTGGTCTCCCTACACCGCAACCTCGTCCGGCGAGCTGGAGGTGGGCATCCATCCATTGCTTGGTGTTGGACAGAACGATCTGACTCGTTCGTAGTACGGCCACAACCGTCTGATACTACAGAGATAACGTCGCATGGTCGTCACACAAAGTCGCCGCGAAACGGAAGGTCGCGACTTCGCCGAGACCGTCTCGGAGGCGAAGAAGCGTAATCTGGTTCTCGTGGATGCGATTCTTCGATTGTCGCTATTCTCGGCATTTTTGGGGCATGCAGCCCGCAAGCCATGTTGCGCTGTGCTGCACACTCGAAAACTCGCCGCACGCAGCTCAAGACCCTCTCGTGATCCACTCCACTTTGAGCGGTGCGCGGGATGGCCCTCCCGGTAACGTATGTAGGAAGATAGGCAAGGACCCATATTGCTGCTGCGTTAGTGCATCTTGTCAACGTCCATTCGTGCGTAAAACACCAGCCAGTAGATGCTTTGTCTGCAGACCGTGGGAGGAAGAGCGCGAGAAAAGCTCAGACTGTCACTAACGTTAATGTATACAGATCAAAGCTCATTGGGGGCCGGACTTGAGCGAGGCGGTCTGCAGACATGCAGCTTCCTCGCCAAAGAGGAAAGCACGGTCGAGCGTACTGCAGCAGCCAACACCACTCGGTCCTTCCCTCACCTCGACAACTGACAACTCTGCGAGTCCTGTGACTGCAAAATTACAGACAACCGCCTGTGCGTTTCAAGACGCAGTTACCTTAAGCGGCCTACAACTGGTAACGTTAGGCAGAGAGCTTCATGCTTCACTCAATTGGAACCCCGCCGCCTGTCTCGTCGCTTCCCGTCCCCTTGCCTTGTTTGGTCTCCTGCCAGGGAAAGACAAGGACGCACGCACGCACGGGCAACCTTTGGAACTCCCGGAAGCATTGCGATTTGCCAATTCCCCTCCTCGCTTCCCAAGGCCCGGCCGCTCCTTCTGCCGCAAGTGCAAGTGCTGCAAGCTTGCAAAAAGGAAGGATGTCAGATGAGCAGTTTCCCAAACGGGCGTCTCCTCAACTCAAGCAAACGGTGTGTCAAGCTCTGTGCGGGCAATCGCAGCCCACCGCTCTTTCCCAATGTTGCCATTGGCTCGTCGTCACCCTCTGTCCCTGATGATTGGCGGTATGCGTGAAGGTGGTGGTCAGCGGTGCGGCAGATTCATTGCAATGGAATTGCGAAGGGGAACTACACTACCGGTACCGCGCTGCAGTGTAGCAGCAGCTGGTGCCGGTTGCGGGTTTTTGGGGGTATGTAGGTAGGTAGGTAGGCATTTTCTTCTGTCATCGACTTGTATACCTCATGGTGGCTCCCAGCCGGGACGGGGCTTGGTGTTAGGTTGTCTTGAACTGAACTGCGTTCCAGTCGAATTGGATTGCTTTTTTATCTGCCCGTCTCCTAGGCAGGCATGCTACAGTATCTACTGTACTACTGTGCTTGATAAGATACCCTGTGGGGGTCATCCTAAGCGCTGATCTGGGGAACCTGGATGATACTCCTGCCAGGAGAGAGGAAGCTTGGACACTGTTTGCCGCAGACAGTATGTTACTCGTCACATGCACGTTGCCAGTGTTTGGCGATCGACGCTCGTGTCTGCGGTAGGCGCATCTCTGATGGTTGCCCGACCTCGGTCGCGACCGTCGCAGCAGCGCAGCAGTTGGTGGTGACTGTGATCCTGTCATATTCCTGCTGCAGCAATGTTGGGAAGATGCCGACATTGATAGACCTGTTAGACACTCGCGCAGCGCCATGCCCCGGCAGCCACCTAGTAGCTCCCATGCACGTTGGCTCCCATGGTCACCTTGCAGCGATTCTTTTGCTTATGCATCGGAATAACACTCTTGATGCATTTCGATGACGTAGCAAGTATATTCGCGCCTAGCAATGTGTATGTAAAATAAAATTAAGCAAAAATGGGCATAGTGACCGAGAGCTGTGATTATAATATACGTACCTCACACAGGGTCTTTCGATGTCGTCTAAAGTCTTACACGACAATAATAGATCTGATAAGGGTAAGGATCACCTCCAGCTAGGAGCATGCAGGTGTGCACCACCTTTCGCGGTCTTCAACCAGGCAGTGATAGTACAGAAGTCTCCCAACGTGCTGTCGCTGTTCTAATATACAGAGCAGTAGTTGTCCAGACATGAAGTCATTTGTTTCGCTGCGTCTGTTGCCTTAGACGTACGGACGGCATTGTCGAAGAGTCGATGAGTCAGACAGTATTTGAGTATTTCCTCTGTAGAAGGGGACAATATCTCATTGCCACTAACCTAGCAGGCCCCCTTAATAATAGCCTATCCATTGCTATGTCACGACAAGAATCGCCTCACGCCGAACAGGCCTAGGCACTCGGCATTCCACCCCGCAGATCTTCTTATACCTGCTCCAAATAAATTTGCGGCGGGCCAAAACTTCCAATCTGCTAAGTCAGCCTGGGATGGTTCACGTTGTATTAACTCTTGGACGTACGGTTCAGATGCCGACAACGTTTCCATTGAATCAAAACCGGGGGCACCATTAGGTCGACGTGGCCCGATT
The DNA here is from genome assembly GCF_000392275.1 of Phaeoacremonium minimum UCRPA7. Classification (NCBI taxonomy): domain Eukaryota; kingdom Fungi; phylum Ascomycota; class Sordariomycetes; order Togniniales; family Togniniaceae; genus Phaeoacremonium; species Phaeoacremonium minimum. Next base: position 846,626 of record NW_006921512.1, on the reverse strand, counting down.
TCATTGAGGACAATACAGTACTTGTTTAGGCTTCGGGGATAGCGCGTCATAATTATATTGAAGATGAGATCAGGAGAGTTACAAGCATAGATTCCAGCTTTGAGACATTTTACAGAGGCGCTAACCTGTTGAGTCTGTCCCAGGTGAGCTACTGGATGTGCTTGTACCAACAAATACCACCAGAACAGCAGTATATGCGGCAGTGGCAGCTAGGACATCCTTTCCCGTACTGTCACTTGCCCCAAACGCCAATACTAAGGCGAACAGGACGGTAGCAACCGACGTCGTAATAAGGCTCGTATTCACACTCTGAAGTTTTGCCATTATCACCGTAGGCAAAATAAGCGCAATCCCGCCGAAAAGAGCCATGAAAAGACGCGAGGCAAGTGCCGCCCTTTTCGCCAGCTTCTTCCTGCTCATTGGACGGGGTTTTTTGCTCACGGTGATCGGAGAGATTTCAGTTGTTACTGTGGCCTGCTCTTGAGCGATTAGCTAGGTCTGCAAGATAATCCATCCAAGCTACCGAGAACACGCGTAAACCTACGCGCTTATTGCCCCATAACTCCCAGCGGAGAACATCGAGCATGAACTTAAACCATCCAAAGAGCCTGTTGCCTTGTGAAACCTCGTTTCTGAGAACGACTAAGTCGTCCTCATTTTCGCTTGCCCAGCATGCTTGGGACATCTCGGGCACATCCTTCCAGCCAGGTCTGGAAGATAGAAATCTCCTCAAACGGGCAATGTCGGCGCTGTCTGGTACATCGAGTTTTCTGATTTGAGCAACATCGATCAGAACTCCATCTGTATGTCCCTTTCAGCAAGATGCGGCACTTGCGTTTGCTCTGATCCTTGACAGACAACTTACTATATTCTTTTATCTTTGAGCGAAGACGAAGCATGAGGTCTTGTCTCCTCTTCTTCTCCGCTGCCTTCAAATTGCTGTGCGTCTCTGCGCCCCTTAGTGTATATGATGCCAAAGTATAGCCTGCCATAGTATCTTGAGGAATTGTCATATCTTCTGGACATGATTTTTGGAACTCGTCAATCAACGCCTGGATTTCGTTTTGCAGATAGAGTAAATTAATCATGTTCACTTCATCGAAGCGTCGGAAAATTGATAATGTGTCATCCTTGATCATGCGCAATGCTAGTCTCACAATATCAACTGGATCAATCGTAGAGTTTTTGCTGGGATCTGACATATCTCGATATAACGCAATGGCGTTTTCTGTTTGGAGTTCCTTGAGCACTTGATGATACAAGAACAGTGACTTGACTGATTCGTTGCTGGTTCCAATCTGTATATGTATTAAGAGAAAATAGAGGTGGGCTCACACCCAGGAGAAAACATGAGCAAAGAGAGAAGGCGCAGGTTTCGGGTTCATGGGAGGGGGAACAGGCCAAGTTGATTGGTACACCAAAAATCTCACATGTTTTCAGCTTATCACGTGGTACTGTAGTATTTCGAGGAACTCATTTCAAGCGGCACTTTTCCTTCGCCATTTTCATCTATCATGCAACTCTCATCTATTTGCTTTGTTACAAATGGAGCCACTTAAGGCTATAGCCCTTGCCGCTAATGTGGTTCAAGTGATCGAGTTCTCATTTCAGCTAGTCCGAATTACTAAATCATACAGGCTTGCAACTAGGGACCAGTCGAACCGACTCAAGAATATGCAAGTTGAGCTCAAGCGTTACCAGGATGGCATATCGACCCTAGGACAAGAAAGCGATGTTCAACAACTCTACACAGAAGCCGAAAAATTGCTTCGAACGGTGACTCGATATCTAGGTTCCAATACAGAGCGAAGAAATTTCTGGGGGGTTGTGAGGCGAAGTGTAGATATGGCACCTATCATCAGGAAGAGGCGAGAAAAGGAAGTAAATTTAGCGTTAGCTATGTTGCGAACCTTAGCATCTAAACTAAGCTCTGTTCTGTAAGTTCCTTGGATTCTGAGAGGTCTTTCAAAACCTTTGTTATAGGAAAGGTATGGTATAGCTCACTTACGCCAACTTTTCCCAAGGGCCGAACAGTTCGGTCGGCAAACACTGGAAAGCTTGACCGACATTCCTAATTTGGACCCGTATTCGCGTCTTGGTATCCAAGCTCTAGTCCAGCGTCTTAAACAAACAAATGATCAATCCTGCGGCGTGGCGTGTGGGCAGCTTCTAAACAGAGTCGCTGGGCTGGATATCGGTGGCAGGGTTGAGGATGATATTAGGAAAGACACAGCATCCATTCTCCTTCGGCTTCTTACCTACGAAGTTATGTTGAATCGTCATTCGGATATTCAGTCACCAAGCGGAAAAACATTCGAGTGGGTGTTTGAGGAACAACCTGAGAAATATGACAGCCTTCCTGATTGGCTGTCTAGCGAGTCTGGATTGTATTGGATCAGTGGCAAAGAAGCATCTGGAAAATCGACCATGATGAAATATATTCGCAACCACGACCAAACAGAACTATATCTCAGTACCTGGGCTCAGTCAACTCCGTTAGCCACCGCTGCTTTCTTTTCCTGGCGGAGTGGCTCTCCACTCGAAAAGTCTCAAGAGGGTCTGTTGCGATCCTTGCTATATACTGTCTTGTCCCAGCATTCTTACTTGCTGCCACTGGTGCTTCCCCAAGAGTGGGCAACGATATATTGTCGTGTTTCTGGAAATAACCTCTCCACTCCTGAAATTGGAGTCTGGGATCTAGCAAATTTGCGAAGGGCCTTCACAAAGTTGATCAATCAAGATCAGTACCCCTTGAAACTGTTTTTCCTCGTCGATGGGTTGGATGAATATGAAGATGGCGATACTTCCGAGATTTTAAGACTCTTCACAGAAATCATCAGTTCCTCTGCAAATGCCAAAGCTTTAGTTTCAAGTCGACCGGAAGAGTGTCCGCTTGACGGGGAAGTTAAAAAGTTGGTTCTCCACAATCTCACCCAAGATGACATCCAGGCCTACATCAGTGAACATCTAGAGTCCTCGAAAGACTTTCAGTATGTGAAGCAGCTAAGGCCAGATATTGCCCAGGGAATTATTTCCTTCTTGGTTGACCGCTCCGGGGGACTTTTCCTTTGGGTGGTTCTAGCTGTACGGACTATTCAACAAATACTGGTTTCGAGGCCGTATAGGATGTCGTTGTTGCAGGATTTAGAGGATGAACTCCCACCAGCACTCGAGATACTATATCAGAGACTTTGGACAAGAATTCCAGCATCACATAAGCCTCAAGCATCTCGTGTTCTTCAAATAATCCTTACAAGTAGGTCGATAAGGAAGACCTTTGCAGTGGGGACAGATGATGTCGAACCTTTGACCTTAGCTGACTTAGCTTTCGGAGATGGACTACCATATGAAACGATTCTCCTCGAGGTCTCGCCATGGGATGAAGGAAGAATTCTTAGTCACTGCAATCAAATTGCTGTTGGCTTCACACGTCATTGGCCAGGTTTCATCGAGATTTCAGGCCATGAAAATGTTGCCCCGATTCCAGTGCCATCATCTCAAATTCGGTACTGCCATCGGTCCACCATGGAATTTTTAAGCCGAGGAGAAATTCAAACACTTCTCAAAGAGGCTACTGAGAGCTCTGGATTTTGTCCATACCTGGCGCATCTTAAATCCGCTGTGCACCGACTCAAGATACTCCCGCATCCATTGCCACCCAATGCACTGGTGTATATGTGGGACTTTGTTAGCCTGGCGTTGATTTCTGCGGGATTGGTAGAGAGTCAAGGTACGACGTCGAAGGATTATCAAGACTTGATGACCGAGTTGGATAAGACTATGACCCGACACCATGAAAATCTCCAGAGGCACCAGGATGGCCGATGGATCGAAAGATCCCTTCAGGACTTCAACGGCACTATAGAAAGGGGTGACGGGGGCAGACAATCCAGACGCTTAGCTTCCCTGCATTGGTCCAGCTTTCCTCCGGATGATAACGGCCCACCATCACAAAACAAAAGACAACATCTAAAGAGGTCCAAGGATTCATTTTTAGGACTAGCTATCCAATTTGGTCTGAGCAAGTATCTACTAAGTCAGCTTGCCAAAGACCCCAATCTCGTCAAGAACAAGGAAGGCCGGCCACTCCTAAGCTACGTTCTCGATCCACTGTCCATATCAAAATATGAGCTCATCTCCCCAGAGATTGTGAACATTCTACTTGTCTGGGGGGCGGACCCCGAAGTGCGATTTGAAGGGAGAACATGTTGGGAAGATGCTTTGAGGTGGCAATACGAGGTTTTTACTATCCAGCAAGGCAGAAGGACCTGGAGTTCAAAGGAAGCGCGTGAAGTAGCCGAGTCTAGGGTGCACATCTTCATACACCTCATCCGCCACGGAGTTAACCGTAGGGCCGTCGTTAATACTTCAACGGGGAAGTTGGATGCGGAGAAGATATTGACTGATTCGTTCAAACCTTGGGTCTCGGAGCCGTGCTTTGAGCAATTGATGGAAGCATTCCGAGCACAGTAGAGTAAAGCGTAAATGGAGTACTTCTTGCTATGAGCTGCAAAGGACATGGTTGTCTAGCATACCTAAGTACGATCCAGCCTTGTCACCTTCAATGTCGTGGATATACAACGCGCATGTCCAGGATAGCAGCAATGTCAGCGTCACATCGATTTTGTGCCAACTCAGCTTCTCTCTCGACTCAGTCAGACTCCAGTTTACACAAATACTCGGCGGTAGCCAACAACTAACTATGACCGTGGCTATCTCCGTCCTCAATAAAACATCCAGGGAGCCACTGCCTTCAAGTCACTGGGTTGCTGAAGGGACGGATGAGGAGCTGCAGGTTCTGTCAACGCAGTTTGGCAGGGCCAGTGTATCCTCGTTCGCCTCATATATTTCTGCATTTCTCAACACTACTTTGTCCGCCGGAAACTACGTCCAGTTGGACCAGCACTCTATCTAGACTATCTTAGTAATATGGCTCTTGCGCTGTTTAGCAACACGACTGGCACATTAGCGAACAGCTCTCATAACGCGACGGCTTTTAGCGCACCAGGGCCATCCACTCGGGCATCGTGGCTGTTCTCGCCTACTGACTTAGCTGCACTGTCCGACTCTGTCTTTGCCCTAGCCACTAATGTGCTGGCTGCCACCGACCTCGTCCCAATGACAAGCGATACATTAATCGAAGCTTTTACATCATCCACATCAGTCTCGATGGGGAACACAGTGTTTCTGCAGATAGACAATTTCCCACCGCCTCTACCTGCTTGTCCACAATAGAAAGTCGGCGAGGTACAAACAAGCCCTTTGTTTGCGGCATTGGCAGTGGTGGCCCTATATCTATTGATGATTCCACTATTGCTATGGCAAACTGCACCAGCACGTAGCCCATGGCGCCCACCAAAAGACTTGCAGCACCCCCTCAACGTGGCGTCCCTTGGGTATGATAGCAGTTTGATGAGTTGGATGGAGTGGGAAGGGCAGGACGATTCTGGACGAGCTTTCTAAAAATAAATGAAAAAAACCTGAAGGGGACTGGCGCAACATCCGTGGGGGGTTTGGACTTTTTCGGGGGGCTAATACAGGTATCTGGAGGCTGGGGATCGAGCAAGAAGGAATGATACATGTTCCGGCCGAGGTGAAGGCGATTTTGTGTCATAGATACCTCCATTATGGCACCACACCCCTTGTGTCATCGGCAAACGGCCAAATATCTTCTTGCAAGCCATTGCCAGTGTTTTGAATAACAGGGGTATCGTATTCGAGCGAACGCTGGGGAGATTTCGTTGGCCAACGTTGTAAATGGTTGGGACATTTTACACTCGAGTATGCTAGGTCTTCGCCCACGATCGAAAATATGTTAAGTCACGCTGTTACTTTGAATAGCTTGGGGGCCTTTTTGAATTCATATGATACTATAAATCAATGTACTAGTATGAAAGTCAGCTCATATCGTGGTCATGTTGGATGTCTAGCCGAGGCAGCTTTTTGAACCGAATCATACTATTATGACTTGGCTGATCAGGAAAGCTATAATAAAGCCATGCCACCCTCAACCAGCGAGGGTTCAGAGATCCAGAAGGTAACGACTATTCATCAATCCTACTCGGCTTAACTTGATCTTGAAGGTCAGTGATAAGATGGACTAACGTTTTCAATGAATATTTATCGTCTCATCGCTATGCCCTTGCTTTCTAGTTCATTAAGCACCCTCCTCGGATCGTTTCAAATGACAACAGTCTAGGAAATCATAGTCGATTGCTCCTCACTCATAGCGAGCTCTAGGTGGAAGGATACCCAGTATTCCTGTACTGTATAGTTGTAAGTGGACAGATTGTGTGACACCTATATGAATAGCTGTATCTGATAGTGAGGCTGGCAGCATAGCTGCATGGATGCCCAAGGAATCATTCTACTCTAGAAAACCCCGCCCTCAGCCCAGTAGTTTCCCTATTCTTTCAGCTGTTTCACCTGCACCTTCCTCCACGATCGATTAAACATTTTGAACCAGGCTGCACCTTCGAGAATGGGCGAGGTCTTGCTGTACCATCCGGGAAATGAAATATCGATTGATGCCGAGTAAGTCATGTGAAAACTAACACAATGCAAACAAGATGGTCCTTCTCTATGGAGAAGGCTGGGATATCATGGCATCAGAAGACAACAAGATTATCCAAGATACACACATTTTGCGCTCTTTTCAAGGATAATGAGACAGCATATGAGTCAGAACTAATATACTCAATAGCATTGTTTTTGTTCACGGTCTCAACGGCCATCACTTCGAAACGTGGTCTAGCAAAAGTGAGAAATCCATCGCATGTTTTGGATCAGGCTGACAGTCAAAAAGAGGATAAAAAGTTCACTTGGCCGCGTGAATTACTACCACAAGATGTTGACTCCGCACGAATCTTTACCTGGGGTTATGATTTGAAAGTTGCCAAGCTACATGGATATCCAAGCCAGGAAGGCATATTTGGCCATAGCGAGAATCTTCTTAGTGACCTTGTCCGCCTGCGATCTGAAGCACAAGCGGTCAGTCGAGTCATTGATGTCCCAGTCATTCTTCGTTGCTTCTTTCTCACTAGCAAAACTCCACTCATGAACGAACACTAATAGTATACTTAGAATGGGCGGCCGATGATTTTTATTGGGCACAGCATGGGTGGCCTCATCATTAAACAAGTGTGTCAACTTAAGACAATCCCACATTTGTCCCCATGCTCACCACTTCAGGCTCTCATCCGCTCGCAACAATACTGGTATAGTATCCAGGACCGGGAAAGAGGCAGGATCTATCAGTCCACAAGAGGGGTGGTAAGTGACCCCTTAATAAAATATCGAAAGGGGCTCTAAGACACATAAGATATTCCTTGGAACACCCCACGATGGCAGTAGTAAAACCTGGATTGCCCACTTTCTCGCTGGGGTAGTCAAGGTTGGACTAAAGAAGCCGAATGAAAACAATATAGAGACGCTGGAAAGAGAATCTCAGATTTTGCACCAACAGGCTGCCGCCTTCGCGTCGATCAGCAAAAACATCCCTCTGGCTTGTTTTGCGGAAGAGGCGCCTACCGGAGCCGGGCTCGTATGTTAACAGTCTCAATTGGGATCGGTGTCTGACTCTGATGTAGATTGTTTCGAAATCGTCGGCCATACTATATGGCTCGAACGTTAGAATTGGAAGTATACCTGAGAATCACATGGACATGTGTCGATTTGCCACTCGATATGACATAGGATATAAACGTATTGTGCAGGAGATCAAGACATTCATTCGCCAAGCAAAGATGACGATTGATGAAGGTATAGCTAAGTTGTCTTTCGACCTTTGGGGCCAAATTTGCTGACGACTTCATGCGCATCAGGAATGATAGACGGTACGTTAGAGCCTCCTGTAATAGATGAGCAATTATCCATCATGAACGTGATTGTATCTCTCGGATTTGATGATGGTCGATGCCTAAAAATATGAGCTAATCGAAACGAAGATATACTGTCGTCTTTGGCTTTTCCTGAGATGGTTTATCGCGAAAATGACCTTGACGATCCATGGGCTAGAACGTTTGAATGGCTAGTCCCAGACCACACCCGCAAATCGGAAGATGGTGATGAAGAGGAGGACCAAAGCATCAAGTGTCAGAAAACATATCTCGACTGGCTGGAACAGTCATCGTCGCAGCCCTTCTGGATATACGGCAAGCCAGGATCTGGGAAATCGACGTTGATGAAACGCCTGTTCCACTTACCTCGACTTCGGGAACAGGTCAAACAGTGGGCAGGAATACGTCCCGTGGCCTTTGCTGCGTTCTACTTTTTTGATCGAGGGGAATCTGCGCTTCAGAAAACACAAGAGGGCCTACTCCGAGCGCTGCTCTACCAGCTCATTTCTCAGTATCGATCTCTTGCACAGCTACTGAAAGACATCCTACCCAGCGACTGTTTCCCTCTGGACAAGAAAACTTTGACATGGAATCTGAGGCAACTTCATCTCGCCTTAGAAAGGGTCATGGATCAACATCAATTACCAGAGAAAATAGCATTCTGCTTATTTCTAGATGGACTAGATGAGTTCGGGACTGTGGATACCCTAGTATCAACTACTCCTATGGCGCAGATGACGAAGTTCGAAAAGAACAAACTGCACCAAGCCAGGAAGAAAGGCTACAAGGATATTCTCAAACTAGTACTAAAGCTAGCCGCCTCATCACATGTCAAGATATGCGTATCGAGTCGAGACATAAACGAGTTCTCATCAGTCTCTGCCTCATATCCGCTTCTTAGGCTAGAGGAGTTGACACGTCCTGATATCAGGAAGTATGTCACGGAGAATCTAAACAAGAACCCAGGCTGGCGTCAAGCATCTTCTGGCGCTTCCGATGAGATGTCTCAAAAAATTGAAGTCATCCTTGACAAAGCTCGTGGAGTCTTTTTGTGGGTGAAACTCGTGGTGGAACAAGTCGTTGATGCGTTTGACGAAGGAGCATACATAAGCGAGGTTACATCTCTTATTGATAGCATGCCTGACGACCTACACGAGCTCTACGCAAGAATGTTGAGCAATATCAAGGACGAATTACAACCACAGAGCGCGCTGCTCTTCGCACTTGTCTTTGCCGGAGAGGTCCGGGGGCATATTTCAGCTATCACACTACATTACGCCGAGACTTCAACAACTCAACAGATAGTTTCCGGGAATGCAAGCCAAGTCCTCGGAGCCGAGGAAGCCCAGGGAATAGTTGATCGAATGCGGGCTAGGCTCAAAACTCGCTGCGCCGGCCTGCTTGAGATTCCGCATATCGCATCGACAGGGGATAGTATATCCGATAATCTGTTCCATCCCATAGACTGCCCGGTACAGCTCATGCACCAGACGGTGAAAGATTTTATAGATGAGAAAGGAGGACTATCAGGACTCTTCGCTGCCACAAACACCTACAGCATAACTGAGACGGCACTCCGACTCCTGAGGGCATCGATTCTAGGGCTTCGGCATTTGTCAAAACTTCTCGACGAGGTGCAAATTGACGACCATAAGCCAGGGCAGTTTGAAGCCCTCATATTCAATTGGAGTTTTATCTACAATTCCATTTATTACGCGAGGCTACTAGATGAGAACGACGATGACGCGGAAGAGGTCGAAATTTTATTAGATAACCTGGACATTATCGCTACTTCGGTACTTGGAACTCCTCGTGTGGGAGATATGCCCCATCACTGGAGGGACAGCGAGCCACAGGAAAGTGGAGGCTATGACTATAACTCTTATGGCAATTTTCTGTCCTTCGTTATTCAAGCAAACTTGGAGAGCTATGTCATCCGCAAGCTACGGCATGGTCTTGCACCGAAGCAAGGTAAACCGTTGTTGGAATATGCCCTCGCCACTAAGATTGCGGATCATCCAATGGAAATGTATGGCATGGCAAATCTAATGATTGGCTTCAGTCCTTCCAGTCCACAATTAGTGCGGTGTCTTTTGAATCTTGGCGCTAATGTCAATGAGATGTGGTTCAGTAAAGCCGGTTATGGAGCCACGGTTTGGGAGAGTGTATTAGCAGGCACATTGAGATTCAATCATGACTGGTTACCAGCACCGCGAACAAGCCGGGATCAGAGACGGTGGCTTGATAATATGAAACTTCTCATTGGCGCCGGAGCCGATGTGGATTGCCAATTCGATTTATCGCGGTATGGATCTCGGTGGAAGAAACCAGATCAGAAGCCAAGATCCGTTCTGGATTGTGTGCGAATAGGGCTGGAGCAGTGGCCACACGAGCGGGACGAGATAGTTGAGATGCTGCGGCAGAGAGGAGCAGTTGAATACGCAGAAAAAGCTGAAACCAGGGAGCCAGCTAGCCGAAGGAGAAGCTGTTCATCGTGAGTTCAGATACTACATACCACATACCACAGAAATACCTCTGGCTGTTTTAGTGCTCTGAGAAACCAAGAGAACTGAGATCTGTCTGTCTCGTGGGGAAGCTTATTGTGTTTTTCGCTTGTGCCTGTACACTGCTTATGAAAATACTGTGTATTATAATATTCGATATGAGTGGCCGTCAAATGAATATCACTACTTCGAATCTGGAACATAGCTGTCAATATTGTCGTAGCAGGAAGTCATGAGAAATTACACAAGTCTGAGATACATGCGATGTATCTCCATTGAGGTTGCATCCCCAGTTCATGTTCAGCCCTACGAGACAAGAAATCAGGGAGGCTTAAAAGGCGACGTTAGTCAGATACCCACCCTACCCGCGAGCTTTCCAGTGCATAGTAAGTATCCTGGTATCAACATTAATTGCCTCCAGCCGTTAGATGACATTCTCTCCCAAAGAAGCGCGTCCCTATTGAGGACTTGTCCATATTAAATGCCCATCATATGGAGCAATCCCCCCTCACCCAGCAGCCTCGACCCGAGGCCTTTCAGCAGAAGATTGTTCAGCTGTACGACGAGCTATTCAAGGTTTGATTGCCTCCATTTCCTACCGTTCGCGCCTGTTGTCGCGTGCAATCGCCGAACCGAGCTGACGTGGCTTTCTCTTTGAAGGTTTGCTTCTTCTTTAGATCCCGCCGATACAGGACGCGACTGCTAATGCGCCATGCGACACACTTAGGAAGAGGACGATGGCGACAAGTCAGAGGGCTTCTGGAAGGAGTTCTTCCTGCTCAAACCCGACAAATTCTCGTTGCGACACATCCTAGACGAACTCAGCCCTGGCGATTTGCTCCAGCTCGAGCTGCAATGTCACGAGCTATTCACAAGATCCATACAGGCCCTCAAGGGGACACAAGGAGCTGCCGACCTGCATGCACTTGACGTACGCCTCAAACAAGGCCTTGGATACCGAGACAGAAGCTGATGCCTGCCTACAGACCCTGAGCACGTTCCTCTCCGCTGTCCTCGCCAAGAAGTACATGAACCCTAGCTCCGACATCATAAACGTTCTAGCCGGCCTCGACCATATCGATACCGTGTTTACGGACTTTGCGGGGGCGCTGGACTGGATACTGCGGAATGGCAGGAGTAGTATGTTAAGAGATGCCCGTCGAAGATGATGCGCAAGGCTGACCGAACGGGGTAGTGGACGTTCGCCAGAAGGCTGTCGAGGTGGCACTGGCCGTCACATCCGGGGCATACCAGACGAGCTTGCTCACCTACTTCATACAACGAGACTTGTTCCCGGCAATCATGAAGGTTTGCAGGACGATGCCACAGTTATGTTTCTTGGCTGACCTTCTCAGTTCATACAAGAATGCGACACTCCCGCGAGGATATTCGAACCATTTACCCTCCTTGGACTGCTTACCAACTACAATAAGTTCGAGTTCCAAAACCCTTATCAATTACGATTGAACGATTTTGTCAACGAGGCTACGATACAAAGGATCATCAAGAGCGTGGGGTATGCCTCTCAAAGGTTAAGGGGCCAATATATCGATATTCTGGAGGATCTGCCGGAGGGCTGGACCTTAAGCAGCACACTTAATATGATTGGACTTGGGGCGATCGTGCCGGGACCGAAGCCGGAGAAGAAGCCAGTATACGATTCCGAGACACAGAAGAAGATGTTTGCAGAATTGTAAGTCATGAGTCCTCCCCTTCAAAGGGCGTCATCTTATACGATACAGACCCGGGCTTGATGCTGCCGTTTTGCTGGCCACATATGACTTCGCGCATGCCAACAAGTTGTTCTGCTTCAACTTCGTTACACTGGCCCCTGAAAAGGGAGAAGAGCAATCCTTTGCAGCGTTTATCTCGTTGACTTCATATCTCTTGACACACGCCCATCTCTCGCAACGGACAACAACCTACAGTCATCTGAGTCTGATGATTTTCCGACTTCTGATTGAGGACCCTGTTCTCTGCAAACGCATGTGCAGCGATGAAGGCAAGGTGGCAGTCCGTCTCTGCCGACAGCGTTCACCATACTTGCCTCTTGTGAGAAATGAACGGACCATTGCAACGGCTGTTCTGGATACGATGATTGACGGCATTAACCATAACCTTCGGCGGCGACTGGATGTCGGACTGTACACTCTCTGCGTTGGCATTCTCCTCCGCATCATCTCCTACATGTCGAGGTCGCGGACACGCCTGCATTATCACTGGAACGAGCTTTTCCGGTCATTGCTGTCACTTATCCGCTTCCTGACCACATACGCATCTGATCTCAAGGACCTCTCGCATATCGAAACGCTTCTGGACCATGTGGTGAATTTGCTTGCACTAGGTTTGTCAGCAGGAGAAGCGTTCTTACCCACACCGGCAGCATACGACGACCTTTTCTACAAGGTGGTCGAGTCTGGTGATATCTTGACGAAGTTCCGGGACACGTATGGTTTAGTAAACAGGCCAAGCAATAGTATCGAAACTCTCATTAACGTGAGCACGCATTACAAGAACTTACTGGCCGACGGCACACATGGCAAAGGAGGCAAGGGAAGCCGCATCGGTGGGGGAGCTGTCCTCACAAGCCTGCAGGTCGCGGAGGTGATCAAGCAGGGATATGAGACGCTAAGTATCCAGGCCAAGGAGGGTCTGGATTCGTGGGAAAAGTACAGAGAAGCTGACGAGCGGACGCTGCTGAAGAAGGTGGCTAGAGTAGCTGTGGCCGATGTAAGACTGCTCGTGGGAGAATAACGGCCCATGTTGGGTTCTCCATACAGGTTTAGAGGGCATTCCGAGCATGATACCCATGCAGATTCCTGATGTTGCCTTCGGGGACTTTTCATTGTAAAAAGGCGTTGGACGATTTAGAATGGAAAAGGAACTTCTGTAAAGATAAAGACAATTAATTTGATCTGATAACAAGCAGCATTCTTTGTAAAGCGAATTCACTTCAATTGACACTTGGTTGGCTGTGGCAGGAGTTTTGCCATGGCTGACAATGTGGAGACGCTGATTGGCTCGGAAAACACCGGTAACCGGTGCGGACCATCATGTCATCAGCCGAGCTTCAATTGCCTTTGAAATCAAGCAAACACCACAAACAAGCGGCTCCAACCAACCTCAACCTCATCAACTTCACCCTCGTCGCAAGGCACAACAACAACCCTCACTACGTCCCTCGACTAGCTTGTGCAAGCCTCTTTATCACACACATAATGAATGCGCCACTAATAGCAGCTCGGAGGACTACCTCCTCTATCTGCCTCTCTTGCCGCCGGAACCTGCTGCGCCAATTCTCCTCGTCGCCAGCATTCGCCTTCCCCGAGTTCCAGTCCTACCGCCTCAACCCCCACCCGCCCTCAACGCCACGCAATGCCGGCGTGCCAGATACATCGATAACACATCCCATCGAGCCGCCGATGCCGCGGGTCCACGAGACGAGGCCACCGAAGACGCCGCGGGATACAGACCTGAGTGCGGCAAGCAAGAAGACCTCAGTCCCGGAGCGCGAGGCGCAAAAGTCGCAGCAAGCTTTCGCAAACGCCCCCAGCACAGAGAAGAAGGCCGCTACGACCTCTACCTCGACGGCGACGTCGGAGACACCACAAGCGACGCCGGCACCAAAGGCCAAGCCCCGCTCGAAGCTGCGCGCCCCGCGCAAGGCGGCGATGAAGCTCACACCCTCGGCGGTAGACCATCTGCGGGCGCTGCTCGACCAGCCGGACCCGAAGCTGATCAAGGTTGGGGTGCGGAACCGCGGGTGCAGCGGGCTGGCGTATCACCTCGAGTACGTGGACAAGGCGGGGGCGTTTGATGAGACGGTCGAGCAGGACGGCGTCAAGGTGCTGATCGACAGCAAGGCGCTGTTCAGCATCATTGGGAGCGAGATGGACTGGGTCGAGGATAAGCTGAACCAGCGGTTTGTGTTCCGGAATCCAAATATCAGTGAGTACCTTCCTGTCTGACAGACATTGTGAGAGGCTGGTGGCTAATGTGTCTATCTCTACAGAGGAACAGTGCGGCTGTGGCGAGTCATTCATGGTATGAAAACTCGATAGGAATGAAACGAGATAGGACTCTAGTAGACCGGGTCACGCAAGGTTGTCGAACAGAACAGTACGCAAGCATATGCAACTTCGGCTACCAGCATTGGGAACCGGGACCATGGAACGGCGTTCTAGAATGCTTTCGTCTCGGAAGCATGCAGCGGCTATTGCTGCTAGCGATTATACATGTCACAAATAGCTGTATAGACCTCAACTTAGTAACTTAGTGAAGAGTTTGATGGTATCGAACAAATGGAGTGTTTCCACTGCTTCTCGTCTCCAGTCTACGAATGGTGTTAATTGACCGGACCCCGAGCTCGATGCCCGTCCTTCTCCTGCAACTTGATGTCTTTGTTTTGTGATGTCATCAAGAAGATTGACGAAGGCAAATCATGCCTTTGTAGTATTGGCCTGGTAAATCACACTCGGCATTTCGAGGTCTCACCAGAACAATAAATAGCCTGTCAAAAGCCTGTCCCAGGATTTTGGCTCCCGTCCCGCGTGGCAGGGGGCCCTATTGTTGCCCCACGCCCTACCTGCCCGGGTCTTTGGTGGCGGTCTCCAGGCCAAATTTTAGCGTGCAACAGCGCGTCATCTTGCCATTAAACTTCCGACTGAGTAAGGACGCGTCTCTCGAAATTGTGTCAATCAGCAGCGTGTATGGTTTTTGACAACGCTGCCACACCACCAACCAGGACATCGCAAAGCGTGCCGGATACTCGCTATCAGCTCGCTTCAGGATGGTCGTGTGTCCGATATGTGAGCGTCCGGTCAAGACCTCCGAGATCAACAGCCACATCGACTCGGGATGCGAGACCTTCCTCCTCGAGAACGGCGAAGCTGCCACGGCGGCAACGCCCGCGAATGGAACGGCGAATGGGCGGATCCCTTCTCCTACACAGACACAAAATGGAACGCAATCATCACAGAAAAGAAGCGCTGCTTCCACCTTCTTTCAGACTCCCGCAGCGAAGAGACAGGCCACCAACTCAAAGCCTTTGACACCAGTGGTGAACGGCGCTGCCAATGGGACAACGGCAAAGGTCAATGGTATCAAGAGGTCGTTCGACGAAGGACCTGGTGAAAGCTCTCCGCTGCAGGCTCCCGAGTCGAAGACGGACACGCCTATGGCTGAGGCTGGACCAATAGTGAAAAGGACCAAGACGAACCGAGCTGCACCTCTCGCCGAGCGAATGCGACCGAGCAAGTTCGACGACGTGTTTGGGCAAGATCTCGTGGGACCGAACGGTGTTCTGCGTGCCTTGATAGAGTCGGACAGAGTTCCGTCGATGATATTATGGGGAGGCTCAGGCACGGGAAAGACAACGATCGCAAGATGTATAGCACACATGGTAGGCAGCCGCTTCATCGAGCTGAACGCAACCTCGACTGGCGTGGCGGAGTGCAAGAAGCTGTTCCAGGCGGCGGCGAACGAGCAACAGTTGACGGGGAAGAAGACAATAATTTTCTGCGACGAGATTCATCGTTTCAGCAAGTCGCAACAGGATGTCTTTCTGGGACCGGTCGAGTCTGGCACAATTACTCTCATCGGCGCCACAACAGAGAATCCGTCATTCAAGGTCCAGGCGGCATTGCTATCGCGATGTCGGACGTTTACGTTACAGAAACTGTCGACGGAGAACATCCAGCACATTCTGTTCCGTGCTCTGAAGGAAGAATACGAGGCGAATCCTTCAGAGCCCCTTTCCCCCTTAATTGACGAAGAACTCCTCACCTACCTATCCGCATTCGCAGATGGCGATGCCAGGACAGCTCTGAATCTGCTGGAACTCGCCCTATCACTGAGCAAGAAAGTCTCGGCGGATCCCGCGAAGCCCTTAACAAAAGAAGACATAAAAGCCGCGCTGACCAAGACACTTGTCTACGACCGTGCTGGCGATCAACACTACGATACCATTTCCGCCTTCCACAAGTCTGTACGCGGCTCCGACCCGGATGCTGCACTATACTATCTCGCGCGCATGCTACAGTCTGGTGAAGACCCGCTCTTCATCGCTCGGCGCATGGTCGTCATCGCATCTGAAGACGTGGGCCTAGCGGACAACACACTCCTACCTCTAGCTACGGCTACCTACACAGCAACGTCGCAGATCGGCATGCCGGAAGCCAGGATACCGCTGGCGCACTGCGCAGTGGCGCTGAGCATGGCGCCGAAGAGCACACGGACGTACAGAGGACTAAACAATGCGTATGCGGCGCTGCGGGAGCCGGGCGTGGCAGGCTTGCCGATCCCCATACACCTGAGGAACGCGCCGACGAGGCTGATGAGAGAGATGGGCTACGGGGCGGAATATAAGTATAACCCGAACTATAAGGATGGGCGGGTGAAGCAAGACTATCTGCCTGATGAGCTGCTCGGACGCAGGTTCTTGGAGGACAGAGACTTGGGTACGGAGATCGATCCGGACTTGGAAATGGAAGGATAGATGTTTATGTGTATGTGTATAGTCATTACAGCCCGAGTGCTCCATTCCGCTAGGTGCTTAGCAGTAGTGCTGCCTTGTGGCAGTCCGTATCTGCAAACTCACTTCGTGTTAGTGCTAGAAGCCTTGACCTTTAGGACAAAGAAACCAAGCGAAACACAAGCCAATATATTTCCGATCATCTCTGTCAATAGTTGACGTGAACACAGTGTTATAAAAGACAAAGGCTTTCAACGCAACCTTTGCACGGCTGTTGCCGAATATACGCAAAGCAATATGTACTGTTGGGAAGCCTGGCCTGCTTCTGTGACACAGCCCCGGAGCCTTGATTTTGCACCCTTAGCTATCTTTGCCATCGACTAAAGAGTGCTCTGTGTCGCCGTTGATGCGACACCGAAGACGAAATGTCTTCAACTTATACCTATCAGCCGCTAATCAACTCCCAAACACAAATCCGCCTGCTCAAGCTGGATCATCCACCCACAGCGCTCGAAAACACTCGCGACAAGGCTACAGCTCGCCACGCAATATCTAGCTCACTCAGCCACGTCTCTCTTGATGTGCATCCTTCCTATAAGGCACTCTCGTACGCCTGGGGCGCGCTGGTGTCCCCCAAGGTTCCCATTTTGATTGATGGCAATGCCGTAATGATCACACAGAACCTTTATGAGGCACTAGAGTGGTTCCAAACGCTTTCCACTTGCCCCGACACCTGGGTTGATGCCGTGTGCATCAACCAAGCCGACGACGAGGAAAAGCGCACGCAGGTACCCTTGATGCATCGCATCTATGGGCAGGCAGAAGAGGTTCTCATTTGGCTTGGGCCTGCGGCAGATAAAGTGCCGAGGTGATATCACTTCTCCTCGGATGGGCATCCCAATATGCAGCTTTCCTCGAAGAACAAGGCGATGATGGCGTCTATCCTCATACGCCGCTCCGAGCGCTTATGGCAAGAATCACCAATGATTTCCCGGTAGCATCATGGATTCAGCCAGTTGCAAGGCTCTTTGCGAGACCGTGGTGGTGTCGAGTTTGGGTGATGCAGGAGCTCATCCTTGCAAAGAGGGCCACTGTACACTGTGGCGACGTCGCGATTGACTGGGCCGATATAGAGCGTATTATAGAGATGTTTTCCTATCCGGATGCTTACATCGGACTGGAAATCACGAAACTCGCGCATCAGATCACTCAACGGGCACATTTGAGGAGGCTGCGTCTCGACTATCTCGGTCGTTATCGAGAATGGGTACCCGGTCTTGGCTGGGAGGAGTTGCTCGGCATCACTTGCGAATGGCCATTTATGCCTGAGGCGACGGACGAGCGCGATCGTGTTTACGGTCTTATGGGATTGCTGCTGGAGAAAGACCGCAAAGATGTTGCAGTGGACTACTCTAGTAATTCCACAGTGGCAAGCATAGCTTTTGATGTGAGCCGCATCGCCATCGGACGGACCGGTCCAAGATGCATGATCTACAGCAACGACGCTTGCCCTCGTCATTCAGATCTCCCCTCTTGGGCCCCGAACTGGAATTACTGTCGATCGGAGAGTTTTTGGGCTTGGGACGACGTCTATGATGCTGCCAAAGGTACAACCTGGACTCCTAAGCTGCTCTCCACATCATTCACGAATCCAAAACTCGAGTTGAACGGCATACTAGTGGGCCATATCACACAAGCCTGGACATGTGACACCAGAGCTTCTCCCGGAAAGAAGCCGACCTTGCAGGATTACCAATTGTGGGAGTGCGAGTTTACCTCCGCTTTGCGTAAGGCTGAGGATGCAGCGCAGGTAGAGGCCGCTGAGGGCTTTTGCACCAGGCTGTGGTGGCTCGCGGTGATGGGCACTCCATCCTCGTGCCGTCGGCCAGTCACAGACTCAGAGAAGGAGCACTTACGGGCCGCACACGAAGTTTTTGTAGGAATTAAAGAACCTCCCGACTCTTTGCATGTTGACAGACGCCACGATTGGTATGAACAGAAAGCCATGTTCTACCGCAATGCTCTCAGATTTCATAAGTATCGCCCCTACGTGACTTCGCATGGACACCCTGGGCTGGGACAAGCAAGTATCCAGGTGGAAGATAAAGTGGTTATATTTCAAGGATGTTCTGTGCCGTTCACAATACGTCGAAGCGAAGATGGTAACCACCATTTAATTGGACCGTGTTACGCTTTGGGTATCATGGACGGGGAAGCAATGGAAAACAGCCAGGACTTCCAAGAAATTGTTCTAGTTTGACTGAAATGATGCACATTCAGAATAATTCTTCAGTTAGTCGTCGTAGAAAGACAACCGCTACAGGATAATTAACAGCCGTGAGGCAAGCTATGCCTTGGCAGTCTTGGCCGTATTTTACAGCGAATCGCAATCAGTAGTACCCGAGAGGTCAAGCCTAGGCCACCTGTGCCGTACGCCAATGGGTTCGAAGGATTCGAAAGCTACACCACGGCCGTAGAGGGCAAATCACACGAAACCTCATCGAACTGAACGGTCAGCATTTTAGTGGATACTCTTCTGAATGAAGATTGATTTAAACAACATCACTCTCGCTCATCCGTGGGATTGTTGATGTATTTCCTTGACTCCTTTGATCCCCTTTTGCGTCAAGCGCATGATTGAATTTATAGTGTAAAGATCTGCCCAGAATGACGACCAAACTGACTGAGACGGAGGCTTACGCTCAAGGGCGCAATGCTGATGCTGATGCCATTCCGACAGCCGAGACGCTGACAGCTGTCTGGGAACTTCCTGTTCGTGATCGAACAGGGAAACGAGTTCCATTCAGGGATGTGGTGGCAGGACCAGATGCCGCACCTCGCGTGCTGGTCATCTTTATTCGACACTGGTTCTGTCCTGTAAGTTTGCACAAATGGGTCGGGCTTAGATTTATCATAGAATTGACCATGAACAACAGGCTTGTCAAGGCTACGTTCGAAGGCTAGCTACCAAAGCCACACCAGAGGTGCTTAGCTCCCTGCCCATCAAGGCCTCCATAGCCATCATCGGGAGTGGTAGTCCGGAGCTTATCGATCATTGGGTCAAAGAGTCCGCTTGCCCGTACCCAGTCTACACTGACTCCTCGATCAAATTGTATAAGGCATTCAAGTTCCTCCCCGACAAAGGCCAGGGGAACGATTCCGAGTACCATGATCTGTCCCCTCTCCAGGGCTTTCTGAAGTCCGCTTCGCAGATTATTCGGATGCCTCACAGACTTCACCAGGGCGGTCATCCCTTCCAAAACGGTGGCGAGCTTTTATTTGAGCCCACATCATCCGGTGGGATTGGGAATAAGCATATCACGTGGTGTCATCGCATGCAGCATGCGACAGATCACGCAAAGTTCGCGGATGTGTTCAATAAGCTTGGCATCAAAGATGACCAGAGCGCCGTAGGTGCAGCATGAAATTTGTTGAAGACTTTGGGTAGTCCTTGATGTTTAATTCCATGTGCACAATATGCAACTGCGCCGGCGATCGCAGGCGTGAATTCAAGTGTTCGGTGATACTTGCTATTTGATTGGAGAGTGTGTAAGAAGAGGCATGTGGTAAATCCAGTTATCTGTGGCGCAAAGTCTGAACTGCCTCCTAGTGCTATCCAGAATACGAATCAGAAAATTCCCGTCCTCTATTCGCCTTGAATAACGCTTTGATACGACATTCTCCCTTCAGTTAGTGCGTTCTTTTTAGATTGTGCAGCCAATGCCTTTCTGTAATGCATGCTCATTGATTTGATCCTGATTCTCAATTTCGACCCAAAGTTCTGGAAGGAAAAGAGACGAGAAATCTGAATCGGTAGAAGCAATTCTGGCTGTTTCTAAATCTCTCCACATGGCCTCCCAATGGATTGCAACCTCCGAATCACTCGCTGCAAAAGTTTCTGGGTCGAGATACGGTGATATTTCTCCTGCGGAAACCGTCCTTTCTAGTGACAGTCTTTGCTCAGCTGCTGAGATGTCAAATATCGTGTCGCTGCACGATGAATCTCTATCTGTTGAGAATAGAGACGGTGACCGCGCCAATTGGCCTAGCTGTAAAGTTGCGACAGGGAGCATACTAAGCCGTTGAATTTCTTCGGCCCTATGACTTTGCACGGTTTTTATTAGGCTTCGCAAAGGTGGCTGCAATAGCTGTGTTCTAGAAACGTCGGCGAATGTACTGAACATCCTTTGAACCACAATCCAGGCGTGTTCACATGTCGGTCCCCAGGGATGACTACACAGCTGAACAAGAAGAATCGAAATTGCAGGCCATTGCACTTGGTCGTGGAAGATCCATCCCCATTTGGATGTGGCTGGCTGTGTCACCAGTGCAAGGGTCCTTTCGAACCCGGCGAGTGCGGAGAGAAAGAATTTCTGCTTCCGGGCACAAGTTGCGGTGCGAACCTTGGCAATGTCGCCGAAGAGCTCCCTGTGATGGATTACAAGGTAGTGGTCCGCAAAATTGATATCAGCGAACGACTTGATGAAAGGATAGATCGGCTTGTCAGATTGGGAGTTTTGCAGCCAGTTCCTAGCTATTCTTGTCCTGGACTCAACAAGAACATCGAGCATCTTTTCTTGTTTGGCAGAATTTGCAGCTTGCTGTGACCGAAGCAGCGACATGACCGACTGTATTCGGCGACTCGACCGCCAGAGTTCACATTTGATCAGGCAAGGAGTCAGGTCTGTAAATCCTGTGCGAGACGCTGGTATGGTGGTCATCTCAGGATAAATGTCTGCATCGTTCAAGTTGGCCGGCTCTTGGGTGTCGAATATGTTCTCAGATATGGAAACCTCGGAGACCTGGCAATCTCCTACTTTGGAATCAATGAAGCAGATGTGCCACCACACACGACGTCTCATCTCGACTTGAAAAGGGGAGAGTTCCGCGAAATGCGAACCATCTCGATGAAGGCCCATCGATTCTGCAGCTCGAATCAGCAGTCCGGTTAATGACCAAACAGCTCTCATCCCCTTTTTGCGATGCATCGTTTCGAGGTATATCGTGAAGGCCTGTATGACGCTGAGCTCTGTCGTATCCAAGACACCAGCTCTTGCTAATGCTTGTTCGGTTCCAAGTGTATATCGCACGAGAAGTTCGCTCTTTGACTCGCCAAAACTGCCCATGACCTGATAAACATTAGCACATGTCAAATAATGGAGGATTAAATATGAATCACCTCATCTTCACTAAGTGATCTAATTGCCGCAAGAGATATTGCTACTACTAGAGCCTGGCTTCCAGCAGATAAAGCAGTAAGTTGGCCTGCTTGTATGACGTCAGCAACTGTACTGGAATTTCATGGAGATGAAAGCGACGTAAATGCTATTATGCTGGTAGTTGTCACATTGACATTGAGAAATTTTCAATTGACAATTGAGTCTTACATTTGGCTTCTTTTATAGTCTTAAATGTTGTCGGCAGATGAAGGACCTTGACAAATGGATCTACCCTTTCCACGTATATCTCCCAGATGAACGAGACCTGAGAGGGCAACGGCCGTAATTGGTGTTGCTGATCAAGTGACTGCACCCATGGAAAGGATTGATTGCGAGTT
Organism: Phaeoacremonium minimum UCRPA7; assembly: GCF_000392275.1. Classification (NCBI taxonomy): domain Eukaryota; kingdom Fungi; phylum Ascomycota; class Sordariomycetes; order Togniniales; family Togniniaceae; genus Phaeoacremonium; species Phaeoacremonium minimum. Next base: position 824,255 of record NW_006921512.1, on the reverse strand, counting down.
GATAACTCATCGGACAAATCTGCAGCGGGATCGACGTCAAACTCCCCGTCGTCTTCGAGAGCCTGGCGCACATAGCTCAACTATGCTCAGTTGTTAACATCATTTGCAGCAAGTGCGAGCTGCGAAAAACGGTCTCGATACGTACCTCGTCCCAAAGAACAGCCCAAAAACGATTTCCAATGTACATGGTTCCATCCTGCTTCTTGAATAATCTTCCAAATTCCTTGCGAGATCCGCTGGGAGGACTGTCGCTATCTACAGACGCTGTGCGCATACTTGAGCGCAGTGGACCTGATACATTGGAAAAGCCATCGCTAAAAGTGAGGTCGTCTGTTATAGCAGGATCGAGTTGAGAAGTGCTAGTCTCAAGTTGCGTGCTTAGCCCCTCTACTAAGCCCTCGAGTCGCCTGATGCGACCCAGAAGTTCTGTCTGTTTCTCTTTCCCGTTCTGGAAAGAAATCATGTCATGGCGCCGTGTTGGCATGCGCCCAGAAGCTGGAAATGAACAATCCAGACCGGCCTTGGAACAATGTGTGCACGGACTGACTCGGTCGCACCTCACTTTGCGCTTCCGGCAATTGAAGCAGCTCCACGGGCTGACCGTCGCGTTCTCGGTCCTCGCCGACGCCATCGGAATGAAATGCCTAAGACGCTGTAGGATTCGCTGATCGGTGTCCGGACGAAAGTGGTTGGATGTGTCTCGTGAAGATTGAGACCGGGAGGGAAGAAGTGATGCTAGTGCCGGGGGACGCACCCAGGTCCGCGCTTAGAAATGCTGAGAAATGTACTGCCGAGCCGCAAAGACGGCATGCCAAGCCCCGTCCACCGAGTGGTCCGAAGCCCGATCCGAAGTGGGTCCCGGCAGAAGTCTGTAAAGGTCTAAAGGACTCACTAATGCTGATGACGTCCGGATACCAGAACTGCGTTGGATGTGTCAGCAAACCCCTTTTAAAGAAGTCGACTATAAGAGCAGAGGCTGTCGGCCGAGATGGACTATCTTACCTTTCATCTACAACAGAGTACACACATTGAGCTCACAGTACAAAGCAATGGCCAGCCTCAAGCCCCTCAAAGTCTACGCCCACGGACCAAGCCCCAATCCCTGGAAAGTTATTATCATTCTGAAAGAACTTGGTCTTCCTTACGAAGTTGAGCATCTTGATCCGGCTGAGCTCAAAAAGGAGCCATTTCTGTCGCTCAATCCAAATGGTCGGGCCCCTGCAGTTGTAGATCCAAACAGAGACATCACATTATGGGAGGTAAAACAACCCACAGCGCAAGAAAGTAAAGTTACGAGACTCTGACATACATTTTTTTCTAGTCTGGTGCCATTATTGACTACCTCATTGATGTATACGATACGAAGGCGCTGTTGCACTATACTTCTTTCCCCGAGAAATATACCACTCGCAGCTGGGAACACTTCCAGATGAGTGGTCAAGGCCCGTACTTTGGACAGAAAGGCTGGTTTGAAATGTTTCATCCAGAGAAACTCCCGTCAGCAATCGAGCGATACAGAAATGAGATCAAGAGAGTTATCGGCGTGGTTGACTCCCACCTCACCAAGCAAGGGACAGACTACCTGGTAGGCGACAGAGTGACCTACGCCGATCTCATGTTCATCATGTATTTCACCAATATGCTCGCAGTTATGGCACCGGAGGTGGACACAAGTGAATGGAAGAAGTATACGGCTTGGCTTGAAAGGCTGTGCGCAAGGCCAGCTGTAACAGAGGCGTTGGGTGAAGTGAGGCAGCTTGCCGAGGAGATGAGAAAGAAGATGAGCCAATAATGTATACGCCGCATATTTAACCGAGAGATTTCGGGAGAGCGACAATAATTATGGAGTATTGTTGTAGAAAACAGGTGAATATATTCTACATTTACATTCGCCAGCTCGGTTGGTGCAAGAAGAGGCTGGAGTTTGAGATCTATTGATTCTGTCGAACCCCGCAAACAACCACCGCACAGATCCATTTGTGCTGCATCTTAGTCCACCCTTGGTTCAAGCTGTCCCTAGCTTGGCCATACATGTGCAGAAAGATAACTGAGCTGTTATCTCTCGTCTCTAATGTCATCAAGCATTACATTAGGAGGCTGAAAGCAACTCATCTATTGTATAATCAGCTACAAAAGGTGTTGTACAACATACGCGACGATAAATAGGATGATCGGAGTGGGGTGTTTTAAGTGGTGTTCGGACGCTTTGGCACTATATCGCTCGCGACATAATTATGAAACGGTTTCGTTTTACCACCCTGCTAGGGTCGGTTTTTCAAACAGAACTAGGATGCCACGCCTCTGATCGACAGAGCGGGTTGATCTCCTGGGCCCATCAATTAGAACATTGGATCGATACATTTTATTTCCCTACCGTCCGCTCTGTGCCTTCGTTCCCACCAAGCCATGGTTTCTCCTGAATGCTTATTGACATCGCTTCATTTTCCTGACCTACCGTCCAGTAGGCTGCGTTGAGATGGATTTGGCTATAGCTCTCGACCGACGGAATCACAATGGAACAGAAGTGCACGGCTTCGTAAATCCCTATACCGAACTCAATGCCGGATTGTGGTCTTTATTCGCGGGCGCTACAGTCCTCTTGGCCCTTAGGCTTTGGGTGAAGGTCACCAGACGTCATGGGCTTTGGTACGACGACTATGTTCTCATCCTGTCGTGGGTAAGTTATACTTGAATCACAGTCTACTTAACGGCTTACCTGAAGTCCGCCTAACGTACCCGCCTAGATGGTGCTTCTCGTGAATGACAGCCTCATTGTCCACGAATTTGCGACGGGCTACGTGCTCAAAGACTCAACTCAGAAATGGGACGACAGGATGCATATACTAATCAATATCACGACCTGTGGTACCCTGATCGGGCAGTCTTTGACCAAAACAGCTTTTGGAGTAACACTCTTACGCATGACCAAGAACTGGCTGCGATGGGTGGTGTGGTTCTGCATTGGTACGATGAACCTATGGATGATATTAAAAGCGATCTTTCAGTGGGCCAAAGTCTGTAACGAGAAAAGCTACCAGAACTCGTACCGATTGGACTTCTGCATTGGCGCGGACTTCCGCGATGATTTCAAGGAAGGTGGAAATAGTACGTTCCGATATCTTAAGGCCATGATGATGACCACATGCTGACAATTTCTGATAGTCTACAACATTATCATGGACTTTGTGTTTGCTTTCATTCCATGGCTGGTATTAAAGCCTTTGGACATGAAAAGGGTAGAGAAGATAGGACTTGGGGTCACAATGAGCCTTGGCATGACGTGAGATCTCTGCGACATACAATGAAGTGAAAGAGAAACTGACAAGGCCATCAAGTGTTGCTATTGTAGCAGCCGTTCGTGTGGCCTGGAAGGATGAAGGCAATGGAAGGGATGAGTGGTATATATGTAAGTGGCTCTGCTTGCTCCATGTCGGTGAACACCCACTGACATCTAACAGGGCGTAACGGCTTGTCGCAGGTGTGGTAAGATTGACTCGATTTCCCGACTTCATACGCAGGCCGTATTATACTTACAAGAACAATAGGTATTCGTCTGAAATCACCGGAACGATTATGGTCCAGTGCATTCCTGTCTTAAGATCGCTTTTGAGGGACATCAATACTTCTTTAGCGTCCAAGAAACTATCTTCAACATTGACTCATTCCCGCAGCTCTTTCCGCACGAACAGATCCCGCAAGCGCGCAACGAGTGGCGCTGAATCTGCTGGCAGGAGCAGCATTGATAAAGTTGATTTGATTCATGATTCAAAGCTGTCAATTGAGACAGCAGAAAACGGCCAGCTACCGCAATCACTTCTATCCCCACGCTTCGCTGTCAACTTCACTACTCAAGCCTCACCCCAGTCTGACTCGTGGGGATTGTCTCCTCGCGAGAGTCGTTTCAGAAAAAGTCGTGATAGAGATACTTGGTCATCATTGGTGAATGACCTTGAGCGGGATGGGCCTTTGTCTGGATTATCGCCGCCGCCGCCTGTGCCTCCTAAAACGTGAAGTCACCGACTCAGCCAAGAAAATGGTGCGGAACAGCACGGGTAGCATTTGTAATCATGTTACAGGTAGACAGAAGAAAAACGAAAATACGAACCCTCTAGAGCAAAGTTTTGCCGGAGCAGCACATCGCACATTGGTTTGACAATACAGCTATATTAGAACTACATACAGCTTGACTACGCCGCTCGCTATGATCAAAGCAGCATAAGAAGGAGCTTGAGAATCCTTCAGCGTCTAACATCTGACCAATTACCTGTGCCTGTCGTCTAGCTTTCCAGAAGCAGTATGATGGAGTTCGTCTACGACCCTCCTTCGACCAACCAGTGCTGTTCATCGTGTAGATCTCTAGACCCAGCAGACTGTCGCTGCCTCATCGAATGAGATAAATAGGAGTGCGGCGTCCATCTCCCTTCTCGATGAAGAATGCAATACTTAGCTACTTCGTTTAGGATATTTTGTTTGACCTACTGTTACGAGAGAGAAAGCTCGAGAATCCAAAACAAATGGCAGCGTCATCGTCACTTTCGGCAATCAGCAAATCAATAGAAGACAGAACTAGGGAGTTTGTTTCAGAATACGAAACCGCAGGCAAGATGAAAAATGCAAAATACGTTTCAATTCACCTAGCGCCTGACTGTAAAAGATTCCTCGCTTCCAGAGCTTTCTTAGAAGCCGTTGATCTGGCCCCTGGAGCGCCGCACAGCAACGCTGAATACCAGGTGAAATACGAGAAGCAGATGTCTATCTGGGCTGTAAAGTCGACTAAGATCTTCAATTTGACTATTGATCCAGAAAGAAAAAGGGCAGCGGCGAGGACTGTAGGCTATGGACAATTCATTGACGGAGAAAAGCATGAGATGGAATTCGCTTATTTCTTGGATTTTAATGACGATGGCACACAGATCACGAAGATCGTGCAGTATGTTGACCCAACAGAGAGTCTGCTGTTTAGGACCAAGGCTAAGGAACTTCTGGAGAAGATGGCAGCGGAAAAGGCTACCGAGAACTGAGGTCAAGATATCAACTACTATTTCCCTACCGAGATCGGCTAGAGACTTGTTACAAAAGACAAACAAGCTAGGACAACGAAGCCGTACTCATTGACTCGGAAAGCGCTTCATTTGTCTCCGTTCGCCCTCTTACACAGGGGCCTTCCTTATAGTTCCCGTGCTAGAACACTCAATGTTTGTAGTCAGAAGAATATGTAATGTTAGTCTTAGAGCGCATATCATGTTCTCTCGGTGGTCGTTACGGCCTAGAGTCTATATTCGGGACAGCGTACGAAGGGCAACCAATCACTGATTTTTCTAGCAAGGTACGGCACGCCAGGTCCGGGTCATTTGATATGGGATTCATTATTGCTGGGAAAGAGTAAAACGGAGGACAAATATTGAATATCTTGGAAAATTTGATAGTAAAGCGAGAATTTTTGGCTTGCAACTGCCGTTGCTTGAGTAGCGTTGGCAATATTTTGTTCCGCAACCACGCAAAGATTGATCCGTACAGTCAATTGCCGACAGAACCCAAAAAGGGGTCTCTTTCTGATTTGACTTTGGCCGCTTTATTGCCGGATTAGGTCGAAAAGTGTCAAAGCTGTTCCCCGACAACAAGTTATCACGGGCAGGAGCGGAGAAGTTGCAATGTGGGGTAAAGCAAATGCAACTCACCGACTACTTCGGAACGACGGCTCGCTTTGATTTCATATTCGCTGAGTGACGTAGTATGTTTCCTCCGAAATCAGTAGTTCAGAACCTTTACAACCTCCTATCTCTTTGAACAGAAAAGACGGCCAACGTGGATGTTTAATCGCTTCTAAACACCAAGAACCGGCGTCGCCATGCATATTTCTATACTGGGTTTCACCTGCGTCGCGGGTATCTTGCTCCGCATCTTCCTCCCCGCCTTGCAAGATTTCTTGTCGCCACTACGACGAATTCCAGGGCCGCTTGCGGCGAGATTTGGCAAGTTGTGGTGGTTCAACCGCGTCCGCCAAGGTCATTTTCACCACGATGACATTGCGCTTCACCGCAAGTACGGCCCGGTCGTTCGGCTCGCCCCACGCCACTACAGCATTGATGATCTCAACGCAGTCAAGATGGTGTACGGGGCTGGAAGCAAGTTCCCCAAGGGCGACTGGTATTACGCTTGGCAGCCTCCGGGTGATGACAAGTACAGCTTGTTCTCCGACAGGAACATCAAGCGTCATGCCGACACACGCAAGCGGTTTCAATCTTTATATAGCATGACGTCTGTGGTCTCATATGAGCCGCTTGCAGATGAGTGTGCCGACATCTTCGTCGGCAGGCTGAACGAGATGGTCGCAGCGTCGAAGCCTATCGACATGGCCCATTGGTTCCAGTGCTACGCGTTTGATGTCATTTCATCCATTACCTATGGCCGCCGGTTTGGGTTCCTCGATAAAGGCGAAGATATTGACGGCACTATCAATGAAGTGGACAAGATTACATGGCATGGCACATTGGCCGGCATCTATGCTGGGCTCCATGACTGGCTCTTCACTCTGGCAACAAAATTCTCGTGGTCTGGCGCGAAAGGTCGGGTCACAATAGCGAAGTTTGTGCAGCAGCAAATAGGCGAAAGACTCCAGTCTCGACAAGGTTCCAATGCCACGAATGGGCTTAAGGAAACGGACGAGTCTCAAGAGGACTTTCTGAACAGACTGCTCTCCCTCAACGAACAGAATCCTGAGAAGTACACTAAATATCACGTATTCATGGTGGGCCTGTCGAACATTATGGCCGGGTTCGATACCACAGCTCTAAGTCTCTCCGCCGTTCTGTATTACTTGCTGAAGAACCCCCAAATGATGGCAAAACTAAAAGAGGAGATACATGGATTCACAGCTCATGGATGTCATGCAAAGAATATCCCGTTCAAGGAGAGTCAGGACCTACCCTATTTTCAAGCTATTGTCAAGGAGGCCCTTCGGCTACACCCTGCAGGTGGACTTCCACTCTGGCGCCTCGTCCCTGAAGGCGGCGCCACCATTTCTGGACAATACTTTCCCGAAGGGACAGTCATTGGGATCAATGCGTGGGTAGCACATCACAACAAGGAGATATATGGCTCTGATGCAGATACTTTTCGGCCCGAGCGCTGGCTCGAGGCTGAGACTGAGGCGGAACTTGGCAATAAAGAACGATTGAGACAGATGGATACCTACTATCTGCCGTTCGGGGCAGGGTCGAGATCATGCATCGGGAAGAACATTGCCCTTCTAGAAATATCGAAACTGATCCCGCGGCTGATACGAGACTTCGACTTTTGTCTCGAACACCCGGAGAAGGAATGGGACACGAGAAACTTCTGGTTTGTGCGTCCAAAGAGCCTGTCGGTAAAGGTCCAACAGACGGCGGTTGATAAGTTAGATGGTAAAGCATAGAAGCCAGGTAGACTGTTAACGCTCGCTCCCCACATATTGTCTAAGACACGACTCAATCCAAAGACGTTAAAACTTGGTCACTTCATCCCTTGGATCGACATAAACGGCGTACTAATCCTCCCGTCGTCAAAACGGGGAGGCGCACCAGGAAACCGATTGGTTCTTGTCGCCAAGTATCCATTTCTCTAAACCGATGTGGATTGAAGGGATGGATTTCCTCCGTCATACTGCCTTAGGCGTTCTTGGGGCACCAGTATGATTGCTTTTTCTAAAGTGGTGCTGGAAACACGTTAGAGGGCCGCTTGAGCAAGTCACCCCTCAACGGCTCCGGCAACGGCTCGGCATAGATAACGCGTGAAAGAATGTAGCAAATCATTTCGAAGTGTGTTTTGCAAAGCCGTTCCTTCGGTGACCGTGATGCCCGTGGTCGATGCATGCGAAACCCCACAGACAAGTCGGATCCATAGCAGGTGAACTGGACTTGGTATCTCAAATGAAGTATCTCCTCTGCTAGCCCGCTCAGCTGAAATACAGCCTCTAAGTAGCTGACGTACAGGGGCTCATGTGCGGACCCAGAGCCTACTCCACGCGCCAGACCCTCTCGAGGTGGAGTCACCCAGGGTCCCAGTACGATCGCGATCGGAGACAAGGACAAAGACATGTAACGTCATGGGGGGATTTGAAGGCGGGCGAGGATACGGAGGGGGATTGCAAGGACAAACGCTGTCTCGGCGTAAAGGTCGGATGTATTGAGCGAATCACGGCCCTAGTAGCCAGCGCCTCTTCACACGGACGAGCTGAGAAACAGACGCGGACCATGTTGACGTGCTGCAAGAACCGATAGCGTGTTTTCCACATGTGGAACGGATTGTGACAGGTCAAGGGCCTCATCTTATCCAGCTTATCACTGGTATGCCGAACCAAGATGCATGCGATTGAGCTTGGTGGCTGGAAATGGTCATTGTCACCAGTCCTCGGTGGACATTAGCGTACCATCCCATGACAATCTAAGAGACCGATCAAGCTTGACGTGTTGAGCCGCTTGCCTCCTTCCAGGGGGCGACACCGCCGCGGTCCCCTACCATGGGTATCTAAGTGGGCGATCTCCTCATCCCCTCACCTGGAAAGCACACTGGCGCTGATGCAGTGGGATTGGAATTGCCCAGATTAACGAATCAGGACACTTAAGATGCCTAGCCTACAGTCGGTGCGCAAAGCCGTCTGCTGTACCAGCGTTGGGAGTTTAGATACATAATTTAGTTGCAGGACAAAAAGAGACAGCTTCCAAAAAAGCAAAGGTCAACGGCTGGGTCGACTCTTCAGATTGCTTTCCTCCGCTCCTGACAGCCTGGACAACGGCACGCTCAATCTGACTTCCGTGTGCGTCCACTGTAATACCGTTTCTCGGCCGCCATTTCAGCCACGGCGCCTGGATTTTAACTCGTGAAGACACGTTATGGGCAGGTTTCTTGGGCCGTCACCTTCTGCAGTGCTCGGCTTTGGCATGGGTCCAAGCCCGGAGGGACAGGGGGTCCCAGCGCAGATCTTCGCAGATCATTGATCGACGTGAGGTTACCAGGCGTGCCAGCAACGACACACAGACATCCACTCCAAGGGCCACGGATCCGAGTCCATGCAGGTTCCTGCATGATCGGACTGTGTACCAGAGTACCCTCCTTGAGTGGGTGGTCATGGATGCAGGCACGTAGGGCACGTCATGTCAGCTCAGAACAGATTCGGAAACCCCCAAGCAGCTATTGAGCGCCTCATTGTTTATGCCCGTCCACCTGTGATGGTCTCGCAGGCCTCGCCCACCCACCGGGGCCACGTGGAAGGCATGAAATCCCTCTCATTGACAATGCAAAGCCGAGAAGGCATCATCGATAGACCCCAGTCCTTGCCGCCATGTTTCCAGCAGACTGGGAAGGTGCACTTACACTTTCTGCAAGCCGCCACTGGACTGTGACACCTAAATGAATTGATTGCCGTGGCTTGCTCTTCATTTGGCGGGCTGCAGGGCAAATCCCGCACTGTTACATGTGGTGTTGACAATCTTTCATCCCTTCCTCCCATCGACCACCCCAGTCCAGTTACCCTACGGCCATAGCGTGTCCGTGAAGTCCAGCTAGTGCACGTCTTTGCTGCACGCCCGGTCTTTCGGTGCCCGCTCTTGCAAGCGGGGACATTGATGGAGGGTAGGGCTGTCTTTGACCATATAAGCATCTCGCGTGGCCGAAGTACACTATTCCACATTGTCCGTCCGCTTTCCGCTCTCAAACGTCGTAGTCCAGACGGGAGATAAGTAGCTTTTAGACTGCCCCATTTCTGAACACCCCAAGTCAGTCTTGTTCTAGATTTGCAACTTCAAAACCATCAACATGCGTCTACCCTCCTTCCTCATCTGGTACAAGAAGCCAGAGTACAGAGACATCAAAGAGTATTCCACTCTCGTCGGCACCGGGAGGAGACCAATCAGTCCCGATGGTCGCGGCAAGAGTGCTATCCCCTCCCGACTAAGACTGGAAAGGGTTCTGGAGAACAAGACATGTATGCTTCGCCGCGACGAATGCAATTGTTCGGTACTGACTAAATCGTGCTGTAGGCAGCCCGATGTCGCTATACGATTTCTACATGTATTTGAAGTATATCGAGTTCTCTCCCGAGAATCTGGAGTTCTATATATGGTGAGTTTACCAACATCTAGGCCTTGACACCCTTTCACAAAGATATAGGTACAAGAACTATGAGGCCAGCTACACGAAAACAGCAGGCCACAAGGATGATGGCTCCCTCCACAGCGCCCCAGGAAGCACCATTTCAGATGAAAAGCATCGTGGTAGACTCTCAACCGTCGAGGTCCCTGACTTCTCCTGCGACCCGGAAATAGGTGTGTCATCCGTATTCAAAAGTGGGAGCTCCAAAGGCCTTCATATTAACACTAGACATAGCGAATGACACACTTGAGCGGATCACTCAGCTCATCAGTCCTGACGTGCCATGCGCAACTGGAAAATGCTCACCGAAACTTGGCAAACTATCCAAATCGTCACAGCAGACTCTTACCAGTACTAGTCACGATACCACGGCTTCGCTTCCCCTGAGCACTACCGGTACTGGTAATCGTGCAGAAATCAATGCTATTACCAAAGCATTCCTACTACCCGGGTCAGAGAAGGAGCTTAACATCCCTCCTGCCATGCGACAACAGGCCCTCATCGAGCTACAAACGTCTTGTGACCCCATCCACCTCCGTCCGGTTGCCGAGCATGTATACCTGCTTCTACGTAACTGCTCACATCGTAACTTCGTCCGTCTTGGTGTCTCTAACGGGACTTTCGAGACGATCTGCATGGCAACTGGTCTCGGCATCGTTCTCACAGTCGCTGCTTTCATGTGCGTCTTGCTTCGCGCCTTCACTCCGCATATGGGTGCTCACAGCCGCTGGGATACCTTCGCTGCGTGGCCGATGTGGTGGCTGGGTATATCGCTCATTCTCTCTGGTCTTCGCGGTAGCTGCTTCTTTCTTCTTCTCTTCTCTCGCCGCCAGCCGTTGCCGTGGGAGCGTTTCGACGACAGCGCCTCTTTGCTCTCTCAGCGCTCTGGTATCATGAAGTTCTTCTCGCGCTTGATGATATTCGATCGCAAGTGGAAGGTTCAGGATGCCCATCTGCGCATGCTGCAACGAAAGATCGTTGTACAGAGCTTGATTGGCGGTGCGGTATTTGCTAGTCTGGGCGTTTTGTTGTTCATTTTCTTGCCAATCTGGTCAGAGACTGTGTGAAGGTAGAGTAGAACTTGGTCAGTGGCTGTATGTCATGGCGCTAAATGTCTTTTGTTGCAACTCATGGTACATTAGTATATAACCCCTTGGGTGGAGACCTGTTGGCATTATGGTTTGGCATAGCAGAGGGTCCTTGACGAGAGCTTTTCGGTGGTTTTTCTCAATTTCTGGCATATATGAGCAACTTTCTGTGCCATGTAACTATAATGACGATCAGTGATGGGCTTAATGAACGGCTTTCATGATAAGGGGTATGGTCTTTTCAATAAGGGATACCCGCTGATGGTTGAATACTCATCTCAGCGTACATCCTAGCAATTAAGCATATTACGTCTCAGTTGGGTTGTGACTTTCTAGGCCAAAGTTTTGGGGCAACTTAGAACAAATCTCAACATATGTCCGACCCAATACTATTACCGACTCACCAGTTCAGGTCTGCGCCAAACGTTTAAGTGCCCTCCTACTGCAACATGTCAGCATCACACCGTCCTCGTCGGAGTCACCAACACCCCGTACTACGGCGACACCCCTTCGCGTGCGATGAAGCCAATTACTGGAACCCATGGCAGTGATGTGAACATGTACTTAATCACTACAATACTTGATAGACGAACAAGACTTCAGATGCGGGGAAGTTGTAGTCTGTGGTCGGTCTCAGTCTCGTATCCGTATCCAAAGGCACATATAAAGCATCATCATACCATCGCTGCCGGCAAAGAATGAGGCCGGAAAATACTTGTACAATACCGGAATATTATCAAAGTAGTGTCAAAGTTTGGTTCAAGTTGGATCCCACAAGAATCACAGCGATCACCTGTCCGAGGACTTCAGCAGGAACTCAACACAATTTTATCACTGGCAACATTTGAAAATGCCAGGAACCCACCACAACAAAACTGTGATCGTGACTGGAGGTGCGGGGAGTCTTGGACTCGCCGTTGTCAAGAACTTTCTAGCCGAGGGTGCCAATGTAGTTGCCACTGACGTTCAAGATTCCCTTCTCTCTGCTCTGCCGGACGAGATAGAAGAGAGCGACCGTTCTCGCGTTCTGCCGTACAAATGCAATAGTGCCGACGAGGCCGAGGTGCAAAAGCTCATCGCAGACATTGTTGAGAAATTTGGTCGGCTAGATGTTCTCATAAATAATGCTGCGGTCAACGACCGGCTGGATCCTACAGGAGACTGTCCACGCGAGATGTGGGATCGTAACATCCTGGTGAACATGACAGGACCATTTGTGACGAGTCAACATGCAATCAAGCAGTTTCTGAAACAAGAGTTGATAGGTGATCAGCGAGGCATCATCTTAAATGTTATAAGCGCAGCAGGGAGTTTCGGTGGTCGAGCTGGTAAGACCTCTCGTACAGTAGCACACCGGCACAACACAGCTAAGCAGTAGAACTCCCTAGGTGTGGCATACACAGCGTCCAAGCACGGCCTTGCCGGTCTGACTAGGAGCACTGCGGCTTTCTATGGGCCTAAGGGCATCCGCTGCATTGCCATCATGCCGGGGCCGATGATGACCAACATGGCCCGATCTTCACACGATGTATCACAGTTACATTCAGAAGGCCTTGCCTTAGGTAAGTTCATCATCTGAAGCAGCACTGATGGACTGATGTCAGAAAATTATTGACTTATTGTACAGCAAGCGCGACATCGAGAAGTGCTATAGGGGAGCCGCTCAACCCTGAAAGTAATTGTTGGCACGTTGGATGGTCACCGCTCGAGCAGGTGGCCAAGACAATCACGGTCCTTTGCTCCGATGGAATGAGTACCATAAATGGCGCATTAGTCCCTACAGACATGGGTTGGACTGTAGCTTAACTTCTGGCCACACTTGTTTCACTCAAACGATACACCCATTCCAGAAACTGGAAAGTCGTACAGCCTTGAGATTGGTGCACATCCATCAAGGACAATTTAGGACATGTTGAAATCATAGGTAATTAGCTTCTATTACTCTCTTTTGATCGGGTAAAGACCATCCGATTTGCTATGCTTGTTTGTGAGTTCGACTGAAAGGTGATCAACCCGACCAGGGAACGCATCGTTCTCCTATCCGAGGGGTAGCACTCTCAGAGAACCATGCTCGCATCTCAATGTCTGATGCGGAGCCTGGTTGAGCCACCGCTGTCTCATGAGTTCCGACAGCAACGTAAGCCCTTGCGCGCCGGTTCTCCTTTGGCTGCAAAACCAAGAACACTTCTCCCGGAGCAGAGAGTGTAATACGAGATCCAAGAATGTTAAAACCTGAAATTTCGCCTCCATCTTCAGCAAACGGGTGGATGCTGCTTGTGCCCTCAGTCGAAATTTCGATGGCTGTGAAACCGCGAGGAATGACAGGCTGAAAGGTATCACCCGCCCCAATGCCTGTTTGTTCCCTGGCCGCATCTGTTTGATATGAGTCCGGGATGGTGAGATTTTTTCCAATCACCCAGAGTGAAGGTCGATAGTCGGTGATTGCCGTGATGTTAGGGATGCCGACTCCAACACCAAGAGTAGTACCGTTGGTTACCACTTTCATGTAGGAAGCCTCTGAGGGGCAGTCGAAGTTAATCATGAGAAACCGTGTGTCCACATCGTCTGGAAATTCCCATGCATTGGTGAGAGAGTTGTGGTATCCGTGATCCAAATAGGCGACATGCGCGTGAACAGACTCATAGAACATAGTAACCAGCCCAAAGATGGCCAGTCTTGGCAAGGCTCGCAACATCAACATGTCGCCACTTTATATCAAATATCATGCGTTCGTATTTTCGACTATATAAAGCAGTCAAACATTGACCCTGCAATATGAGGGCAAGGGCATTTATATAGTCACGCACGCGCCTAGTAAAGTACTTGCACTGATATCACAGTTAGCGAGGGAACCTTGATAGCCACAATTGCCATCTCGCGTGATGCAGTAGTAAATATCGTTTTATCACATAACCTCGCAACAGCTAATTTTGCTACGCGACAAAAGTCCGTTTCAGATATCGAGGAGAGCTGTACTGTGATATTCGTATGGCTTTGTGCTCTGATCACCCTTTTTTGGGCTAATAATAGAAGTGAACTTGATATCCGAGCCTCAATCGACACTGAATATAAAGTCCGCTGGAAAACAGTAAACATCCAATTTAGAAGCCGAGATATTCTGTTTCTAAAGACCAGTTATTCGAAAATCCATACCTTGCTGTCATTTGTAGACCTAAGACTGTCTTGTTGAGCTCATTGGCCACACCTAGCCCAACTCAGACGAGCGATTTCTTCGGATCATCTTGGCATCTGATCTAGCAGTTCTAAAATGCCCATCAAGGTTGATGTGGCGTTTGTGGTCTCTTCATCAACAGGTGTTGCTAAAGCGGAGATTTCGTCTTCATGCACTAGAAATAGCACTGTACCAAGCCATTTGTAGCCGGGACGTAGTCAAGTTGCCAGGTTAGTAGAATATCGTCCATTGCTTGGCACCCTGAAGGTCAAATTTTGGACATTGCAGAATTCTTTTTCCGTTTTCCCACATCAAGTGGTTGCCACCATGGGACACATTCAGGTAAGTCTGCGTTGACGCTTCCAATAAATCTGGCCGGTCTCTTTTCTAGAAAGGACTTGATGCCTTCCTCCTTGTCGGCTTTATCATACAGCTGGAACATGATCTCCGAGTCTAACAGGTGAGTTCCTTCAGCGGATCCCGGATTTCGCCACATCATTTCTTTCATCAAGTACGTGCTGACTGTCGAAGTGTTTTCTGCAATCTGCGTCGCGAGTTCCAGTGCTCGGGGAAGCACTTGCTCGGGAGAAGGCAAAACCTCAGCAAAGAGGTCCCGTATGATTGGTGACGTTGCAGATATGACAGATCCCGTCGTCGTCATGTACCTTGAGATACAATGAGTATTTATTATTTTGTGATGCAGAAGAAGTAGCGGAAACCAACAAAGCACGAGAGAATCCAATCAGCCGAGGCAAGAAGAAGCTCGAGCAAGCCTCCATAACAACGCCCCGCTGGGCGAAGACGAAGCCGATCTTAGCTGTGGCAGAAGCAATACGGATAGACATTGGCAGCGTCATAGTTATGCCAACCTGTATAAGTTTCAGCTCCTTCCATTTTATAATGAGAACCATTAGATATGAATACTCCGACTGCTGAGCCTTGAATGGCGGCGATGACAGGTTTCCGGCACCTGTGTATAGCTAACGACAGTCGACCACCGCTAGAAATGGGCTTCAGTTGATCCTCAAAACATCGATGAAAAGTCTACGAGAAGTGTCACTTGATCTTGCATACCCATCTCGATGATCCTTGCTGTTCTCTCCTGGCGTTCTTTCAAGCCCGATGTCTAAGTCAGCGCCGGCACAAAACGTTTTACCAGAGCCCGTGACAACAATCGCTTTCACGCGATCATCGACATCGAAAAGATTGAAAGCTTTGATCATGTCATTTTCAATTTCTTCCGTGAATGCATTGCTTTTTTCAGGGCGGTTGATGGTCAGGATTATGACTTTTGTCGCGGCTTTAGCACCAGGCGGATGGTTCAAGACCTTGATTTGCCTCCATGGTAGGGAAGAATAGTTTTCTGGTATACTCGTGGTCGCCATATCACACTCCTGGACCTTAGTCATTCAAGCGACCTTGAGATTGGGACTTGTTACCGGAAATTCTAGGCAGATATTTGAATTGAGATCGCATGATTGGTGAGGGGCTTCAGGTCCCTATACTGTCGGCAGTCGGTAATTCGGATAAGGATTACCTGCAGAGGCCACATGAATGATATAATATGTTGGAGTGCGCTTATTTGGATGACTTAAAAGTGCTTACTGCACGGCAGATCATGTATCAAAATGCTGAAAGCAATTACGTAAACATGACTGGCTCGAGAAGACCATATCTCGACGCTTTCTTGAGATTCCTGAATACTAGTGAAGGTCGCCTGTCACGATAAGGCCGAGGCCACAGTGGCTACCTGTCTGGTTGCCGTTGTGGGTCGCAAAATCAATGCCCTGGAACAGGTGCCAGACAAGCTTGGCTCGCTATGGTTGCGATGGAGGTGGATAACGGACTGTGCCGCCGCAATCATGCTGGGACACGAAACAATTTATGGCCTTTGCGCCATCGTCAGTCGCCGGCTTTGACATTCTGTCACAACTATACACGAGTAGACAGTCAATTCTTTCAAGATATTGACATGGCCGCTATGATTTCATAACTGCCAGATGTGAGCAGCCACAATCAGCATTGGCTCACCCAGCGCAGAGAGCTCGTGCAAAAATCTTTCCCCTCGATCTAAACAGTCCAGGATAAACTTGCGTGATCTTGAGACGAAAATGGCCTCTGCAATATGGGAAACACTCTCACTGCCATTGCAGGGCTCGTGGCCAAAGGCTCTGGTCAGCACCGTCTTCGCGGGCGTGTTCTATCTTGTCTACCGTCTCGCTCTGCCCAGACCGTTGCCGGGTATACCATATAACAAAGCAGCGGCGTCGAGCATCCTTGGAGACATACCTGAGATGATCAAAGTTCTCAGAGAGGGCAAAGGTTTTCGACCTTGGTTTGGAGAGTTGGGTTATCGACATAAATCGCCGATCTTTCAATTTTTCCCTGTGCCGTTTGGGCCTCCGTTAGTGATGATCGTCGACTACTGGGAAATTCAAGACATCATTACCCATCGAACGAAAGAGATAGACCGCGGTATGATGACGACCAAGTACTTTGGGCCTATTATCCCAGACCACCATATCTCGATGCGCTCTATCGATTCGAGGTTCAAAGCAAACAAAGAACTCGTCAAGGATTTGATGTCGCCTAGCTTTCTAAGCGAGGTGAGAAACCACAGACGTCCACTACTGACTTGAAATTAATGTCGACCAGGTTTCTGCTCCATCAATATACTCTACAACTCTGGATCTTGTTGAGTTGTGGACGGTTAAGGCAGATCTCGCCCAAGGGCGGCCTTTCTCTGCGTTCGAAGACATTCACGCTGCCGCCATGGATATTATTCTAGCTGTTTCTTTTGCATTGAGTCGAGAACACAGCATCATACAAGCTCAGCGAGACGAATTATTGAAACAAACGGACTTCATACCGCCTATAGGAGTGGATGAACCAATCAATTTCCAACGTTGTGCGCCATCACTAGAAGTCAAGGCTTTGATGAAAGTCACACAGACCTTGCAGGTGACCTTGACATCGCCTATACCCGAGGTTCATCACTGGGTGCTGAGGAAAACCAAGTGGAGGAAGGATTTCAAGCTGAAGGAGAAGTTCCTCAGCAAACATATCAACGAGGCAGCCACAAGATTGTTGAGAAGCAGACATGATAGAGATGCCAAATGTGCAATGGATCACATGATCTTGCGTGAAGTTGCGGCGGCCGACAAAGCAGGTCGAACACCCGAGTTCCAGACTCCTCGAATGAGGGACGAGGTATGTGGAAGTACTCATGAGAGTGTCGATAACTCTAATTCTATCCTTAGCTTTTCGGTTATATTTTGGCAGGCCATGAGACTACCTCTACGACTTTAGCATGGATCATGAAGTTCCTGGCGGATCATCACTCGGCTCAGCTATGTTTACGGCGGCAGCTCCACGAAGCTTTCGCCGTGGCATTCGTTGAGAAACGCATACCAAGTGTGACAGAAATTACAAGTACGACGGCACCTTATCTCGATGCCTTTCTCGAGGAGTCTCTTCGTCATTCTAACACACTTGCTATTTTAACTCGCCAGTCGACGGCAGACACTACTATCCTCGGCCATCCTATTCCAAAAGGAACTAATGTCCTCATGTATACCGGTGGACCCTCGATCTCTCGGCCTATAGTTCCCGTACCCGAATTTGTCCGATCTACAAGTAGCAAGGCATCGAAAGATCGCGTGCATGACTGGGATCCGGAAG
This sequence comes from Phaeoacremonium minimum UCRPA7, assembly GCF_000392275.1. Classification (NCBI taxonomy): domain Eukaryota; kingdom Fungi; phylum Ascomycota; class Sordariomycetes; order Togniniales; family Togniniaceae; genus Phaeoacremonium; species Phaeoacremonium minimum. The sequence continues at coordinate 806,186 of NW_006921512.1, read as the reverse complement.
ACACAGCAGCCTTTGAGCCACAGCGGTGGCTGACGCCCAATCAAGACGGAGCAGGAGATGGAGAATTTCGGCGAGTCTCATTCAATCTCCATGCCGGCCCGTCACTTCCATTTGGCGCTGGACCTAGAGGGTGCTTTGGAAGGCGACTAGCATATTTGGAACTACGCATTGTTGTTGTACTGTTGGTCTGGAACTTTGAGTTCGAGCAGTGTGCGCCAGAGTTGAGCTCATATGATGGCGTGGACATGCTAACAACATTTCCGAGACAATGCTTCGTCAAGCTCAGGAAATTGAACAACTCTTAGTTCATAGCACACCCATAAGTTTATAAATTGATACTGATCATGAAGTGAACACAAGGGATCATGTCTACCTTCCGGCCATTAGACAGCCTGGTCCTCAATGGTGATATGATACAGCTCCTTTTTTGGGCCTTTCCTTCTTTTAAATACCACACACTTTTGGTTCGTGAGACTGAAACTATTGATCCCATTCCTAAAGGAATGTACATTTAAGCCAACGCACACTTCGGACTTGTCTTGATATAGCAGAAAGATTGATTTGCGAGTCGGCTTTGCCCAAATAAACAAGGGTTGCAGCTAGGCTGCAACTAAGTAGCTTACCTCGTGAACAATATACTCAAAGTGGGCGTGTGATATTTTATGCTATCTTACTCCCAGCTTCACTGTACCTGGCACGTACAGCATGGATTGATAAAACAATTTGATTATAACTGTGAACATTCATTGACATCTGCCTTCATGGGGCTGTCGAGATACCTGGGTACCTCAGCGAGCTCAGGTACCAGCGGGGTTAGTGATGGTATCTAAACGCCGATCTTCCAGACTTTAGCAGAGTGGCAAAGAGCTTATCGACATTACTCACCATCGAGACATGCTCTCAGAGTGCCATTGAATTGGTATTTCCAAGGAATGATGCCCATTCGCATCGGCGCCTGCATCATTCGCAATGGTAGCTACGCCGTATCTCTGCCGAAGCTGCTCTAAAGTCATCCGACAACGGCTTCAGAGTTGGCCATCCCGAACAGCCCTCCGAACCTTCCATGAAAGCAGCGGGAAGAGCTCCTCCAACGATGTCCAAGCTCAAAAGCCCGCCTCGCCGGCGACTGAAGATGCCTCGGAACCCACACCACAAGCTTCCAACCCCGAGCCTGGCCCCATGGCCCGCCGCCTCGAAGAAGCGACCGAAGAAGCCCTCCTCACAGGAGGCCGAGCGGGCCGCCGCGCGGTCGAGGACGCCGGCTTCAGCGACGAGCTGAAGAGCCGCCTGCTCGACAAGATCGCAGACGCGCGCTTCCGCGAAGACAATGCCGGCGCCCTGCGCGAGGCCGGCCTGACATCCAAGTTCCCCGCGAGCGCCGGCGAGGGCACGCGCGCGATGGCGGCGTCCCAGCCGTGGACGGGCGAGGAGACGCAGTCGGACGCCGTGCTGCGCATGCTGGACGACGCGCACAAGCCGCTGCGGCCGGGCCTGCGCGGCAAGCCGAACATACCGCAGCCGGTGCCTGTCGATATGCGGCTACGGCGGGAGCCAGTTGTCAGTCCCGGGCGGAAGGTGGCGAGCGCGCGGGACAAGGCGGCCGTGTACTCGGGCATGGGGATGAAGGACACGCGGGGCTTGACGGACGAGGAGCGTGAGGCGATGAAGAAGGAGCTTCGAGACCGGTTCACGCCTGCTGCGAGAGCTTTGCCAAACACGATATCCGGACTGGCGGCGCTGGCGAACGAAAGGATAGAGGACGCCATTGCTCGAGGGCAGTTCAAGAATATACCGAGAGGGAAAGGTGTAGAGCGGGATGCGAGAGCGGACAATCCGTTCATAGATACGACAGAATACATCATGAACAAGATGATAAAGAGGCAGGACATTGTGCCGCCGTGGATTGAGAAGCAGCAGGAGCTCGTGAAAGCGGCTACGGTATTCCGGGCGAGACTACGGAATGACTGGAGGAGGCATGCTTGCAGAACCATCTCCAGCCGCGGAGGCTCGTTGGAGGAGCAGATGCGCAGGGCAAACGAGTACGCCAGGGCAGAAGAGGTGCACAACCCGCGGCGACGGAACGTCGACCAGATTGCTGTGCCTACGAACACAACGGATGATGTGGTCATGGTGGCTATACGGCAAGAGGCACTGCCTGAACCACCCGCTCCGGCGACAACAACATCTGCCGCAGCCGAACCCGATATCAGCTTCACCGAACCATTTCGAGATCCAGAATGGGAGGCGGTTGAGCGATCATACATGGAGTTGGCGATCAACAACATGAACGCTCTCACGAGGTCATACAACCTGATGGCCCCCGAGCTGGCGAAGAAGCCGTACTTCTCTCTCGACCGCGAGCTCAAGGCTTGCTTCGCGGACGTGGCGCCCCAATTGGCCCGGGAGATCAAGGAACGCGCAACGCGACCGCAAAAGTCGTTGATTGATCCTATTGGCCATGGCCAGGGCAGCATTCTGGACAGATTTGCCAGGGAGAGCAAGACGTCCAAGATCTACGACTCCAAGGTGCCAAATTATGGCTTCAAGGAGATGTGGCGCGACTTCTGGCAGCGGTCTTCCACGTAACCGATCAAATAACATGACAATCAAATAAAACAGAATCTCGACCTTCACAATGCAGGCAATTTGCGTGTCATTTTCGTGTGAACGAGGGTAATCACTTCTTTCATCCCCAGGGGTATTGTGATGACTATCTAAGTCGAAAGCAAAGTGCATAGTGGTATGTCCCTCACAATCCTGCCGTAACTCCTAGGTTTCCTTCCCTGCTATTCCTATCCATGCTTCTGATTTCATCGTCACCGTCACGGCCATGGTCTAGTTGGTCTTCTTGACCTGAGCCTTGACGGGCTTGCCCTGCTGGGCCTGGTAGCGCACGAACAGGTAGCCGCCCGCCGCAACTATGCCGATGAGGACGATGTTTCCTGGAGAGCATAGATGTCAGCTTATCTCGTACGGTGTAAAAGTGATGACATGGTCGAGGGGGCACTTACCAGCGACGAACTTGCCGAGCCCGCCAGCAATGTCAACAACACCGGACAGGACGTCGCGGACGAGGTTCAGAATGCCGACAAAGAAGTTCACGATGGTTGCGACGAAGGCGTGTAGCACATTGTAGATGGTGTTGAAGATGGAGGCGAAGAGCTCGTAGAAGCTCTTGAAGAGATCCTCGACTGCGGTAGTGACGGCCATTTTTAGATGAGCTTGGTTTGTTTGTGCTTGTAGAAGCTGTAAGTGGTGTGTTGTTGAGTGTGTTTGAGTAGACGAGTAAAATGAGTGTCTCGGGTGTAGCTCCTCTTTCTACGAAGGTTTGAGAGAGGAGGGTCTAGACGGGTATTTGTACTGTGGCTTTATAACGACAGGATCAACGACTCAGTGCAGAGGCAGAGAGTTCCAGGTTGGCTGCATTTGGTGTGTGTCGCTCCTTCCGCCTCCCATCGTCACTGTGGCCCATTGCGTCCGTCCTTCGCACGATGACGTCAAGGCTTTGGTCCAAGGTATCTTTTTGGTCAGCAAACCATACTAAATGTACTTTAGCCGGGCTTGCTTAGCAAATGTCCTACCTAGTTAAGGTAGCATCCTTATTAGCATCTCTACTATGAAGGCCACGCGACACGCCCGCCAAAAGGCAAATGCACGCAGGCGACTCTCCAAAGCGGCAACTAAAACGCTTCCGGCGATCGTCGATGGATGACGCTGTGCCCGCGGGGTAATAGCGTATGTTTTGCGTGTGGATGACACCGCTGCCCACCACAGAAGCCCAGACGGGCGAGACAGGCGAGACAGGCCGCGAACGTCCTCGCTAGATGCCCGCTACTGGCCCCTGAGGCTGCAGATCTGCCGCCTGGAATGCTGTCCTCGTTGCCATGCCATTGGCTCCAGCATCCAAGCCTGACGTTACCAGCCACAGCTTGCTTACAGCGCATTCTTGTCATTTCCAAGGCAGCGGTCCCAGTGTTTTGGTCCCGGAGTCTTTGCTCCTGTGGCATCTCGGCAAGTCGCTCTACATATTAATGATGCGGCTTGGGTACTTACACGCACCAGAACAATAATGACAGCCACACATCAAGGCTACAACACAACACACGAAAGAAACAAGGCACCGGGTAAGGGAGCCGCTTCTCGTAAGCCTTATCATGGCCGCTAACGGTTCTAACATCCGTTCGCGCCCCATTCTTCAAGCTCTGGGTGAAACCTGGGGTAGACAGAAACACACAGCTGGATATGTAAGTGAATCTCGTGACCACTGATGGTCTGTAGACACGCTGTTTTCGGCGCCGTTATCTATCACACATTGGCCATTCCTGCATGATATTTCTAACTTCTTCAACATATGATCTATCTCAGTTGAAACAAATGATCGTCTTGAATTCTTCCCTTTCTGTCGTCGGAGTCAATCGCTTTTTAGTCTGTCTTCGTTGCCCTGTTTCTCTGGCGAAACGAGAAGGGACTTCGCGCAAGGTTTTGGCGTCTAGCAGGGACACGCTTCGCGGCTTTGCAGATCTTCCGCCATCTAATAATCAACTGTCCATTCTTGATAGCGGATGAAGCCGCAACCGTGTGCAGTCGATGCTGCTTCTAGAAAGTGATCCGTGCTCCAAACGAGGTGTGTTCCCCAATCTTGTATACTGCAGCTAAGGTACAAAGCATCTGATTCCTGAGAGGGTCATACACATAACCCTACACAATGTTCGCCTTGAGAACAATGAAGCATCTCCAAGTGTTTGAGTACCTTTGTAGGCGCAGTGCCATCATGCCCAGTTGTTCCCATGTACAGCTCTGGATAACGCTGCCTAAACCCACTTTAGATCATCTTCTGATGGAAATCCATTCTCTCATGCTCGAATGTCTTTGATAAAGTAGGCTTTGATAATTATAAGCATATGATTGCGGAAAGGGCTGCTGTAGCCTGCCGTTCAGTAGCGAGAAAGAAAGGCTTCCTACCTGATTGGGGTCTCGGTCTGTTGGAGCAGCTTGCAGTTGTCGCCGCTGGTACACTTCTACATAAAGAGAAGGCAGAATTGTAAAGCGAGTGCTTTACATGAAATGCTATATTAAATATTCATATCTCTCTCTGCTGTGTTGCCCGTTACCTCAACTCCTGCCACCAAGCTCTACCAGAATCAGTTTGTCCATGATCGGTGGATACATTGCAAAATCAGAACACGTATGTCCTCCGAAAGCTTGCAGACCTCAAATTACGACTCTCTATAGTGGCAATTATTTCGATACTGACCGAGAGAGCATATCCCAGGTGTTAAGATGTCAGGCGCGTGGTTCCCTAATCAACAGGGTATTGATGCATTGACGCATCAGAGCTGGCCTGTGAAACTGCGACAAACACTTAGGACACAAATTCAAATCATTCTCTCAGGCCGCAGAGTACCGCCATCTCGTCACTCAAGCTGATGATCTAGAGTTGGAACACTGCCTGTCTTGCGAGTTTATCATGACTATTTCGGAAGTTCGCCAGTCAAATGTCCTGAAAACAAAGCTAGAGGAGGCACGAGCCAAAAGAGACAATTGTAAGCGCGAACTGGAAAAGATGATTGGCAACTTTGAGTGATTGATATGGCTATTCGATGATGGGATACATCAGGCAGTAAACGAGCTCCCTGGATTACAACTCATAGTGCTGGAGCATAATGTTGGACAAGCTGTCAAACGCCTGCCGCCTCTTATGCGCAATGTCCAGGAACAGATCCTCGGGCCCGACAGAACCTATTATAACGTGGTCTGACCCCGACACCAGCCCGGCGTACGCCTTATCGACGAACTCGTTCACGGGCATCCCCAGAGCACGACCCCTTTCTTCACCCATGTAATCATGGAGTTCAGCTGGACGGTAGTTAGCACATAACATTCATTTCAATTGCAGACTATTTGGCGAGAGACGTACTTTGAACAACAGGTGGCCAAAGCTCGATGATCTTGGTTGACTTATCCTGGTTTTGACGACGTAGACAGTAGACAAACGCATTTAGCGCTGCCTTTGATGCAGAGTAAGCAGGAATCGTGACTGCTGGGATGATGGCGAGGTTGGTCCCCGTGATGATCAGCCCAGTAGGATAACTCTTCTGCTGCAGGTGATGAAGGAATTTGAGCGACAAGTCAACAATGCTGCCGAAGTTGGTGTTCATCTCGTTGTGGAAGGCCGCAATATCCACCTCGCCTGGCCGAGACAGTCGAATTTGACTCTGGGTCCCGGAGTTGAGGAAGACGCAGTCCAGATCAGGATAGTCTTTCAGAACCCTGGACACAATTAGCATCACGAGTGAAAAGTCTGGACTTCAGGGGTAATCTGCTTACTTATCCACGAATGAGTCCATACCATCTCTATCAGTGGTGTCAAAACGAATACCGCTCGCGACTGACGAGCCATGCTTCTCGATGAAGGCATCTAGCCTATCTTGTCGGCGACCAACGGCGATGACTTTGCTGCCCTCTTGGATGAGCTTGTCGGCCATGGCGGCGCCGATGCCCGCTGTTGCACCGACGAGGAGCACTCGCTTGTACTGAAAAGGCATGTTTATGGTGTCCAGGTGTTGTAGGTGAATTTGAGCTCTCTTGTGATTATTACAATTCTTGAGATCGGACAGTGTCTTTAAGTATGCCTGGGACGGTATCACAGGTGTCGGCCTTCAATCGGACTTATCCGGTTATACAAACGTGTGCAGTGTGTCTACCGGCATAGAATCCAAATAGATAACTCCATTTATCGCCTACAAAGCACAAGTCTCATCAACAATATTGGTGCTTCAATGACGCCTCTTGGCTCATCTGTGGCTGTCGTTGATACTGCACGTTGTAGGTGGCTCAGCCGAAAGCGGCTAGCGTTCCGGAATTCTGGCAGGACATCTGGGGTGTCACAATGCCGATTTACGACTCGCCACATCGGCTTTATGCACCAACATCGCGGGAAGACGGAGATAATGGCTCGATGAAAGCCAAGTAGTCGCAAATGATTATTGATACCGGTCCGCTATTATATCAGGCGGTGGAAAGTGCACTTTTGCCCTTCATTCAAAATATATTATATATTCCACCTTCTCGTGATGTCACCGGAAGGCTAGCTTCATTAGGTTTAGTGTCGCTGTACTTCGGCCGCGCTGGACCAGGCACCATCGTGGAGTCTAAATCCTTCCCAAGGAGATCTGGGAGCATTCGGCATTTCTCACTAGCTGCTTCAAGCCGACGACATCTAGGACGGAAATGTCAGCGTGTATCAGCCTCTCCTTTGTTTGAAGATGAGAGTTGACGTGAGGCGTCATGGTCAATGTCGGTAGGCCGTCTAGAGATTGCCTGCCTTGCAGGAAGCGAAAGCTCAAAGTCGGTATCCTAGCCCAGCACCCCTACACTTTGCATTGGTGCGCTGACCTGTCCAGTGCGATCTAAAGAAGGAAGGCTGTGGTCAATGTAGGAGGAAAGGCTTTCGCTGTTTCGGCTACCGGGAACCCAATCAGCTTATCATTCACGATGAGACCCCTGCTGTAAGGCAGAAAGCCCTTGTACGCGCCCACCGGTCCCATGTGCTGGCTCCGGCTGGACTCTCTCCCGCTTGGGAGGTGCGGGCTCGGCATGCCTTCTTCTCGCACTACGTCTTCGGCCTGTCCCGGAGTTATGATATGCTCGCGCCGCTGTATGAGCATGCCGTCGTTGACGACCACCTGTACGCAAGTGTGGATGCCGTTAGCTTGGCGTTCCTGTCTTATCATTATGACGCCCCCTTCCTCTACGCTCTTGCAGGTGAGAGCTACTTGACGGCGATCCGGCGGCTGGGTTCGTCGCTACAAACATCGAGCTTGGAAGTGACCGATGCAACTCTACAGTCGGCATTGCTCCTGGACCTCTATGAAAAGATTGTCAATCGAGATCCACTGTCGTCTGCTTCGTGGATGAGCCATGTCAATGGGGCTATGGCTCTTGTCCACGTGCGTGGAAACAAGAACATAAGGGACTATGTGAGCCGGCGCCTGGCCGTCCGCGTTGTAATAACCCTCATCATCAGCTGCGGGGCAGCGAACGAACGCATCCCGGACTCTGTGATGGGGCTGCGTGAGCAGCTCAAGCCTTTCATGGACGAAGACGATTCGAAGTGGCTTGTGACAGGACTTGTGATGGATGTGGTCAACCTAGAAGCCGACGTACGCAACGGGATGCTTACTAGCGATGCCCAGATTCTCGCGGCTGCAAAGCGAATTGATAAGCTATTTGTTGAACTAGACAAAAGCTTGAAACCGCTCTGGCAGCCCCGAAAAGTGATGACCGCTTCTGAGAGCCCACTCGTTTTCGGGAGGTTCTACGATGTCTACCACGACCACTTCGTGACACAAGTGCGCAATGTCAGTCGGACACAGCGGATCCTCATCAATCGTATGATCATGCAATATGGCAATGCTGTTCAAAGTGCGTCTGCTGCTACAACCATTAGCAAGCTCTCCCAGGAGATATGCGCCAGCGTCCCGCAGTTCGTCCTGCCACACGCAAGGCCCGAGAATAGGCTGCCATTTACGCCTCTCCAGACGTTGCAGTGCTATACGCTGATAGCGCCACTGTATGGAGCTGTCAAGTACGGCGCGGACCCCAACATGCGCGTGTGGGGCGTAGTGGTTTTGAAACACATTGCTGAGGCAGGGAATATGCGAACTGTGGCCAACGTAGCCGATATTTTGGAGTATTCACCCGACGTTTCTTTCTGGAACATATACTCGATGTTGGGCGGTTACGCATTCGCGGCGTAGATCTTGACAGCTGTGTCTCGATCTCGAAGTGGCGTATGATCGGGAACTAACAGCAGCAAACTTTCAGCTTCAAGCCACCACCGGCTCAGTAATGGGCCGTTCTAAGTAGGTCCCGCGAGCTAACAGCGGGCTGGGCTAGGTTTTATGGAGAATGGCTGACAGTAAGAGCTTGATACGGCCCCCGACAAGGCGAACACGACAGGCGTTTTTCTGGTTCTCTCTCGTCAGCTTTTAAAGCGTGGCCGTCTAACTGCTGCGTTCAATTGGCTTATGCAGTGACCAGCACTGAAATTGAAGAGTCGCTGTTGGAGCCGGGCAGTGGAAGGATTCGCATCCCAGGCGTCTCGCGTTAGTAAGAGCCAATGGAGCCAATGGCCAAGCGCTGCGCAGCGCTGTTGCTAAATCCATCCTTGCAACCAAGTCCAAGCCTCCTCAGTGGCCAGCTGGCCCAGGATCGTCATTTCGCATTGCCCATAATGCTGAACCGCGCCCGGCAGGATCGTTAAGCGCAGTCTTTCCCCTTCCCATTCTCCCCTCGCAGTCCATGAAAACCCACCCCCATTTTCCTGGCCGTCTCGGATCGGTCTCTTCCTTCGCGGTCCCATCGTCATCGCGGGGATGGGGACGGCATTGCGACATCAGAGCCGCCATCGCGGTGTAGGCTCGTTTCCGCTCGTTCTGTTCGGGGTGTGCTGGAGTCTGCTGCTCTCGGGTGGTGCAAGAGCTGAAACCGACAATGGCGTTACTTTCCTCTATCCCGCCGGCGGCGAGATGTTCTACTACTTGGACACCGTCAATGTGACCTACACATCATCATTTTCCGAGCCGTATCTCTTCACCTTCTGCCGAAAGGCAGATGATTCCATAAGACAAGGTACGTCCTCGGTGGCTCGAGTTCAAGAGAGGAGCGTTGTTGAATAGATGCTGACCTATGCTGTTCCCGCAGTTCGAATGCAAGAAGCGACACCCTACGACGGTTCTACGCTTGTATCGATGAATTTTACCAGTAATTACGTATGTTGGTTCGACTTGAAACCGGCGACGTCCGGAGGCGGTGGAGCGAACAGTCAGGGCTGGACGCTGTCGTCGAACCAGCGCGAACAAACCACATGGGGACTTCCCCAAGCGACCGCCACATCGACATCTCCGAGTGAGACCGCGACATCCACGGCCGAAACAAGTATACCGGAGGAGAGGGTTGATAAGAAATCCAAAGGGCTTAGTGCCGGTGCGAAAGCTGGAATAGGAATAAGCGTCACGATGGTCATCCTCGGTGTGGCTGGCTTCTTTGCGTCCGTATGGTGGCGCCGCCGCAAGCGACAGCAGCAAGCCCAGCAACAGATCATCAATCTCGCAAATGCAGGTCATTTCGAGAAGCGACCCAGCTCGTATGGCGGCGGATCATACTACTTCTCGGTCGTGCCCGAGAACTGGAACGACGACCACGCTGCATCTACGTCGAGTTTGTTCCCACATTCGCCGCAACAGTCACCGCAGCGTTCGCCTCAAGACGAGCGGCCACACTCGCCGCCAGGCTATGTTGAGGACGAAGAGATGCTCGGTGCGCAGCAACTGCCCGGCTTCTACGGGAAGGACGACGCGAGATCCGACATGACGAACTTATACGGACCTGCTACTCCGGATATGCCTCCGGTGCGGCCTGCATCGCCAGTATTGGGTGCCGTGGAGCTGCCCTCGAGAGACGGTCATCATGGTTATGGGTGGGAGCAAGAGCTGCCCGATACCGCAAACCAGCCGAGGCAATATGTGCCAACTGGACGAGAAGCTCAGGAACAGAAGTTCCTGCTGCAAGATATGCTTCCCTTGCGACAGCAGAGGTCTCCTCATAGAAACGGGGGACCTGCTGGATGAATGGAAGGTTTGAATGATGCACCACAATCTTGAGACAAACGCTGCTTAATTCTGGTCAAGAAATATAGATCAGCGGCTCCTCGTCGATTACAGCATCAACCAAAAGAGACATGTCGTCTTCAGGGGAGTTCTTTCAGATCTCTATCTCGATGGAGCAAACATATAGTGGTTGCTACTGGCCTCACATGTGTACGAGTGCTACTCGCAGACATGCAGCACGATGCCCGGCAGCCATTAGGACCGAGCATGCCCACGTCATATTCACACTCCTACATGGTCATGGTGTGAGCATAGTGTCAGGTTGCCTCATGAAACATCTCAGTCACCTGATAGTGATGACCTGGACTAGTATGTTCAATGAACGAACCGGGAGGTAATGGATGCCACTGGTGAATGACCGAGGCTAAGCCCAAGTCACCTCGTCGGTCTTGGGAGGGGAGACCGTACTTGGATGTTGCATGTATTCCTAAAGACCACGGCACATTGATAGTCTTTTTGGAAATAAGTGTCAAAGTAATGGAAGGTAGAATATCAACTGACTATCTAAGAACACCTTGTCTCCTATATAATTTAACGCACAAGTGAGCCCCACCTCTCAACTACACATGTCTCGGATTCAACCTACCACTCAGATTCTACTTCTACAGATAATGGCATTAATGCTGCTTCTATAGCCGTCATATAGTTGCACACTACAGTAAAGTACGATTCAAGCCACGAAGGGATATCTGGATCATGTAGTCGCTCGTGGAATCCCTCTCTCCATTGCTGCCACATTTCCAGTGTGAGAATCTCTGTTGGCCGTGCGAGTCTCCAGCAGCTCATTTGCCCGTCCCAGACATCACTCACACAATCAATTTGCTGGAATAGCCCTGGCCCGTATGATATGATCCATTGGGCTGCTACTTGTCTACGAAGATCTTGTGTAAATGGAAGGGCTTCGGGATTCTCAAGAGCCTGTTTCATGGCGTTCATCGCAGGCCGAACATCGCCCTTCCAGAATCCAACGACGTGGAGATTGGCATAGAAAGCTGTATAGTTGATCGCCTCTTCACTGTAGGCCGTCACAGAGCGACTACCAAGAACGGGCTTCCGGACTAATATCTCTTGGCGGAGCGAGCTGTAAAATGTGTCCGGCGTGGCCCCCTAAATTAGGTCAGCGATCGCTGTCCAATACAAGTGGAATCTCTGTGAGGTGGCAAGACCTTAGCGAGAAGATTCTCGACTCGCTCTGGACGATTTCCGATACAAAGCATGAGCCTTGCGAGCTTGAGCTGCGAGGCATGACGGCTAGGTATCTGTTTTGCGAGCTCCAAGACGACCAAATTGAGCATAGGGTAATTGAAGACGGATTTGGCGAAATAGGGTTCAAGAATCTCAAGTGCCGTCTCTATCTCTGACCTAACGTTGCCAGGCTGGAGATAGTGTGCCAGGATGCGGAAGATTTCGAAGGCTTCTGTTCTTGCCGCTACGGGGTCTTGGAATATCCGTACATTCAAAGACTGGATGCTCAGATTAAGGGCTCTTGATGCCATAATGGCCAAGTCCCTTTTACGCAATTTTCTCTAATCGTTCGAGTTGTGTTTGCGACATTAAACTATATATTTTTTATATATTTAAATTGTGCCTTTTCTAGAGATGTAGACTCTTCTTATAGTTTCAAAACCTGCTCAGTAGAGTCACTGTTAAGTCATTGGGACTGCTTAGTTGGCAATTACGTCTATGGCAGTAAGCGCATTTTCATTCCTTCCTCGCGAAATTCGCAATCGTGGCTCCTCTTACTGCTCATCTGTGTACTGAATAAATCGAGACCCAATTTTGATCATATACACTAGTGCGACGGACACGAATGTCGGGATGTGCAGCTACCTGTGAATCAAGATTTACAACTTGATCAAAACTTATGTTCTTTGGAAAAAATGATAGACTATGAATTATTCAAAGAACAAGCTAACATACATGTCACACATAATCTTAACAGCGCTTTCAACAATATACATATGTTTCAGTAAACTCAAACTTTCCATGAACACCCATCTTTAAAGTCATTATCGACTATGAAGAGTCTGATGACTCCGAAGGCTTTCTTACTCTCAATGTAAACCAATAGCATGATTACAAACAAGGAATGATATTTCTCGTCGACGAAAGTAAAGACCTTTTTCAAGGGCTTGATTTGATTATCTGTTGCACAGGCATCCTTATTGACTCATGATCAGAACTGTCTTTGATAAGTCAATACCTGTTGTGAGATGTAATTTTCTCGAGCTATGGCCAATTGAATAACGGCTTTGTTACTGCTTGTTGAGGTAATCTTATTATATGCTTATGATCACGAGCGAGCTTATTTTGTTGATTTGCGGGTAAATGAACCGAGGCAGGGGGCGGGCGATCAGCACGCCAGTTGTATGCAATTTGGGATGGTGTGGTCCGAGTTAGCATCTGATAGTTGGGGAATAGTTGCTGGCACCCCTCACGGACATGGTCACAACAGGCTTAGTGAGGGCCCCATTACAAGCTTGCCTAGCATAAACTTGGCAATGCGATGTCACCCATCCTGGATCTCCAATTCTCCTTATGGAATAGAAATAGGAGAAGTGCCGGCCGGAATGCGGGGGGTTGAACTGAGCTGCGCGACAACAAAGCTCAAATCCATCGTTGCCATTGTGAGAACACTCTTGTTCGTGCCTTCAACTCTTCGCCTAACCCGCCCCGAGTGGGAGTCGCTTGAAGACGACGATGTTAAGGACCCTCTGCCGCAACGATGCTTGAACAGAAACAAGGGTGGAGGGAACCTTATGAGAGAGCAATGGATTGGGTATTCGGGACTGCGCGGCATCGACCAATACCTGTCGACGAACCCGAGCAGCCCACGGAGACGCGCGAAGCCATACGGACGCCTTTGGCCACACCGGCAACGACTCGGTCCACCGCTTTCCTCGACGGTCTTCGAGGTATCGCCGCCCTCTTCGTCCTGATTCAACACTACATTGGGACATTTGACGAGAATGTTCACGAGCACGGTTTCGGTGAGAACGGCAACTATTATTTTGCTGGCCTGCCCTTCGTGCGAATTGCCTTTAGCGGCGGCAGTGCAGCCGTTGCAGTCTTTTTTGTGTTGTCTGGGTATGTTCTAAGCGTGTCGCCGCTACGGCTCGTTCGAGATGGGAAGCATGATGCTGCGGTGCTGAATCTCTTCTCTGCCGTCATCCGCCGGCCGTTCCGTCTCTATATCCCGACCCTTGGCGTCACTTTGGCCGTCGCTATATTGATGCACGCACCGTTTGGGCTCATGGCAGAAGTGTTGTGGCCGCCACCGCAAGAGTCGCTCCTTGCCGAGCTTGGGCATTGGGTTTCGGAATCCGTCAAGTTCTTCAATCCTTTCCGGACGCACGGTTCCAACCAGGCTTGGTATCCCTACAGCCTTGTCGTTTGGACAATTCCAATTGAGTTGAAGGGCTCGATGTTGATCTACGTGCTAACCGCCATATATGCACTCAGCGATCTCTCGCTGCGTGCTAGCTTATGCCTCTTGGCGGTTAGTGTTTTCACCCTACTTCAGCTCGGCTATTGGACAATGGCCTGCTTCATCAGCGGACTTATTCTCGCGATGCTGGATGTAGACTCCATGGATACAACATTCCTTTCCCGTCATCTCACCCTGCGAGCTCAAGCCGCCTTGCGGCTTCTCGCGTTCGTGGTAGGCTACTACTTGCTATGCCAACCCGCCCACGCCGGTTCCCCCGAATATTCACTTGGAACACCTGGATGGAAGCACTTGACAATGCTGACGCCTCGTGCCTACGACAAGGACCAGTACTATCGATATTGGCATTCTTGGGGGGCTCTCTTCCTTGTTTACTCCGCGCTACGGCTATCGTTTGTCCAGACGTTTCTCAATACACGACCGCTTCGATATCTCGGGAAGGTCAGTTTCATGTTATACCTGGTTCATCTCCCGATTCTGGCCATGTTGGGTGGCAGAGTCAGCCGGATGGTGGGAGTGACCTATCCAGACACAGCGCCGAGCTGGTGGAACAACCGGCTATGGATTCCCAAGTTTGGCCCCGCAGGGCCTGATTCTAGATTCGTGGCTAGTATGGCCATTATACTTCCGATCTGCCTCGTGGTTGCGGACTTTGGGACGAGGACACTAGATATGCCCAGCGTAAAGGTTGGGAAGAAAGTCGCACAGAAGCTTGGTCTAGACAAAGGTGTCGGCCATGGAAGCAGAGAGCCAGATCTCCCTCGCCAGACAATGAACTTGCCACTGCAGGAAAGGTAGCCTCAAGTAATTGATTGCGAACACTGTAATGAATAATTAGATGATAGAATAAATGATTTGACTGTACTGATCTTGGTTTGCCATGACGTTGAACATGGACATCGTAAGGGCTGACATTTCTCATGGCAGTAGTGAGGAGGCTCCAAGCCACTTTCAGAGCCACTTTCAGAGCCACTTTCAGAGCAACTCTCTTGTACAGAAACGCAGCTGCAGAGTACCGGCAGGCTTTAAGATCTCCCCGGTGCAGATTTCACCCAGATCCGTCAATTGAAGAAGCACTGGAAACGCCACTGCCAAGAGCGCAGCCGAGCTCCGGCAGGTGGCTTGCGCACAGGGATACATGAAACTCGGCAGGCCAGACTAGCGGCGGATAAGCTTAATTGCTGCCAAAACACTACAGTCTTCACCCTGAAGAGACAAGATAGAGACAACAATCAATTCAGTCTCAATGGCGGAGAGAGCGAGAGTACTGCCTCTGAAAGATTGAGATGGTTTCGTCCAAGGAATGTCTTGGCAAGAGCTAATCTTACGATGAAGATGTCAACCCATCTCATCTCATAGACGTTGACGTTGACGTGGTCGTGCGACGGTTCGCCGCAAGGGGATCGTGTCATCCTGAGACGCGAACCGTCCGACCTGCGATTCAACGGAGGCCCAGGGGTCCGCCTCAGATGACAGGCGCTATGACGGTATCTGCACTAGACTAATCGTCTCGTACAACGCCGAGCCACCCTCGATTTCTCTTTTCTCTTGTGTTTTTTCGTGTCTTCACCATTGATCAAAGTCTCCAACGCTGTCGTTTGTTCTATTCGTGGCTGGCCACTTTTGCTTCTGTGCCCGGCGCATTTCCTTCGCTTCGATATCGTTCACTTCTTCTACGACTCTCTTCCAGTCTCTCTCTGTTGTAATCCTTCTCTACGCTGCCGCCAACATGCAGAACTCTCTCCTCGCCCACGTTCTCCTCTCCCTCTCCGTCTTCCAGGCCGTTTTGGCCGTGAGCGTCCCCGCCGATGCCCCCGAGATTGTTGCTCGCCAAACCGCAGCCGTCGGCACTGGCTCCATGCCATTGCAGTGCATGGAGTATAGCCGCATCGCCAACCTCTCTACAATTGGTGCAAACAGCAGCTACCGAGCGCCGTTCATGGCCGCATCCCCTGTCGGTACCTCGATTAACGCGGCCATGCTCGACGCCGCCATTGCCAAGCTGCCTGCTATGACGAAGGACCAGGCACTGAACGACATGTGCGGCAACCTGACAACTGTCGCGCTGACCGAGGCCGAGCGAAACCTCACACTGCGTACTGTGGCCCAGTTCGACAACGTGCCTGCCATCACGGTGGACAATGGGCTGGCGGTCGTCTTCACAACCGTTATGGGCATTGTACTGATTTGCGGCACTGCACTGGCAGTTTGAGTGGGATGACAAGAGCTTGTCGAATGATTGGATTGGGGATGGCAAAGGAGAGGGCAGCCGAGAACAGGATGATTTCAAGCGCCTAATAACGCGTATTGTTAGATGGCGATGGATGATAATAGGAGTGTTGAAGCTATGTCAGGCCTGTGACCTGTGATGCCAATAGGTTGAGAATTGAGACAGTGAAGAATCTTGATCAATACCTCCTCATCTACTGCAATATGTCCATCGCCTGCACTAATTACTTATATACATTTTCGCCTCTCTCTATGTACCCTGAAGCCGATTATCTTCTTTCAATCTACTTCGGAGGGGTTGACTTTCTACATTGCCCGGGTCCAGAACACTAAAGTATTGCTCCCTAGACGACAATCATACACAATCATCCAGCCCATACAACCTGAATGACGCGGGCCAGCTGTCGCGGCCATAGGACCAAAGTGTGGAGCTATTGCTCTCAGGTTACATCTGCCCACCCGCCTCTGTATCTGAACTAAAGAGAGTATTTAATGAACAGAACCCAAGCAATGACGACTAGAGAACATAAGAGGCTAATGCCTGTTATGGTGAAGACTTTGGCGGGCTTGCGTCCGATAGGTTCTCCGAGCTTGCCCTCGTGCTCAATCACCAGGCGCTTCTTCTCACTCATGGTGAGAATGCCAGCCAGATACCTATAAATCATTAGCAACAAGACCTTGTCAATCGATCCTGTTGGGCATGGCTTACCTTCTGTCCAACACACCGTAGAAGAGTCCTAGGCAGAACTCTAAGACCTTACAAGCCACGAAGAAAGCGATCACGCGCTCATACGTTTGTCCCGGGGTAATATCTTGCAGCCTGCCCGCAATCATGTCGACAACGACACTTCCGCTGTTGTTGAATGCCTTCCAAATGCCAAAGACGAGACCCAATTCGACTTGGCTCGGGACCATCAGGGGAATGGAAGCTAAGAACGGTAGAGCGTTCATTGTTGATCCCACAGATGCAATAATCATGACGCCGAGAGCATTGACATGGCTGAATCCGATGAGACTATATACCAGAATCCAGATAGCCGATGTCAGACTGACAATCATCATTCTGTGGCCGAAGAAGTCGAAGAAACTGCCGACCAACGGTGTACAAACGACGGGAATGACTTGTTGCACGGCCGACGTGTAGCCGGCGATCTGCTCAGTGGAACCTCGAGTCGACCGGATGATGTCGGCATTGAGGCCGTTGAAGCCGCCGACGACACCAGCTTGAAGGATTTGAGAGCATACCACCAGCCAGAAGAAACGGGGCACACGAGCAATAGTCTTCCAATCGAAAAGAAATGTGAAGTGACGGGAGCCGGTGTTATTTATCTCGACGGCTTGTCCGCCCTCGGCCTGTACAACCTGACGGTCTCTTGCCTGCTGGGCTAGCCGTCTGCCTGTAGGCATTTTGGCCCACTCGGGACGGCGGCTGGCCCACCAGACGTAGAAGATGTTTTGTATGAGGTTGACGAAGCAAACAATGGCCGGAATCCACAATGCCCAGCCCCAGAACGAAGAAGCATCTCTCATAGGAACGGCGGCGGCCTTAGCTGCTAGAACGATAAGTTTTCCTATCATACAAAACGTTTATTAGTGTTTCTGATGACTTATTCTATATAATATCAGGACTTACCGACGGCAATGTCCAGACCGTAGACTAGGCCAAGTCCTCTGTGTTGAAACCAATGTGCCAGAATCTTGGATGTAACAGTCTCAATGACAGTGCTGCCGAAACCCATGACGACTCGACCGCCCATGACAAGACCGAACGTGTCTTGGTTGGAACCAGCAGCCGATATTATAGCACCCAGGAGAATGAAGACTGAGCAAACCATTGATCCCCTGTTCGCAGATAATGTTAGCAATGTTCATATAGCAAGCACATATACTTCGCTAATTGAGAGTATGTAGGAGGAGGTGCTCACCATTCAACACCGTAGTAGTCGAGCCCATATCCGCCGATAATTGGGAGAATTGTATTCACAAGCGACGTGGCCGAGGAGATGGCTCCGTACTACGGAACACATCGTGAGTACTCTGCACTCAGAAATGAACTCAACTTCCAGACGTACCTGAGCATTGGTAATCTCCAACTCCTTCTTTAATGTTTCTTTCAATGGCCCCAGGGTGTTTTCTGAGAACGATGAGCCCCACGAGAGGGCAATACCACAAGCAAGAGCCGTGAGCTTCCACTTCAAAGGGAAGTCCTTGGGCTTGTCGGACTCTTCGGTACTGCTAACGTCCGTAGGACCCTTTTCATCGGGCTCGGAGCGAGGAGGTGAGACAATGGCATCGTCCACGGCCACGATAGGCCCTGTGCCAGCTTTGTCCGAGGCCATGAGATCAAGTCGCGAAGTATCAATAGTCAAGGAGTCCCAAGGAATAGAAGATTGAATTGACGAAGAAGCGAATACCATTAGATAGTTGCGATCGGTCGCGGCTTATATCTCATCTTATCTCAAGATCAGATAAAATCAATTCATCCTGCCAAGGCCGTGCTCGGGAACGTGCTGCCCTGCCTGTACCCACCGCTGTATCCACAGAAGTACCCAGCTACTGGGCGCCAAAGTACCCACGAGGACCACTTAGTTTGTGCAACGGACTCGAGACTTTAGGGGATGGATGACTCGAGTAACTCGCATCTCCGATGTCTATAGCCCTCGTTACGGAATTAACGCTAAATGTCACTCTATTTTGCTCCAATCTACTGATGGACGCGTAGGACATCGAAACACTTGCAACTCATGTTGTCGGTTTTAGAACGGTATTGCTCCTTTTTACTCGAATTATCAGGCGCTAAAATCCTCACAGTGGAGGTCTACTCTACTACTTGGATCCATGCGGCAAATGTCAACCGAATCTCTTACGGCATCCATAAGCGATTTCGGTCCGCAAGTCGCCACGAGGACTCTCTGATGACTTCCAATTTTCTGCATTGACTCTTGAATCACCGTATCGGTATTCATTCTCGTGTAATGGACATTATCAGCGAGCTCAACAATCTTGCTGGTAGGCACTTGCAAGTCGTCGGTCTCCACAAGGTGTTCATGAAGTATTGATGGTCTCTTTGGCCATCCGATTTCCATCCCGTTTCGGGCTTCGACACAGCTAGTAGCACCACGCACGGTATCCTCAACATCTGTAGTGGCCGATTCGTCGTTGGTGACGTATAAAGTTACATTTATCTGCAAGCCCGACATCTTGAAATTAGACAAATGCCGGCAAAACCAAATCAGGTGTTCTGTCAGTCATTAACAAGAGTCCTGTACATGAAATCTGCAGGAATACGCACCAGCCCTCTTTACCGCCCATATGAAGTCGATAGACTGCAGTCTTATTCCGTCAGAGTGATCCAATATGCGATTCATCAGCCCAAATGTGAATGCAGCTCCGCTTCCTCCAGAAATGAGAATCAATTTGTCATAGGCTGTCGTATCCGGTAACGAACCGTATGGACCATCGACCGAAACCCACGTCGTACGGCCTGGTTGCCGGACTGCAAACTCGGACACAGTTTTTGTGAAACCTTCCTGTGATTTTATCACCAACTCGAGGCCATATGGGCCGTTGCTGACAATAGTGAACGGATGATTTTGATAGAATTGAAGTCGTGGGATCCAAAGGAAACAATGTGATCCTGGTTTCGCAACTTCCATGTACGGCTTTTTCAGAAGCAAGCATGTTCCACCATCCGTAAGCGGAAAGAAGCTGACATGGTTGTTGACCAAGTTGTAGGATAATCTGCCTCCTCTAATGATTCGATCCAGCATCCAAAGAAGTGCAGAGAAAATCATCACTACAGGCAGCTTTTTTGCCCAATCTGGCCGGTGTAACCCGGTCATGATGACGGCAGATATGAAGCCAGCGATATGACTCAGATAAAATAATTCATAGTGCCAATGCCTATAAATTCCCATGAGTAATATCAACATGGCGACACCAGCGCTGATGCCCAGTATATTGCTTGGTTCTGCCAGTGTTTCCCAGCGATGCAGGCGGCCAAAGTGCATTGTGTAGAAGACAGCGTGAAGGAACACAAGTAATACCGTCGTGTAGCCTACAATCCGATGAAAATAATTCATCTGAGCATGAGAAACGGCCGCCAAAAGGGACAATGGTGTATTTTTGAGGCCAAAAAACACGCATAACACCATGTTGGCAGCTCCCATCCTGAATAGACACATTAGCCACTACACTTCAAAAACAGGGACGGATTGAAGTTAAGACCATCCAAATCTAGACGCAAAATGATTCACCTGGTAGGTTGCGAGAACGGTACAGGAGAGTACAGCATTGATAACAACATAGGACCCGACCATTGCAACGAGTCCAAAAGACGGTCGGCCAATCCATTTCCAATTTACACGCCTTTCTAGCTTCCTAGGGAACCCTTAGCATGCTATGATTTGAATCATTATCAGAAATACAAACCGGAGTAAATAATGCAGAACTCTTAGGCCAGGATGCTGTAGCTCAGGACGACGCTCATCGCGGGCTGTGCGTAGCCAGCGCCCGGCAACAACAAGGAATATGAAGCTACCGAGAAGACCAGCGTAGATCTTCAGCGCCTCTTCATTCCTCAATTGCTTTATGCTCGGAGGTTTGGTCGCATTCATCATTTTTGGTGTGAGCAGGCTTTCGCCGACGTGGTATCTGGCTAGGGGAGACTGAACCACCTGAACATAGATCTGATTGATAAGATAAAATCAACCGCTGCTCAAGCACATCAGTCCCATCAAGGAGCCTCCAACAACGCGCTTCTCGCCCTTCCCACATCATCAAGAAGTGAACAGAGAACCAGAATCTAGGCGCATAATCAGGCGTTATAGTATCCACTTTGACTGGTTGGGGCCCGATCGCCTCGTGGAACCACTTCAGTGGCGGTTAGTTCGATGGCAAATTGGACTTAGCACTTTCGCACTCAGAGGTCTATTGGTGGGGGACAGGTCATGGAGCACCTCTTGTACAAGTACCGGATACATCGTGAGAAAGTAGTTGTCTGTTTTAGTAAGCCACGCAAGCGGTGTCTTCATTCTACGAGGGCGGGAAACAAGCTAGAAGCAGCCAAGATGGCAACGCTAAGCATTGCCAAGTGATCTGATAACAAAAAAGTGGATTATTTTTCACAGACAGGGATGTCAAGGCTGCATATTTCTCACTGTGAGAGAAAAGTCTCCTGGAGAACCCTGGTCGACAAGGGTCAATGCCCACCAAGATTCCTCACGGTGAGTGTTTGTCTCCTATTGATGGCTGCAGGCAAGGATCTCACCCCACAACTGTTTCTCACAGCGGAGCGATTAAGAAAATGGCGAATGCTCCAAACATCAATATTTTACTCTTCGGCACGGATTTGTGGTATCCGATAACGGACAGGTCAGCTTATGACTGCTAGGAGATCAAGTCCGTGACTAATTATCATGGGGTCAATCTCTGAATAAATCGCTGCATAAGTGAGCCTCATGATATCTATACACACGCTAATATATGGAACGGCTGTTGGGAATGTGTGTCATGTGGATTATATTATAGATCATGGCTCGCGCTGCACCACAATGGTTACCTAGTGAGACATATTGACATCCTTGATCCAGAACAGCACGGTCCAATTCACCACCGCCACAATAGTCAATACCCATAGTGGCAGCCCGACGATATTATGAGAGAGCCCCCAGCCAAGCATAAGACCACCTGCGGTTGGTCCCATGATACGCGCAGCGCTCGAGATGCTCGTAGCCACCCCATGTACAGTACCAAGGAGGTTCGGACTTGGTGCTGAATCATCTACTAACATGACCGTCGCAGGGTTGACAAATGTCCGGGATAGAAGGTGCAATATAAGCACCGCTGATAAGCATGTCCAAATGAGAACCACATTGTCGGGTAATAGAACTAAGTAGGGTAGCAGACAGTATGCGGCGATGCTAAGGGGTAAAAAGATTCGATATGATCTCTTCACACCAAGATTACCAATGAGCATTGGGTAAATAACCAACTGCAATGGTATTCCAATCATGCCGATTGTTGTATTTGCAAAACCTACCTTCTTGCTTGAGAGCCCAAGACCACCAGAGAAGCGAAAAGGCAGATGAAAATTAATGTTGCCTGCCTTGGGAGCTGGAAGGAGACTGAAGAAGATAGTATTGAATGCTGAGACGTGCAATGACTGAAGAAAGTGTTGAAGCATAGTTAAGCAGACATTCTTGGTGAAAATAGCTCGAAAAGGGGGCTTCGTTTTGATCTCGGGTGGTAAAACAGATGCCTCGTCAACCTCATTGATGATAAGCTGACTAGTGGAACTGCATGGGACAGCTTGATATTCCGAGGAGGTATGTCCGAACAGCCAGCCGGGCAATATTGCACCCATTATGAGCTTGCCGAGCCTACGGCCATAGTCTGGTCTATGCCTTAGATGCGGATGTGTCTCATCAAGACCTAAAATGATCGCAAGGGACGCCGTACTCAAGACTATGGCGAAGAATAAGTTTGGCAGCGCATACGGAAAGTCCCGTAACCACTTAACGCCATCAGCGCCTCCAAGGAGCGAACCAGGACCGAATAAACTTGGCAGGGATTGAACAGGGTCCGCGAGAAAGCCGCTTAGGAAAGGGCCAATGATGACACCAACATTGAAACACATTGGTAGGAGGAGGAAGGCGCGAGACTGATATCTTCGAGGATGTCAGCGTATGTTTCTGCGTTGAATTGCAATTGATGTCACGTACCTTTTGTCTGCAATGATCTCGGATAGCATTGTCCTGAGTACGCCAACATTGCCGTTCAGCGCACCAGCTAGAAAACGAAAGAAGAAGGCAAAAGACAGTGATGTTGAAAATCCCATTCCCAACGCAGACATCGCTGATCCAACGAGACCAATGACTAGAACACGCTTCCGGCCAAGGCGAGGACTGTCTGCCGCATGTCCCCACCACATAGAAGTGAGGCATTGCGCGGCTGCAAAAACAGCAGTCAGGTATCCGGCCTGCTTAGCAATTTCAGAGGCTTCGAGGTTGGGATTGAACCATTGTAGTTGGTGAAAGAGGTATGATGCGAAAGACCTCTCGCTGAGAGGCTCTGCCAAACGTGCGAAAACAATAATAGCCAATTGGCCCTTCCTTGGGATTGATGCCCAGGAAATATTTTGAGGTTCTTTTGGAGGTGGCAAGCTCACGTATTGAGCTGTTGCTTGAAGCAAAGGTGTTTCGTCTGATGCTTCTCTGGCTTCATGAGACTCATTGGAAGGCGGATGATTCATGATTGACAGCAAAACGTGCGCCGAACTGTCACCAACACAACACAGATGAGGAGGAATAAGAGGGACAGTAAAGAAAGTGGAAGCTGAGCTTTTTAAAGGCAGTGACCTTTGACTTCGACCTTTCAAGAGGTAGACTTATTGGTTAGCTGTTTATAGTTAGTCATAGTGGTAAATTATTTGGGTGCCTTAGCCTACGTTAGCTCTCCTTAGGCTTGATGCAAGTCTTATCAATCGGATCAGATTATGCGGGGTTTTCTCCTAGTCTCCACTATTGACAAGAGGCATTCTCTTCATTTTGCGTGAACTGATGCAATATCTTCTCATGAATCGTCCTCATTCAAAGCTGTTATAGAGAGCATGATCATTCAAGGCCAGACTCCATTGAAGTTGTTCGCATCTGCTAGAGAACCCAGACGTTTATTGCTATGTGTTTCAACACCAACTTTGACCGATGTCGGACGGTGAAGGAAATCATTTGGATATCTTGATCTCACGAAACACCGAATTCACGACATCCAATGATGGCTATGTGCCTCTGTGACATGGTTCATACGCTGGCGGAGGACTTTGACGAGGACCGAGCCTTGGCTCTGATTCCCGCGTTGAACGATCATTTGAGAGATATTCAACATCTATTAGCCCAGTCAAAATCCTTTGCCCGCGGCCTTCAGTATCGTGTCTCATCGAACAGCCAACGGACAATGAAAGCTCTTTTTGTGGATTCTATCAACTTTGAACCTGTTGATCAAATTTATGAAAGATTTCAGCACGATGCTGATGGGTTTTGGACTTCTTCATACAACCTCGTACATGTTGAGCTACGTCGACGACTCGCTTCTATTATCATATTCCTGAGATCGAAGCTTGATGCTGAGATATTGGTATCGCCTCAAATCTCTAAACTGTTCCAAGGACAACAGAATTATTCAGAGCTTCGAAATTCAGGCCGAAAATATATCAAGATAGCTCGAAAACTCGGCGGTCTCGGCTCAATTATTTGGCTTCCTCTCGAGGTCCCACCTTCAACGTAATGGAGAATGCGCCTGCCACAATATCCGTAATATGCTAATACTTGACAGCTACGAGAGGTATCTCAACATAGATGACGATGAGGTATTCCATCATTTGGGTTCTCTTCGGCCACAGGCCAGAAACTATGCAGATTTTGTGCAATATTTGATTGTCAGTCAACTTCGTGGTCAGTGGTAATCGGGGTACGCGTTGATTGAATAACGCTAATGTAGTTTTCTAGACCTATCTAAACCATACTCATACCTCAATCTGCTCTCTGAATTCAACGATGTTGTCCCAGCATCCGAACAGCTAATTTTACTTCTTCATGCCCTAGGGGACTATACTATTCCCGATATCCTTCTGACTGGCGTTCGTCACAATCGGAGGCGCTGGGATTCTGACGGAGAAATAGAAAGCATTGGTCCTGTTCAATTTGGACTACCTACTGGCCTTGTTACTGTTCTATCTGATGATATTGAATTTGCTCGGGTCATGGCAAGTCCGTACATCACGAAACACGCACTAGACGACGGCACTGCGGCTTGGTCTCTTTGCCCAGATCTAGTGTCAGTGCTATCTGGCACCTTGACAACTCAGACTGCAGAGGAATTAGCTGCCATGGCTCTCAAACTGATCTGCTTTGTATGCCCTCCATGCTACGAAGGTAATACAACTTGGTATGATCCCAGATGTTGAGGTGTGTAGCACATTACCGACTAGACGTTGATAGGTCCCCGTCGCTTAAGAAAGCAGTTTGGCACTTGCTGGACAAGCTAGTAAAGACGAGCAAGATGCAAATGTCACAAAGAGCACAAGTTCTCGAGGCGACGTTATACTTTTGCGAAAGAGATTCCGTTGCAATTCGTCGTGCTGCAGTCGACCAATCAAGGAAGTTGCTGCGAAAGTCTATGCCATACTATCTCCATGCCTCAGTGATATTATTTCAGAGCATACTATACAGGCTTGATGGAGAACTCGCCAAATCGGAGGCTCAGATACGCGACTTTGAGTGGCGAGGTCCGAAGCCAAGCACACGCCGGGACCACGCACTTCAGGGGCGTCTTCACATTTCTCAGATCGAGAATAAGATCAAATGCTACGATAATGACGTGCCCTCGTACATCTACAAATGGGAAGCGGAACAACCGCTCTCGACCTTAGATATCGAGGTCACGTTCAGGCTCCAAAGTGCGGCAGCACGGTTCTTTCAATCCATCGGGGACTTCGCAGCAGCAAGGGCTTCATTGGAGCAGTTCTTATCCCTAAACACCGCCAATCCGATACGTGATAGTACACGCCGTATTATAATTGGAAGACTCGCTGACATATATTGCGAAATGAGCGAGTTTTCCAAAGCAAACTTTCTTCTACAGCCAGAGCTCGAGAGCATCGACGAATCTGATCGTCTACGTCGTCCTTTTCGACGGCTTTTGCTAGCATCAATAGAGGCGAACATAGGTTTGCACAGATTGGATGCTGCAGAATTAGTGCTCAATGAACTTGAGAATGCTGTGCCCTTCGAGCTCGAGGATATCTATGATCAACAGCTCCATATGCGTAGACTTCTTGCTACCGCTCGTATAGCTCATATGAAGCCTGACCGTGCCGTAGCTGTACTGCGCTGGAGGTTTGCATTGCAAGAGGTTGATCGAATGCATACTCTCAAAGCGAAGGACGGATTTACGTCCGCCTTGATATACTTCTCCATGGCTCACGCACAGCTGATGAGTGGCGACACAGATGGCGGCCGTAACTCCTGGGTCTCAGGAGTCGAGATTTTGAAAAGGGAGAAATGCGAGTTTTGGATTCCAATTGTTCCTACTGTATGGATACAGAGAATTTATGCAGAGGTTCATGGCATGCAAGGGTGGTCGGTTCGTATGATGCTGCCTGGCGGAAGACCAGACTACACAATACCCTAACACCGTCTCAAACTTTCGGCAGAGGGCGACCATTTCAATCCATTGCTCCTTGCTTTCCTTCGCATAAGATTCAAGTGCCCCTTCTTGCATCAATTCAAGAGGCTTTGTCTCGCCAAAGCCATTATTTGATTACCTCGGACTTATCATAACACACCCTTTGCCCCTGATGCCAATTCGAACGCATCATTTCAAATCGGGTTTTCTCGTCTGAACCAGAAGAGGCGACGTCTTTCAACGAAAGGCCAGTGCCTATGCGACTTCGAAGCGGCCGCAACAACCCCCAGCACAGCTGGCCGTTCAGATTCATCCTTCTGAGCCTAACATTTTTCAACGAGCCTACAACGAAACTTCTAGATCATTCCGGGTTGAAGATCGACTCGACTTATTTCGTACCATCCGAGAAGGTTTTATTGTACCAAAGAGCACCGCGTTTCATTCCCTCTTCTGTGACGGACCGTAGAGCGTATACGAGCATATAATTGGGTAATAGAAAGTTTATTGAACTATATAGAACGTACAAAGGAGAATTGGGGTGCTCTCACACCATATATATACTGAATTGACCCCTGTCAGGGGCTAGGGAGCTTACCACTAGGCTTAGCGGGGCTCTCTTTTGTCACACTTCCAAGCTCACTTTCGGCTCATAGCCCAGCCTCTTTCTCGCTTTTTCGATGCTAAAAGTCCGTTGCATGATAGTATAGCTTAACCCCCTTCGGTTCATGATGGGTTGCTTAGTGCCGAGCGTAAAAATCCAATATAACCATTCCATCACTCCAGCCATGAAGAATGCCAGCCAAACAGGGACAACCTTGATCTCCTCTTTCTTCACAGGACATCCAGCGGCGGTTGCATACATACGAGCAACGTCCCAGAATGGACGCGGGTCACCATTCGTGATGAAAAAGGCTTCTCCATCAACCTTCAGGTCTCCAGTCGGTAATGGGTCGCGGAGTAATGCTTTCGCGGCCAGGATGTGTGCCTCTGCTGCATTGCCAACGTATGTGATATCGAATAAGTTGGTATTATTCCCGATTTGTGCCTTCGCCTTTCCGGCTCGAGCACGATCGATGGCTGCTTTCGTCTGCATGAGATCGGCTTCTCCGCTATGATAGAATCCGTTAGCGTTCCGTCTCCGTGGATTGAGCTCAGGGGGTCAACAATCGCATTGGGAAACTCCGAAGACATGTGCTTACAATAGACCGGCCGGACGGATTGACAAAGTCAGCACGCCATTCTTGCCATTTGCCTCCAATACGAGGTTTTCTGCGATGCCCTTGGTATGTGCATACGGTTGCTGTTGTTCTGGAATGCGTAGCACAGGGAGGTCTTCTTTCGCTTCTATCAGGACATGAGAGATCGCTCCAGAATGTACCACGGATGGACTAGAGCAATTTATGAACGCCTTCACGGTGCCAATCTGCTGGCTCGCCTCAAGGACATTGCGCGTCCCGTCAATGTTGACATTCTGCATGACGGCGAATGTATTGACCTTCGAGGTTGCGGGTAGTGAAGCTGCCGTGTGGATGACGACTTTTGGCTTGAACTTTGCGAAGACATTGTCTACTTCGGCGCGATTTGTGATGTCTGCTTTGAAGTACTGTGCTCCGTCGACGAGATTATGATCCGGTCGCCGTGCCAGAACAGCAACTTCGGCCGCGTGCTTGCCTTCGATTAATTGCTTCACAACATGATATCCCAAGCAGCCGCAGCCACCCGTGACGAGAACTCGACCTAGGGACATATTTATTCCCGAACAGTGTTGTTTGATCAAGATGGAAAAATTGACGTATGAGTTTTGGAAGTGGACGGAGCTCCCAATTGAGGGATCAAATGTTATAAAGCCATATAAGCACTCTTAATTGGAGCGCACGGCTAATGCCGTACAGTGGACGCCCAGTTGCTTGCGCCGCATCTTCAATTCATGCGTGGATGCCTAATACGCCGCTTTCCGAGGTGGCTTACCAGGTTAGTCCGTTTTGACGAGTTCCACGATCTGGCTGGTCAGCATTTAGTTATCTGGGACGAGCATGGGGCAAGCGGCGCCATGGATTGAATCCTGAAATTAGCGCCACTTACGATGTAGAATAGTCTGGGCTCTCCCGCCTTTGGGGCGTCGTACTTCGTCCTTATCAGCGCAATCACTGTATTTTGATCTACTCCTTGGATTCTTCTCTCTGGGATTTTTGGAGCCAGAAATTCTTTTGCTGTCAGCCGGAATGGTATATTACAAGTGCAATACTGACTAGTTTCCGTACCCAGCTATTTCAAATGAGCGCAAGTACCTAACCTAAACGCGATAGCATTAAAACCTAAGTTGATACATTATGAAATGATGAAAACAATTGAGTCTTATAGCGTCATGCCATACTCCGCGAATATAATTCATACCCTTGCCAGCTGTTGCGTCCCGTATCAACTTTTAATGATGCGCGATCATTTTGTCATGTCTTTGAAGGCATCATGACCGACACGAGGTAACTAATCAAGGATATAGTGACGATGACCACCGCGGTATATTTTATGGAGATTCTCTGAGAGTGCACATTAAACATACAAATGTTGTCATCCTTAAACATGGAATCGGTTGTGCAAGTGGTAACATACATCTATACAATAGCGATTTGATATCAGGCTTTAGATGATGGCAGCTGGCTTGTAAGGCTCACGTCCTGGGAACAGGATAGTATCACGGGCTTTGACCGGCTACGCTTCACGTAGGCTTCCTGAAGCTGTGCTGTGCATTCGTTATGTATTGTTGTTGTCTAGCTAAACTATGCATCTTCCAGAAGTGACGAGCTAAGTAGGAGCTTAGGTGGGGCTAGTGGCAGGCTTACACAAGCCGTTCGTCTGTCCTTCATCCTCACAACATGGCTTGCAAGCCGATCTTGTCAATGGAATACCATAGGCATGACAAACCACATACTGGTCATTGCCATTGTATGATGCAACATAAACTTCGTGCAGGGAGACATTTTCAATTGTGCTACATCAACGGAGTAGAGTGGACTACACTGCGCCAACAATCAAAAATGAGATACGGATGGCATATGACGCCATATTCCATACCATTTTTTTTGAAACCGCTAAACAATAGTCTATAGATTACTCGTCGCTGGGATCGTCTGTCAGCAATCCTTTTTGACTTCTCAACTAATAAGTTGTATACTAACACACTTAGACGAATCTCGGTAGACTGGAACCTTCCACACTATTGCCTTGTACAGAGGACAGCACAGTCGCACATCAGCTTCCGCAGTTTGAATAGTCTCCTGGGAGAGATAATTCGAAACAAGAAGCAAGTGATTTGAGGAGGCGTAAGAGAAATTGCGTATGAAGAGGCAAAATTCAATTTACTTAGTTTCGATGCAATGCATATCTTGCCGACTCTGTAGGTTATATCACACTTTTGTGAAGCCAAAGTCAAAAACGTTGTTTCCTTGCCGGTAACTATCATCAAGCGGCCGAGCTCAATGCCACCGGCTCTAGATGACTTCTCGCATGGCTTGTCATGCGATCATTGTTGATGTGATGGTTTGGCATCGGCGATGCTCTTAACCCGCCCTATCCCTTGTAGTGGGAACTTCTTGATTGGTCGCTAGTTCGATTGGTCTGCTCGGATTCCTTGCACACTCATTGGTTGAGTGCTATAAAATAGGGACGCTGCACCGTACGAAGTGGAGCATCAAGTCACCTCTAACTTCTTGACCTCGGAGTCGGGCTGTGATAATTGTCCTTTTTCCAGACATAATCGTGGATTTAAGGCATTTTGAACGGGTCACGACGGAGATAATATCAGCTCATTAGGAAGAATGTGTTCGCTAACAATCGATCAACCCCTGACCCACTGGATGCTAGATGCGGAATCTCGCAGCACGCACGCCTATAAAAGCCACATTCAACCCCCTTTCACGAAGGTTAACTTGTCTTTCCATAATCGCTTGTATTTAAGCTACCATACGCGTTTGCTCTAATTCGTACACTCGTAAAAAGCCATGTCCTCCAAGCCCGTACCACGTCACCCGTTGGGAAAGAATGGCTCGCTCGTGCCAGCCTTAGGCTTTGGCCTCATGGGACTGTCACATTCAACTTACGGAGCAATTCCCGGCGACGAAGAACGATTGACCATTCTGGATAGAGCGCTTGAGTTGGGAGCAACTTTTTGGGACAGCTCTGAGTGAGTGACAATGGTTCAATCGCTACACTTAATGCTAAAGATGGTTGGTGTTGTGCGTCTACTGACTGTATTAAAAGTCTTTATGGAGATAACGAGGACCTCATAGCAAAGTGGTTTAAAAGGACCAGAAAGCGTGATGAGATCTTCCTTGCGACGAAGTTCGGCTTTGTTAAGGGCAGCACGACGCACGAGGTGAACACCTCAGCTGCATATTGCAAAGAAGCCTGCGATGCAAGCCTGAAACGCTTAGGAATCGATTGCATTGACCTTTGTGAGTCACTCAATTTCTGGATGTTCAAAATACTGGTCTTGTTGGTGAATGTCACTCACTGTCAAATTTATTAGATTATGTCCACAATGCCAATCCCGAGACGCCTATTGAAGAGACCATGAGAGCACTTGCAGAGCTACAGGCGTATGTGCATGACCCATACCACTTAAAATTAGTGACAGAGAACTCACTAACGACATGACTATAGCGAGGGCAAGATAAGACACATTGGGCTCGCAGCGGTCTCGTCTACGACTCTACGCCGCGCTTGTAAGATTGCTCATGTCTCTGCTTGCCAGACCGAGTACTCCGTCTTCTCCCATGACATCGAGGGCCCCGCTGGCTCTAACCTCCTGGCCACTTGTCGTGAGCTGGGGGTCGCTATTGTGGTAGCCACACCCCTGGGCCGAGGTTTAATCACGTCAACATTCAGCAACGGCGAAGCGTTGGGGGACAGTACAGACAAGCGACCTCACATTATGCCACGATTTCAGGATGGAAATCGCGAACACAACATTAAGATTGTGAATCAGTTCAAGGCGTTTGCCGATAAAAAGGGATGCACTCCATCACAGCTGGCCCTCGCGTGGGTCATGAAGCAGGGCGATGACATCTTTCCCATTCCAGGTACAAAGAGAATGAAGTACTTGGAGGAAAGCTGCGCATCTCTGGATGTCGCCCTCACTGACGAGGAGAATGCCGAGATCAGGGCTTTTGGCGCTGCCGTGGAGCTTGCCGGGCCCAGCAACCCCCCGGCGTTTGCTTCATATCTCTATAGGGACACCAAGGAGGAGTCTAAGTGATCACGGAGTCTGATAGTTTGTCCAAATGCATTAGTCACCGATCGAGGTATTTAAGAGTTATTAAGCCATCAGTATAGTCTGGGAAGAGTTGCCTCTTCATTTGAACGTCCCGCCATCTTGTCAACTCTTTGGCTTTGTGATGCTATCCAGCGATTCATACCTTTTCCTATTGACGCAGCACTGAGCAATAGCATTACTTCAGTGATATTGATACTAGTGATTCTCGAGGACTGCAATTGAAAGGAGGCTCTAGTTGTACAAAGAGCTCTACTTATTATTTTCTAGGGCGGCCCATACACCCTCAATCTCTTGTACGACTTGCTGGGGCAGAGGCCCCATTCTGATTGCCTCTACATTTCTCTCTAATTGGCCGGTCTTGGAGGCGCCCAGAATGATACCGTCATCAGGGCCGAGCTGAGAATGATAAGACAACCACCGAAGCACGGCCTCGATAGAATTGATTCCATGGGGCTCGAGTGCTGTGTGAAGTCTGTTCATGGCTTCGTGCAACTCTGGCTTGCCACCCCAGACTGCACGAAATGCATTAGAAATTGCACCATTGCCTTCAGCCCTGGTACCTTGGACGTTTCCTTTAGTAAAGTTGCCTGTCAGGAAACCGGCAGCAAGCGGACCGAACGCAATGAAATTCATTCCGTGATCCCGAAGAATTGGGAAAAGCGAGGTTTCAGCATCACGGCGAATGAAGTTGTACATGCCCTGATAGATTTTCGGTTTGGTATATCCTTTCTCGTCACATATCTTCAACCATTTAGAAACCATGTCCGGAGGTAAGTTGCACAAGCCTAGCTATAACAATTGTTAGCTTGAATAAAAGGACAAATATTGACAAAGCAACGTAAAGCGCATACCTGATTACACACGCCACTTCTATATTGTTCATCCATAGCACTGACCTGTTCCTCTAGTGGTGTTGTCGGATCTCCGATATGGTTATATAAGGTGTTGAGTTTGTCAACCTGAAGCTTCCTCAAGCTCTCAGGTACACTCTTCCTAATGGCTCCGAGGCTAAGTGTTCCACTCGGATCAGTTCCTTCAAACAGAATTTTGGTGTCGACCAAGAAACCTTGTGAGGCTGCACCAGCCTGGCCGAGAAGTCGTTCCGATTCTCCAATGTTATCACTGGGGTAGCGGCCAGCCGTGTCTATGCGATTGACACCATGATCCTTGGCCTCCAGCAGCAGAGACTCGACCGCTTCCACTGTATGGAACGCACTTGTTTCAACACTGCCAATATTGCCTCCCCCCAGAAGGAGTATCGGGTGAGAGGGCGACATCGTGTACGTTCGAAATGTGTTTTGTTAAGAAAATAGCGCAGAGCAAACTTGATAGTTTTTGAATGTTTATATCGCCCACCTCGTCCGGACCGCGCGGCGGACGATTTGACACTTCTCGTTGCCGCTCAAAGTCACTAGTGCGTCTAAGGGACAAGTTTGCGACTTACAATGATGCATTGTGGGGCCTCGTAGTGGCTTAGATAACCATTTGTGTTGATTTAGGGGTGGTCTATCCTACCACGTTTGATAAAGGGCAATAAACGCATTACTCAGCATGATGAGCTCGATTTCTCCAGATTCCTCTAGGTTTCTAATTTCATGAAGGATGAGGGCTATCATCTTAAAGTCAAGGAATCGCTTCGGCAGCAGAGTTTTAATTGGCAGGGATCTTGAATGGATTGAATGGAATACCATCAAATAATGATCCGAAAGCAGCGAACCAATGGTGGCCTCAGTTTTAAGGTCCCGAAGAAGCCTGGCAAGTATGTAGTGAGTACGGGTTAAAGCCTTGACGGGCTTGCCACTTATTTCTGAAAGACGTGATGGTTTTTGACTGTTGAGAATGATTGCCTGCTGAAGATACTCAGATATGAGCCCCTTGCAACTGCTTGGAGACAGAACGAGATGCATATTGTTTGATATGCCAAGAGGTAGTATTTAACTTATGATTGTTGTTGGTTGGGTCTGAAAAGTGTGTGCGTCATACATTTGCAATATTTGCCGAGCAATCAAAACAATATCTCGTCATCCAGTAAGCGGAGAACCGTGCTCGTAATAAGATCCTGGTTCGGCACATATCGCTAAAACGTAGGCTCGTGTTCGAGTGACCTTTATGAATAGCTGTCTGTCTTCATCTTCTGCTGAATTACTTTAGTACTCTGTATTACGAGAATGATTCCAAATATTCTAGTAGTATAGGCCACGTAGCGGACGGGAAGTCGGCATTGATCCAAAGGTTCCCATCTAGATCCCTGCCCACTATGTTTGTGATGCTTGAGCAAAACGAAACTATCTCTAGGCACTGAGACTGGATATAGCTCGGATGCCCTGGCATCCTGCGCCCCGGCAGCTCTTTGTCTGCTGTTTTGACAATAGCCGGGCTAAAGTCTACCGTCTCCAAAAGAGATGCCTTAGTCCAACTTGATACCACTAGTAGGAGGGTGTTGCTGGGTCCAAAGACTGGTATCATCCCCGTCCTAGTCAGTGAATTATACGCCAACGAAACTATTGCCTTGATTTGCTCCTCAGTGCATTGAACGGCGATGGCTTTGCGAAATTCGAAAGCCAGCTCTCCAATGGGCATGTCCGCTGCTTCCTGCCTGGTACGAAAAGCGAAGACAGCCGACGGCCAGTTTCCAAGATAAGCACCCTTCTCCCGGACCACAGACTTTGCACGACCCCGTGCGTCGACGGCAACTAATGTTGTGATATTGCGGGTGGAACTTTTGGGAAGGCTCTGCGCCATCATGCGGTTGATGAACGCTATGATGAGATCCCCTTCGCTAATAAAGACGGCCTTGACAGGTCCAGCGTCGGCATCAGCTGGAACCGGCAGTTGGGCTCTAGCTTCTCGAAGAAATGAGTCCATTGTCGACTTAGGAATACAGAGAATGCGCGAATCGAGATTCCCATTCCACCAAGAATCGAAGACGAGGCGCAGCCCAAACTTGATTAGGGCGAATCCCTTAAGTTGCCTATCTTTTAATACATACTCCTCCTTTGGTGGTGCATTGTAGAGTCCAGCCATCGGGTCTTCGTGGAAACTCATGAATTCCACGACTTCGTCCGACTTGCCAGCTAGTACAAGTTGCCATGCATCCAGGATGGCCTTGAGTCCGCTGAGATCAGCAGTCATGTGGTTGTGATTGATTGAGACCAAAGTGCCGTCCTCAAATGTAATAACATGTAGTGAGAACTGTGGAAAATCAGAGTAATACAAATCCTCAAGAGACCGGGGTGCTCCAGGTCCATATGCTAGCGCAGTAAAGGTCCTGGCACAGGGGAATGTGGCTGGCTTCAGGGTCGCTTTTGGTAGCTTGGAAGCCTCTGGATGCTCTGACATGCGCATAGCATGATGGTCCTTGGTGAAATAGAGAGGTGGCCGATCGGTCGTGAATGGGGTGGGAATGTGGACTTCAGTCTTCCCATCCGGCTAGTGCATTGCATTAGTAAAGGGCTTCAATGGCCTTTGTGCGTTGCTGCTCACCGTGAGCCTTAGTCTGCCACCAAGCTTGCGCCAACCTTCCATCTGGAAGAGCTTAGACAGTGATTTGCCGAGCATGTCTGCATCGAGAACATCGTCGAAGCGAAATGTCCACAGCATGTTGTATTTCCGCACACTGTCGTGGTCGTCGAAAACATGCATGGGCACAACCTCATCGGTCGAAACCTTGGGCGGCACAGCTCGCTGTGGCCCGTATCCCAAGAGGCGAAGTAGATACGATGCCATCGTGTTCCAACTGCCGAGCTCTCAACTAGAGCCTCAGTCCACTCAAAGTGAGCGGTCGTAAACAGTTCGTGGAAGAATCAACGAAGAGTGCAAATTTCGCCCAATACTCATGAATGTATGATTGTCGACTTAGCGATAATCCTATCAGTGCTGCGAGGCACGCCCTGAATCCTGATTCCACTAAGCGAAAGAGGTATACCCAGATTGGGCCAAGCACGCTACCAGCAATTTTCCAAGCCAGTCCCCTGGGAAAGCTCTTTCCCCAATTCAGCCTCTATTATGGGGCAGCTTCTCGTATGATCCTTCGATGCCACAGTGCTCGGGACGGTGACGCGTTGTCTGAATGAATTGTTGTCACATCAGGTTGGGCTATGGTGGTTTGAAGAGAGCAGAAATCGTTAATATGCATTTAAACTCCTCTCTTCTCTAATGTTACCAATAGCACCAACCATTGCTACACTACTGCCATCGAGCTAGTGTCGGGTTGTGTTCGGAATGAGTCGGCTTTAACAGAGCGGGGCAAAGTTCGGAATGGATTTGGATAAAAAATTACGAAGCATTCCGTACACTTACAAACCCGCATGTATCATATGACCGGTCGATGACCTATCGACAAGTCGCAATAGCACCGTGTGCTGTACCCGGAATAAAGATGTCTCGCTAGGATGCGAAGTACTCTGGCATGTGCGTCCTGCAGGTACAGTTTCATCCAACTCTGTCAAATCTCTCACGGTTCGTAACGATATATTGTCTAACCGAGAAAAATAAGACGCTCAAAAATCAGATGCGTAAATGATGGCACGGCACCATGCCGTGCTTGTAGACGAACGTCGAGAGAGCCCAGCTGCGTACTATCAGTCCCCGAGCGACAGAGTCGGCGCTCGAGACCAGAGCCTACAAAAGAAGCCTTCACGGGGAACAATACCAGGAACAGTAGCCCTAGATCAAGAGCCAGACACGAGGACCAGCAGGTCAGGCACAGCCACCAGAGTGTGCCTCATCCTTTAGTGGCCGTGCACTTGTCAGGCAATCCAATTGAAGAGACGCCTTTGCCAGTATTGATAGAAGCGGCTTGGCTCTTTGTCCGTAGCTTTCCAGGTGTCTCGCTTATACACACACCAAGTTACATCCAAACTCTTAGAGACGGGTCCTATAACAAACTTCAAGCCTGTGCTTTGCTTGCTGTGTGTGGACATCTTATACCAGAACTCCGAGATCGCCATGGTTCAGCGGCGCTAGCTGGTCAATACTACGCTCAATTTGTACGTGGACAGTTGGATACAATGATGCGGAATGGCCCGCATGTTGATTCGATTCAATGCCTCTTACTTCTCGGAATGTATGAGTGGGGAGCTGCTCATGGTTTTAATGCTTGGATGTACACGGGTAAGTGACCATCAAATCATACTCGAGTATCAAAAGTAACTGTATCGTAAGGTATGGCAATCCGGATGGCCCAAGCCCTCAGACCGGATCCAGACCCACAACCTTTTGCAACGAATGCCGATTCCGCGATTACTCAAGAGGTTCGGAACCGTACAATTTGGTCATGCTTTACGATGGACCGCCTTCTGAGCTGCGGCAAGGGCCGCCCGTCGATCTTTGTCTCGACAGAGATGCAAATTCCTCTCCCCTTGAGTGAATTAGATTACGCCTTCGGGGATGTGAAAGAGCAGCGCAGGTTATTGAGAACTTTGATTTCGGATCCTGAGTTGTTTGAGGCGCAACTATCTATTCAAGACCATTTTACGATCATCCTTCGAGGTATTGACATATGGGCAACTCTTGCCAAATGGTCGAATAATGGTAGCTCAAAACGACAGTACAACCCAGAGGATTGCCCCTGGTTACCAACTTCAACATGGAACAAAATCAACTGCGATATTAATACCTGGCGTACTTATCAGGAGGAACGCGTAAAGTACTCCCCTATCAGAGTGACAGCGCAAATGCACCAAGGTCATCCCGAGGCGTTTGCTTTTATCAACCTTCTCTATTATCTATGGTATGATCCACAATTTCTCCCATGCCAACACGCCTCGCTAAAACAGGTATTTGAATGAGAGCAGTTTAATATTCTTGCATCGTGAATTTGTGCCTCTTCTTCCGCTCCGAGCAACGGGGCCGGGGGGACCTGCTGAGCCTCCGTTCCTACGAGATCAAGCTCCACCCGGCTGGTGGGAATCCTCTGCGGAAATTCTCCATCACGCTGCGCAAAGTGTGGCCGACATATTCAGCGAGCTGGATAAAGGAAATGTGATAATGATGACGCCATTAGCCGCATTCTCTGCATTCTCTGCCGCCATCACTCTCTCTCACGTCGCAGCTTTTCCGCACGTCAATTTAGGGCGGTCTCCGGACGCTAACAAGGGGGCCGAAACGCTCATTACCTATCTGACGAAGTTTGGAAACCTATGGAAGATAGGGGAAGATTGGGTACGTTTATCTTCCCTGAGAAGTGATTCTTGCTAATCAATGCCTTTGTTAGGTCTCGACGTTGGCTGATGCTCGCCATCTTTTTGCACGTGCCGCATCTAGTAAATTAAGATATGGCGACAAAAGCACGTCTCTAGGCGATCAAGTATTCGAATACGGAAGCATATATACCACCCAAGTTTCATCTAGCAAAGACTTAAGTCCGCAGGTGACAAATGCGCAGATTAATAGTTCGCCTGGGGTGATGGCTGAAGCGCCCCTTGCGCCAAATATACTTCCGTATGATACTGAACCCTCAGAATTTCCTGGCCCGGGTGTGGAAGAAGTGTTGGATTTCGACGAAGAAATTTGGAGATTAAATGATGCTCTACTTGGCGAGGAATACTTGACATCATTCATCATGGGTAATGAGCCAGACCGATGGTGAAATGGAGCAAAGCGATTGGGAGGTTTCCATTGAGTCTACCTTCGGGATTCTAAGCAATATACAGTCTATGTAATTGATCAAATAACATACATTGTGCCTCTATATTAAAATATTACTTCTCGTGTTCTCTGAGTTATTCATGTGAGTCTTGGGGAAACTAAGCCGCCTGGTTGTCAATACAGGATTGAATCATCCGCGCAATACTTCCTCTGTACACCGGGCGACCTAAAGACAATAGCTATTTATCTATTGACTTGGCTCTCACAGCACTGATAGCAGCAGCAACGTACTGCACATTGTTGGTATTCACTAAAATACATTAGCTTTAACTTGAGGAGGGGCCTGGTGGTTTGAGCTTACAGCCTGCAATTGAAATTCGTCCTGAAGAATGCATGTAGATGTGATATCTTTTTTGCAAGACTTCCACTTCCAGACATGTAAGTCCGGTGTAGGAAAACATGCCAGTCTTTGGAAACATTAGTGCCAGCTGCTAGTGTACTTGGGCAAAAAAGTCAACGGACCTGATTTATAATGTGTTCCCACGACCCAGGAGTTTGCAGACGACAAATTTCGTCATATAATCTCTGTCTCATCAAGATCAAGCGGGCACTCATTTCCTTCAGCTCAGAATGCCACCCAGCGGTTAAGTCTTTATTCTTGAAGACTGTTTTGACGATATCAGACCCGAATCTTGGCGACACTGAATATTCCGAACGGATGAGCTGGCATAGATTGTTGAGGATGTTTTCGTTCGTCGAGGCTGAATGGCTATTGACAACGAGGTGAAAAGCCCCGGCTCTTTGTCCATAAAGACCGAAGTTTTTTGAGAATGATTGAGCTACACACATCTCGATGGGGTGCTGTAGCTGATAAAAGTAACGTATGGCCCAAGCATCCTGATCGGTGTCACCAGACGCGAACCCCTGATATGCACTATCAAAGAAAGGGAACAGCTGTTTCCTCTGGCAAAGCTCTGCTATTGCAATCCATTGTTCTCGAGATGGGTCCATGCCAGTGGGATTGTGTGCGCAGGCATGGAGAACGATAATATCATGGGGCCGGGCCTCCTTGTTTAACACTGCCATCATACCAACGAAATCAAATTCACAGTTCGATTTTCTGTAATACGGATATTTCCGCTGAGCGACACCGACAGTGTCCCATATCAAATTGTGATTTCCCCAAGTGGGATCTGAGAGCCATACGCAGCGTGGCCGCATATTTTCAGCTAGAAAACGCGCGCCTATGTGATTAGCGCCTGTCCCTGATATGGTCTGAACGGATATGACCCGAGATTCTGTAGCACTTGGTTCAGTGTACGAAATGTTGCCTTGATTTGAGAAGGTGAGTTCTCGGGCGAGATCGAGAAACTCCGGGTCACCCCTAATGGGCCTGTAGTCATGTCGGTTGATGTCGTTCTGTTCAGTCAAGATTTTCTCCGCCTGTGCAACAACTTTGAGAGGCTGTGAAAGGCCTTCATTAGAGCAGTATACTCCTGCCCCTAGATTCACTCGATCTGGATGCGTATCCCGTCGGAAGGCCGCCATCAAGTCAAAGATCTCGTCGGTCTCGACCTGCGGGAGCGAGCAAAACAAGGTTTCCGATAAGGAACCCATCTTCGTTAATCTTTGATGGCCCCCTCAGTGTGTCTCCTACAATCACTGAATATGTAATAGGATGAATCATCTGTGTTTGAGAAGTTTTCACAGGCCTAAGAAGGTGAAAATATCAAAGTGGTGTATCCCGAACAGACCAGCTAACCCGAACCCTATTTGAAACCCACACCACTTTTAAAGCCGAGCACAAATCCAATAGCCAAAGCTGAGTCTTTGAGATCATATAAAACCCCTATAACAGTAATTTTTCAAAGAATTCTTTGGCATGCAAAATCGTCATGTTCCTGCTTGCGTGGTCATTACAACAATACTTGCCAATATGGAGAAAGTGATGCAACATTTCCGACCAGCTCCCGAGAACGGGACCAAGACAAATCCCTTAAGTGGTTTTCCAAACGACAATGTAGACACCTTTACGCAGCATCAGATGAATCCCCTCTCTGTCTTAAAAAATGACGAGGCGTCACCAATAAGTTCTATCTTTACCCCTGACAGAAACGAAAGCGTCACCAAATCTATAGTATGTCCCTTGCAAAAAAATACCTTGGAAGCCTCAATCAATGATGCCGATTTGCGGTCTTTCAACTTCGAGATTGACTTTGATGAAGATGATCCCGAGAATCCAAAAGCCTGGCCACCCCTAAAACGCAGCTACATCATCTCAGTCATCTCTTTTACAACCTGGGTTGTGGTATTCTACTCCTCTTCATACACCGCGGGATTGACCGGGATGATGGATGAGTTTGAGATCAGTAGCAAGACACTGGCAACTCTGGGGCTGACCAGCTATATGCTCGGTTTAGCAGTGGGCTTCTCAATGCTAGCTCCTTTGAGCGAGATATATGGACGAAGGATGGTCTACATGATATCTTACGGACTATTCTTCTTACTTGTCCTTCCCTGCGCGTTAGCGAGGTCACTGACAGAAATTATTCTTGCGAGATTCTTCGGGTACGTTATACTGTTTAAAGTCAATTCTTTCTATTTGTCTCCTACCCTACTCTGACTTTGTAGCCTTCTATAAGGGTCAAAGCTGACGTTATCAACTTTGTACAGAGCTTGTTTTGGCGCCGCAATGATAGCAAATAGTCCTGGGACCATTACCGATATCTCGCAAGAAGACACACGTGCGCTGGCTTTCAGTATATGGTCTATTGGGCCCATCAACGGTCCTGTCACTGGACCACTTATTGGCGGCTTCGTCTACCAGTACTTAGGATGGCGATGGACCAACTGGCTGGTTTTGATTCTAGCCGGGAGTGGTTTTCTTCTACTACTGTGGACACCCGAAACCTATGCGCCGAAGATTTTGAGGGATGAGGTACTAACAAAGCGCAGGCAAACTGGTGATGACAGGTGGTGGTGTCGATACGATGACCCATTGTCTATTGCCTCTATGCTGAAGGTTAGTCTGCCAAGACCGTTCTCTCTAACTTTCAGAGAACCCATTCTCTGGTTCTGGGACCTGTACGTGGGTGCATTCTACGCGATTTTGTATCTTTGTTTCGTAGCCTATCCCCTCGTCTTGAGTGAGAATCGTGGTTGGAATCCCGGCATGTCCGGCCTCGCATTCATTGGCGTTGGCTTTGGCAATATCGTCGCAATATGCAGCGAGCCTCTCGTCCGGCACATCGTCAGCCTACACTCCAAGGATGCGAAAACGGGTCATGTTCAGCCAGAAGCCACTTTATGCATAGTGTGCGTGGGAGCGGTATTGGTCCCTATCGGACAACTCTGGTTTGCTTGGACCTGCATACCAAACACCATTCATTGGATTTGGCCAATCCTGGCAGGAATTCCTTTCGGGGCTGGGCAGTCTGCTACTTTTATCTATGTCAGTAACTACATTGCTGGCGCCTATGGAATCTATGCAGCGAGCGCGCTCGCTGGTAATGGCGTCATCAGATGTGTTCTTGCGGGTGTATTGCCTTTGGCGGGTCCTACTATGTATTCGTCCTTGACACTCCGATATGCTGGGACACTTATGGGAGGACTGGAAGTTCTTCTGGCGCCTATTCCATTTATTTTCTACTTCTGGGGTGGACGAATTCGAGAACAAAGTCAATTGATAAGGCGGATGAGGGCAGATCAAGAAAGAATGGAGTCAGCGAATAAGGCATAGATTATAGAGCTCATTGTCTCCTCCGGGCTGTCATGATACTTTGTGACAAAATAAGCTTAGTCAATTGGTCGAGAAATATGCCAGATCAAATAAAATAGGCTATTTATATTAGACCAACCGTTTTTACCATTCGAAATCTATTAAATTTATAGAATCACTTGAAGACGTTCAAAAGACACTGATCATTTCAAAGACTACAGGCTCTCATCACTGGATCAGCTTTGATCTTTTCAGGTGTACTTGCCATTTCACCGTCAGAGTACTCGATTCACGCAGGGCGTATATTGAATATGTCTTCATCATGGTCCTGAAGCTGACTGACATTGTCAGAAAATTAAATCTTAGCATGGTGATTACTTCATCTCTGCTGCTAATTTCTTCTGCTTGTTCTCTCGTGCGCGTTTCATGAGACCCATCAGCTTGTCAGCCGTGGCTTTGCTATCGAGAAACTCGATCGTGCGCGTGATCTTCTCGCCCGACTCGTCCATGGTAAACATGAAGACGTACTCCCCTTTATACCGCCATTCCTCCTCCGAAACCTCGCCATCCTTGGCCTCGTCACGAAAGACGGTCTCGGCCGTCGCCCATACTGTGACTTGTCTGCTGGCCTCGCTCACGATGTATTCTTTGGCAGCTACGGGGAACCCGATCATAATGTCGCGAATGGTACCGTGATGATTGAGGAAGCCCGGCCTATCAAATGGGCCGGGTGGGTTTATTGATGCTGGGGCGAACTCATGGTAATAATTGTCCGCTAGAATGGACTCGAGTGCTTGGACATCAAGCGTTCCAAACTGATCAAGGAATTGTTTTGCGGTCTGGTGGAGTTTGGATGTCATTTTCGCGTTTCTAAGTTGCAATTGACTGGTTGTTCCTCTTTGCTTCCATGCTAAAAGCATCAGGACTCGTTAAAAGGGACAAACGCCCGTATTTGGGGTATTTCATCATGAGCGTGTACCGTATAGCTCCGCTAATGACCGCCATGATGCTCCACTTCTGCCCGTTCGGCATCTTTCAACATGGACAAAGTTCGGAGACAAGGTGCGGGCGTCGCCGCTAATTCCGGCGAGTCTGGTCTATCCATGCGCCATGGGAAGAATGGAATCTCCCGAAGACCAAAGCATGCGAGCTCCGTCATTCCGTTGATAATCTATGGCTTATAACGCGGGAAGCGGATCCTACCCGCTATACCTATACAGCCCTTTCAGGAAAGACTGTTTCGGGTTGTTTCCAGAGTGCAAGGTGCTGACGACACCGAACAGTGGCGTTCCCTGGCAAGTGTAGCGCCTGAGGTGCTTGGATCGATGCCCGGTGCGGCACAGAAAACGAAAAAAGATACCTCTTCTGGCAAAGGCGCGCCAACGCGATACAATTGGCAAAGTTGACGAAAAGTAGGATAAGTTCCAGTTCTTTCTAAGTATTGACAAGAAGCAGATATATACAGTATATCATAATCCTCAGCTTAAACGCTTATGATCCTTCGATATATTCCATTTATAGGCACTGAGAGTAGTACGCATTTGAGTATTTACATGTATACGGCGAGGCACAGGTGGTGCAACCCGAGAAGCCGGTGCCGCCACATTGCGCCCACTGAGCAGCAGTGCAG
This sequence comes from Phaeoacremonium minimum UCRPA7, assembly GCF_000392275.1. NCBI lineage: Eukaryota > Fungi > Ascomycota > Sordariomycetes > Togniniales > Togniniaceae > Phaeoacremonium > Phaeoacremonium minimum. The sequence goes on along the minus strand of NW_006921512.1, from coordinate 762,449 downwards.
CTTGAAACTGATGAGGAGCTGGCTGCCGCCGACGACGTGCTGGTAGTCTTAACAGAAGTAGACGATGTCACGACAACGGTCGAAGTTGACAGAGTTGTCGGCTTGGAACTGGTGGATGATGGGGTACTTCCTGTGGTCGTACCACCAGTGGATCCTATAAGCGATTTTAGTGCCATGGTCCATTTTCTGCTTTCTGCAGCATATAATTTCAGGACATACCTCCTGGCCCAGAAACGCTGGTAGTCAGGCTTCCGCTCTCGACGTAGACGCCCGAGAAGTAAAGATCCTCGTCAGTGTCCGCATACCCGTCACGCGGCAGCTCCAGCACGCCCAAGTGCCAATCGGCGCCGTTGCTGCTGGTGCTTGCACTGATCGGTGCCACGACCTGCACCACGGCGTCGGCGCCGGTCGAGTGCCAGAAGCCCACCGTGTTGGCCGAGAAGTCGATCTCGTAGACGCAGTTGTGCCACACATCGGCTGCCCACTCGACGCTCCATTTGCTCACACCGCCTACCATCCACTGCAGCTTCGTGTCGCTCGTGGCCGCCTCGCCGCTAATCCAGCCGCCCTTCAACTCGGTGAAGTGGCTCTCGAAGAAGGCGATCTGGTGCTCGCGGTAGATGCTCGGCGCATTGGTGTCGGAGCGCTTGATGCTGAAATGGTAGTATACCTTGCCGGAATTGATGGCTGCGCTTGTCTGGGGGATCAATTCCGTCCGTCTCATGTTCTGGCCGTTCCAGTAGGCGGTTGAGGTCAATGTAATCTTGACGCCTTGCTTGGACGACGTGTCGGCTGGGTTCTTGTAGCTGGGGGATAGGTTGACATAGTCGGTCACGGCTCCACTGCCGTGGATGTAGTACTGGTACGGTCCAACCTGATTAGACCATGACCAGTTGTTGAGGTCGGTCGATGAAGTGAGGTCATTGAACCGCCCATCCCAGAGAACAGTCCCTGCCCTGGCCAAGGCAAGTTGTGCCGCGAGCCACGACAGGAAGGATGCCTTCATTTTGAGAACTGCGAGCACAGAAGGCCGCGACAAGCGGCTGGTCAGTGGAAATCAAGAGCGGTCGCACCAAGTGCCTTGAAGTCTATGAACAAATAGATGACCAGGTATCCGGATCTGAGCGTCTTATAGTCTACCGAGCCAACCCCGGCCGTCCACAACCCGGAGCGACTTCCATGATCGAAGCGCTCGAAGGGATGCGTAACATAAATTGCAGACGCTCCTAAATGTCAGCTGGCGAAGGTTGATCCAATCGATATAGTTGGCATAGGAGACCATCTGCCCCGGAACTTGGATCACTGTTACACTGCGGAAGGTGGGAGGCGCCGAGAAAGAAGGTGCTTCACGCTTCGACGGGCCGTGACAGGGCAATGCTACACCCGCAGAGCAAATCCGGGGTTGCAACACACCTCGGAGGCAGAGGAAAGACTGCCCGCATCAAGTAAGACCTGGAACCCGGGTTCCCAGGGGTTGGGGCTGGCGGTTTGACATTGAGGGGCGCTCCACCGCGGAGCGAGGCTCCGAACTCTCAGAAAGTGCACGAATGAGAACCTAACCGTAAATTGAACAGAAGGTCGATTCCTGGTGTTGTTCAAGTGTTCGCAATAAGAGTACAAAACAGAAATCAGTGGTATCTTCATTAATAGGACTTCACAAGCCCTCCCAGGTCCAATCGCATGCAATCATTGCAATGACGTCAATGCTATTTCCCTCCGACTCTTTCTGCATCCCAAGCCATGATGCACATCTACGCGGAGCCACCGCTAGATGCACTTGAGTTCTTTCGCCTGCTCTCTCGAAGCCAAATCCCCAAAGAGGTAATGACCGCCATGACAGCGAATCTCTCGCCCAAGGCCCCCGATGCACCTGTGCCAGTAAACTCGAACTTCCATACCTTGCTCATGCTGTAAGCGTTTTGCGTGCAGACCGCAAGCACCTCTCGACCATCGCTGGTGATCTCGCCTCCGCCAGCTCCCGGGAGCACATTGTTTGCCAATCTCACCAGCTTCCAGCCGTACGAGCGTCCGCCGAGCTGGCCGACAGCGTCACCGCGGCTCCGTCTCCACTCAAAGGCTTCGTAAACGAGCCCTTGTCCGCCGGGCTTATTCACATGCACCTTGAACTCGAAGACGGGATGAGCAAAGCCAGGCATGCGCACGGCTTCTTCGGAAGTTGCGCCTCGCAGTGGCGGCAGCGTGACCTCCATCTGGCGATGCCATGAATCGAATATTAGGGTTGCCAGTGGGGGCGAGGTCTCGCTGGGCCCGTTGTGAAGAACCAGGTCCGGCTCGCTCGAGAACCCGCCGTGGGGATAGACTGCATAGAGCGGCTGGTCTTGATGCACGCCGAGAGTGTGAATGCGGGAGAAGCCCCCTTTTCGATAGAGGTTGAAGGTAGGTGGGAACTGCCTGTTCACTTGTGGTGCCGTCGAGCGCCCGGCTTGCTGAGGAGCTGACGCTGGTGCTGGCAGTGGTGCTGGTACTTGCTGTGTGCTCTTGTTAGGGACGGGCAGTCGCGGGGGAGGGCGCTCCTCATACGGCGGTGGCGGCTCCTCACCGTTGGCTTGGTGAGCCGCTTCCATACTGTTGCTGCTCGATGTGATGTGCGAGGACGAAATGATCGTGCCCTGTTAAGTTGTAAGTGGACTTTCGCGGATGCTGGCGATGATTTACAATGGCTCAAGCTTCCAATGGCCCGGAAGCCGGCACGCCCTTACTACGTCAGCGTACTGTGCAACAGTGGACGTAGCGTGTGGCTTCAGGTGGCTGAGTTGGTAGTTCAAGCCTCGCCCCTCTCCTATCAGAGCGCGAGACTGGTACAATGGCTCAATGATTATCGAATAGCCAAGCGTAATGATCCCCGATGTTCCAGAGATCATTTTGTTCGGGTGATACAATGTACCGCAGCATTCACGTGTGCCCATGTTCGCTTGACAATCACCTTTGCGCCTCCACATTTCGAGCTGTGTAAATGCGGCAGTGTACTTGGACCAGAAGCCCGGCCATCACTGCGAGCTGCAAGACGAGCGGGGCCGGCCAGCTAAGCCCTACGCATCCATTGCCGCGTTCGGTACTTTGTAATCGACAGATGACATAAAGAACTATTATGTCTAGTTCGGACGCTGCTCAGGCTGGATTATGCCGCTTGCCTATATGCACATTTTCACCCACCAGGACCGAATGCTTATAGCTGTTGTCGAAGAAAAATCTTTGTACACAGCGGGTTATGGCCAAACAGTTGTAGAAGCTGGTTACATCTAGCTACTCCATGTTCAACAAGGCGACATACAACGATAATCATCTCTGCTTAATTTATGGTCCAATCACTCGTCAATGCCTTCTACTTCTATTCGACTCCAAACAGTGTTCTCATAACGCCTTGGTATGCTTCATATGAAGTTTAGTTCATGTTCGACAGGGATTGGGCTCGGAGTGCAGCCGCCCCGTCGGTAGAGTACGAGTGACTGTTTGAACTCCGCCGACACTAGGACAGACTAACCAAGCAAACAAACTCCCCATGTCTGAGATTCAGGCTGGGGTTTCTTGAAATGCCTATTCGAAGAGGCATAGTGTCTTGGTTAATTCGTAGAAATGGTCATAGCAAACGGAGTTCGGAATTATTGCTTCACTTGCCGTATGATCGCTGAGGGAAACGGACATAAAATATTAGAATCAAGGAAGGTTCCAGCCAGATATAAGGCCTATTGAAGGCAGAAAGGATTAATACTTGGACCTAGTGTGCATGCCGATTTATAAGCAAAAGGAGTCCAGGCAATCCTAAAAGCATTAAAAATGGGCATAAGGCACCGTCATTATAGACCTTGAGGTCGACAAGAAATGTTGAATACGAACCTCTTGGACAACAATGAAGGCAATCGGTGAGTAAAATCTCTCCATGAATTCCTATGGCATGTTGCTATCGTGAAGCGTGTACAATTACTCACTGAATGATGCGGTAGATGTAAAAGACGGCGCAGGCCCTGCCGAAGCTTTATTCATCAACGATTCCGTCCCTAAACCGACAGCACCTGAAGGTTGGTGCATCGTCAAGGTCAAGGCCTTTGGCATCAACCGTATGGACATTGGTCAGCGCGAGGGCAAATATCCACTGCGTCCCGACATCCCCAAGACTCTCGGCGTCGAGTTCTCTGGTATTGTTGAATCATTCGGAAGCGATGGCCAAACTAATGGTTTCACGATTGGAGATGAAGTGTTCGGCCTCGCTTATGGCGGTGCATACGCCGAGTTTATTGCCGCCAGCACGCGCATGATTATTCACAAGCCGGAAACCTTGTCATGGGTACAGGCAGCAGCCATTCCAGAAGCATGGATTACTGCATGGCAGGCGCTAAGCATCGGAGAGATGGCCGCTGGCAAGCGTGTGCTGTGGCACGCTGGTGCATCGAGCGTTTCTATTGCAGGCATCCAGCTGAGTCGAGCCTTGGGAGCAAGTTTGGTGCTGGCTACGACAGGGAATGACGACAAGTGCCAATTTCTCAAACAAGACCTTGGCGTGGATGCCGCGTTCAACTACAGAGCTGAAGGTGTGGACTGGGCTGACGAGGTACTAAAAGCAACGGGAGGTCAAGGCGTAGACATCATTCTCGACTTTGTCGGGGCGCCATACTTCGCGCAAAACTTGAAGGTCGGGGCAATGGACTCCCGTTTTGTCATGGTCGGCGCTTTGGGAGGATGGAAGCTCGAGGAGCTGGACTATGGCCCCTGGCTCTTCAAAAGGATGAGGATCGAGGCGACGTCGCTGCGCAGCCGGAGTGAAGACTATCAAGCCGGTCTCATAGATGCTCTGAAAGAAAATATTTCTGGCTTCGAATCTGGGAATTTGAGAGTGCTGATTGAAAAGGCATTTGCGTGGGAAGAAGTGCAGAAGGCGCACCGTTTGATGGAGAAAAATATCTCAAAAGGTAAAATAGTTTGTACTGTCACTTTCTAACACTGTTGTTTCACCGTCTCGACTGGAATGTTGCAATGGCTCCGCGTACGTCATTACTTGAGGAACACTGAACCACCTTAAACATAGGAAGTTTAATGTACGATGAGATCGATCTATGCTAGCATACTGGCAAAGACTGTGCCCACATAACAAGCACGAGAACTTTGAGACATTCAAGGTTCGCTAGCATGTCTCAAAGACTATAGAGTTTGCTTAATACTCTCGAGATACTGTACCTTGATAATTTCACTGAGTCAACCGGCAGCTACCGCATATTCATATGGAATGTTAGCACCAGTTCCGAGTGCAGGGGCTTTTACATTACATGCCATGTTCTAGATATAATTGACAAAGAGCCCAGCAGCCAATCATTCCCCATTTCTTCTCGCTTCTATTATCTTGACTCTTTTTCCTTCTCAGTGACACGTTGCCACGAAACTTTGAATATCTTCGAGAACGGTCGAATATATGAAGAGAAGGGATTAGTTGTCGGCCATGGGCAAGCCCTCAAGGACTCCTTCTTTCTCGGAGGAGAGTTTACCTTGTCTTGCCGAGGGAGGAGCCTCTGAGTCAGTGCCGTACAAGCCAGGATCAAGAAGACGGCATACACTTCTGGTGCTTGTGATCTGTTGCTCATCAATCGTCTCATTTCTTGTTGGCCGCTATATCTTCCCCTTGAACGAGGCACTCAGACCCAGCGCAAAAGAATTCAACAGTACATACAAACCTTCCCACCCGCTATAAGATGTCATTGACCACTATACAGTATTGCCTTTTCAACCAAGACTCCGTCAAGTCCGTTTCAGTGGCTCACCGCATTTCTATACTAACGGCACTGCTTGGATCCCAGAGCGACCTCAAGGTATGGCCTGGCCAGAAAATGAGACTTACGTGGGACAACCGACAGAGGAACTGGATAATGCATGGTTCAGACTCTGGGACCCTTTTGGATTTTCAATATCTGAGGCAGAAGCAAGGGCTGCATTTGGGGACAATTACGAAGATTACTACGATGGCGTTGAGGGTGGGTATACAGCAGGGTATGGTTTGGGAAATTCTGGTCCGATTATTTAGATGAGCTGACTCTCTTTCTAGACTAGACGTGTTTCATACATTGCACTGCGTAGTAGGTCCAATTAACCAGTACTGCCTTTGTCAAGTGTCATCAATCTTACTGATACCAGGATTTCATTCGTCGAGCTCTATATCCAGATCGTTATCCTTTCACTCAATTACATGGCCCGCTTCACTTAGGTATGTAATAGAATGCTGATGAGAGCATCGACTAATGTGAGACAGACCACTGCCTTGACATCGTCCGGCAGTCTATTGCCTGTTACGGTAGCACAGCCCTCATACCCACAAGATACTATCAGGGCATAGGACATAATTATATCGACGCCGACCAGGTACATACGTGTAAAGACTTAAATGAGATCCAAAAGTTTGTAAAGGATAGGCAGCAAGGGGGCCCACTATATCAAGAGCGAAAGACGTCTAAATAGCCGAATACTCCGTGATCTTCACGTCGATTGCATTAAGATTGCGGGATTCATCAGCGACGCGGCATGCAATCATATGGCGCGAATATCATAAATGCAAGTGGGGGATTCCATTTGCTAGTGATCTGTTCCATGGATTCAAGGCGAGTTATATCCAAAACATGCTTTGACTGGACGTCAGAAGCCAGTCATTTGCTAGTGACCTAGTGTAAGTAAATATCATATTCAAAGGACAATTCAACTGTGCGTGTTGTGCGCCGACGTTCAGATATCTGGTATCATCGGTTCTAATCTTTCACGGTGCGTTTCACATCATAGAGTCAATATTGTTAGGCCTTGGCAGCACTGAAACGTCGAGCGCAGGGAACCTTGCAGGGGCGCTAATCCGATTTGACCATTTATAGCCCCTGACTGTGTATCAGATAGACCTCTTTTCCGCCGCGAGGTTTAAAACTCTACTTTCCAATACCTTGACAACATCCTGCGCAAAGTATTGCATAATGAATATTTTTTCCATCCATTTAATAGCCTTTGCTAGTATCAGCTGTGCTACTAGTGACAGAGCCGGTGAACTACCTTTGAGCGATCTTCTGTCGGACACTGCGAGCCTCGGCACTAAGCAGAATTTGACCACACCATGGAACGAGCCGGGTCACTGCAGTGACACCAAAGGAACTACATTCTGTGTTTTCTCTAGCAACTCTTTCAATGATGGGGAAGGTATAACGATAATTACTACTCAAGAAGTGGCAGCAACGCTAGCAGAATTACCAATTTGGTCCTCCTTTGAATCAGATTCACAGATCACTCAACTAGGCGATACTGATCCTCGTTATCATGATGAAGAGATCCCGGGCAAAGGCGTGGGTCTCGTATCTGATCGCATTATCCGTCGTGGTGAAATGATAATGAATCGGAAACCCTCCTTCCTTGCGGATGAGAGGATAATTAACGACGTCCTTGTGGTTGATACACTGTTCCCAGAGGCTTTCGCAAACTTGCCTTCATCTCACCAGAATGCGTATCTCAATTTGTCAACCCATATACCAGTGGATAACCCCACCGACAAGATCCGGGGAATCATGTTGAGCAACTCGTTCAACATACAAGTCAGGGATAGTCACGATGCGGTGCAGACATTTTGTGCCACGTTTCTAGAAGGTATATAAATCAGCACAGTTTTTGCGGCTTTTCGGGATTCTGAAATGTTTACTAAAGACGAGCCATAGTGTCGCGAATCAATCATGATTGCCGGCCTAATAGCAACTATTATTTCGACTATCAGACGTTCTCTCACCGCATTTATGCAAACCGAGATATTTACCCAGGCGAGGAGATAACAATCACCTACGTGGAGTGAGTAGCATACACAATAATTCTTACTTCATATACTAAGCGTACTCTAGCTCTCTACTCACGAGAGACCAGAGAAAAGACAGATTAAAGAGTATCTGGGGCTTCGACTGCACGTGTCATCATTGTAGTGCACCCTCACACGTCACTCAAGAGTCAGATTCCCGATTGAATCAGATTGCTCTACTACGACAACAAGTAGAGGATTATACCAGAACTGATGCTAGCTCGCCGAAGCAAGCCGAGCTTATGGCTGAGTTATTTGAGCTTGAAGGCATTCGAGTGAAGGTGCATCAGGCATATTTTCATGCTGCAGTTCAATGGAACAGCGTTGGGGATAACATGACATCGGTCAAATTTGCACGTAGAGCTGTTGATCATGGCATCATTTCCGTAGGCCCGGAGCAGTGGATAATCAAGGACATGCAGGACTTGGCACATGAACCAATGAAACACTGGAGCTGGGGAGCAAGACAGAGAGGTTGGTGGAGAGTTAAACCGCAAAGCGACGGACCTCAGGATTGAAGTTGCAACAATACACGGTTGACTTTCCACGAGATTTCAGCTAGTTTTATGATCTGTATTCATTGTTTGTATGCTCTGTGACAAGCTATGCAGTAGGTACGTCGCTCAAGCTCAACATATGTCACATATATCACCACACTATAAGCTCAGTACCGCAACAATGTGGCAATGTTTCGCATTATGTTTAATTAAATACATTGTTGAGTAGTACATGATGTTTCATAAACTAAATTTTCCTTCCCAATGCAACCTCTTTATACATGCAAGCTGGGACTCAAATTGGCTTGTTCATCTCGCGGTTGGGAGACGATTAGAGCTTTGTTGGCGGATAGCTCTGGTCAGGCTTTACAGCAACGCCGTTGACGAGCTGCTTATCGGTGTAAGCCGGCCAGGTAATGAGGTGCTTGGTATTGTCGACGACTGCTAGGGTTGTGAAACCATTGCCAGCGCCGAATTGGCCGCTCCATCCGGATGTGACCGTATAGGCACCGCAAGCGGCACCCGTGCCGGGCAATTGTGACGCTTTTGTGCCTTTGACGGTAAACGTGCAATGCGTCGTTGGAGCGAGGTGAGTGTTGATGCCGAAGTCCCAAACACACTGAGTATTTGCGGAGTTGCAGGTTCTCTTCATGGACTCGATAGTCCAATTGGGGTCAGCTCTCTTGGTGGGAGCGGCAAAAGCAGAGCCAGTGATGGCGGCAGCGAGAAGAGCGATGCTGAACTTCATGATGATTGCTTGTGATGGTATGGGTATAGAACGACGAGGTCTGATAAAGTTCTATTGGAAGAGAAGTAATGACTGGCTTTGAATTATCTTGAGATATTTGGTATTGATGACTCTGGAATGATTATTGATGAGGCGAATCCTCTGCTATATATACAGATTTACATCAGGATCACCTGTCTTGTGTATAGGATCTCGATATGTTTGCGCCCTCGATACCCAGCCTCCCGAAGAGGCGAATCCGTCTTACCTCGCTCGGTTTGCAACGTCTCATTGTGCCCATTCGGTAGCCTTGAGATTCTATTACTACACCAAGGTTACTTTCCTTCGTATGTAGGACGGTCAGCTGGTGAAAGGGCGCTGAGAGTTCAGAGCCGAAGCTATGCTAGGCGGCGGCCTTAGCGGGGCTGGCATTAATGGGCCGTTGGACGAAGCTCGTATTGCACTGCCGATGGAATCGCGTGTGGGGGAATGGACTGGCCTAGATCGAATCGGCCACATTCCCTGGAATGTGAGCCGGTTCGTAACCTAAATTTTATTTATAGCGGTCATCACGAGGTACTCGCGTGTCAGCGCGAAAGCTCGTGAAAGACACCGCTTTTCCAGGCCACGGAGGAAGCGCATATGTTGTATCTAGAGCAGCACGAGACAATGACTTTGAAGAGGTAGATTTCTTAGAGCTTTGAGGTGGTACAATGGATGCACAAATATTTGTTTTGATGCAGAGCAAACTTAACCGCTCGCTGCGATGTGAAGCACATGTCTGACATTCGGCGCTGACCGAAAAACACTGAAGGATTGAGCTGGGGTCGTATCCAGCTCCCATCATAAGGTGCAGCCCACATGGGTTTGTTTGAACAGAAAGCATACAGCCTAAATAGTGTTGATGTCATTACATATACTTCCGGCTGACCGTGGAATGGTTGGCGCTCTCTTAATGAAGAGGCGCATTGCTGGCGAAGCCACAAGGTGCACGGCCGTAAGGTGATGGTCTAGACTCCGGACGAGCAAGCCCTGGGTATCAGTTGTTGAGTGCACTACGAAATAGAAAACAACACATTAGACTCGTAATATATATATGTCATACGGTAGATATTAGGGAAATTGACCGCTCTTCAACCCTTTGCTTGCTGAGTCTTTTCCCTGTATACTCATTGGAGGGGAAGTCCTGCCACCGAGCATCCTTGGTCTGTTGCACCAAATGAGACCCTTCATCTTTTTGCAAAACATCAGGCAGGAGGTCGTAGGTGCATTGCTCGCTAGTTCCGTCTGCGTAGCGAAGGGGGATTTGTGCGCCAAAGCAGAGTAGCGAGTGAGGAGACATCGCCAATTCCGGGTTCTTGCGCATGCGAGCCAAATGCCACTGAATCCAGTACATTTGTTCATGCTCTCGTAAATACCGTTTGCCATGAAACCCACGCAGCACCGTCTGCCTCGACAGCATGCCAAGTTTACGTCGATCTTCAGTTTTCTCATACATACGACGTGTAAGCCAATGCACTTCATGTTCTCCAAGGACCTCTGGAACGGTGAGACTGGGTGGCACAGATTGGCGTTTGCCTACTTCGCCAGTGAACTTTGACCATGGCCCAGCCATGGATAACATGCTAATTTGCGCCCTTGCTAGCGCCATAGGATCGTTAGGCGGAACCACCTCCCCATACTTTTGCTCCGTGTCATCGGGATCGGTAAGAACCAGTGCAGTGGCACCTACTGCCGTAGCCACAATCGGCACACCAGCCAAAGCTGCCTCGGCAATTGCGAGTGGAAGTCCTTCCGACAATGAGGAATTCATAAACAACCAGGCATCTTTGAGGACCTCTTGGGGATTGCCAAAGCCGGCCAAAACCACCTTGTCTGATAGGTTACATTGGTCAATGAGCTTTCCCATGTCGATAGCGTATGAGGGTTCCCGGTCTTTAGAGCCGTAAATCATCAGATTGTAATCCTTGAAGCCAAACTTATTTATGATTATATCGGCTGAAAGGATTGCTGTCTTGATATCTTTGATGAACTGGACGTTGGATAGCATCACAACAGTTGGTGTTTCTGAGCGAACCTGCTCGACAGGCTGGAAGGAATCCATATTGCTAACGCCATTGACAATTGGATCAATCTTGCGAATGAACTGTTTCTTGCTTCCTAGCCGACCCCGATCGGTACCGATTTCGGCTTCCCAGATGGGATTAAAAAACGGAGTGCACGGTAAGACAACATCAGCATGGAAGTAGGCCAATCGTGTGGCAAGGCCAATACCTGCAAGCAGCATAGATTGGACTGGAATCGGTAGCTGGCATTGTGCAGGGCTGATATTGAGACAACACTCCCGCCAAAGTATGGCGTGGTCCCAAATACCAAAGGTGGCGCCCCTTCGGTATTTCAACAGCATGCCAAACAGACTACTGATTCCGTGGTGCGTGCTCTGAAACACCTTTGGACAATCGTCCGGAGTTTGCACCGAAAAAATGAAGAAATAGGAGACGTAGATGTTAAGCGCGTCTCTAAAATCGGACATCGTGGGGCGCTCCAACTCAAAGCTATTAGAAAACTCCACAATGTTTGGATCATTGTATGGAGTTAGCCATGCTTCAACCCAGGCAGAAGCCACTTCCTTAGAATTCCATGTTTCATTATAATCCTTATGTTCGAAATATTCAAACATTGTGAGCATGGCATTGCTGTACTTGACAAGGTCTTTCCTTGATATTTGCTTTGATCGAGAACCAAGAACGAACATCTTAAGAAGTGGCACAAATGTACCAACTATGTCACGTCTGACGGCGGTATTGCTAATCTTCTCGTCCACTTCTGATTGTAGCAGGTTGTCGATCACGCCATGGTTAGGTGTTTTACGATCCAGACCCCACAGTGGTAGGATTTTGAGTGACTGAACATTCTTCTCAATTTGAAAACGAGGAATGCCATACTCGTTGGCAGATTCAGCGAGGACGTGATTTCGGATCGTGCTATGTCCATTGACAAGATCCCGCCTACAGTTTGAAACGCCACCAGGTGATTCTGGCCAACAGCCAATGTCGTTGAAAATGACCGAGATACGGTCAGTCGTGTCTTGGAAGCAATCTTGAGGACGGGTAGTCATTTGGTTTGCATCCTTTCCTAAGCCCATAGCATAGAGATCTGATGCTTTGATAGGTAAGAGGCAAACTTCCGATACATCCTTGTCGAGCTCAATGGCAGCCACAATTTGGCTAATGTTGGCATCAAGTTCATCCTTGGCAATCGAGAGACGACCCATATTACGCGCACTCCAATATTTCTTCAGTAAAGGTTCTTCGCGAAGAATGATCTCGTCGAGCCAGCAAGCAGTAACACCATCAAGTGATCCACTCTTGAGCCAATTATTCCACAACTCTGTTCTCAGCCACCATGTTGGAACCCTTTGATGCACGACCTTACGTCGCCAATAGAACCAGGCAGCAGGATTCAAGAGCGAGAGTATAGACATGCTCCGATATGAATACTTCTGGATACGCTGAAGCTCACTTTGGCTGTGGTGGATTAAGAGGTCGTCATTAATGAAGGAGACGTCAGTTGGGCGGCTCTTAAGGCGATCTTCGTCGTTAAATATTGTAGGTGGCTGCGCCATAAGAGTGCATTTATTGTTCCCGTCTTCGAGAACTGTGATCATGACTGGATCATAGCGATGTTGGTAGTTACTAGTCGTCGTATACGTCTTGTCTCCGATTTTTCTTACGACACGGCACAGCCTGTCAGATGGAACCCAATCCAGTATCTTGCCAACGTCTGGTCTCAAAGGGACTCCCCAGTATATCGTCAGGCAGTCATCACCTCGGGACGAGTTCTGCGCTAAGCGGTACTCGGCTTTAAGTATCTCGTGGCTGCCTTTGGGGCTGGACTTATATGAATATTGAAATTCGTAGACATTACCATTGATGGACAGTGTTCCTTGAGTAACTCTGCCATAGTTGTCATAGAAGCACCATCTGGACTCTAGAGGGCTTGTAACATGCTTAGACGTTGGCCATCGTCGATGACTTCCCTCAGCATAGGTATATGTTGCAGTGACAAGATGTTCTTCGAGCCGGTCTTCACGCGTCGCAAGTCTGAAGTGATCATCATAGACTGCCTTCGAGCACGGATCGCTGGAGGTAGGCTTTTGTGAAAGTTGGCCGTTGAAAATCTCCAGAGTAATTGATCCCTGGCAATTTCGGGACGCAAAGCCAGTTATCGTCTTCCTGCGCAATTCGACTGTAATAACATTCTTGTGCAACGTTCGGGTTGCACCCTTCTTTGCCAGCCGTGAGATTTTCGCTAGGGCTTTGCGATGATAGATCAATAGAATGTAAACCCATAAGTTCTTCATCACCCAGCAAAACCTCCAGAAGGAAAGAGCGATCCAGATGACGAGGCTTCGGCCATAGACATGTCGCAGTGAATACCATATCTCACGCTCAACATCTGATCCGGCGCCCGACAGGATGCTGACCCACTTGGTAAAGCTGGTAGGAATAGATGCGACAAAGGATAATACCCTCGACAGCAATGTATAAGCTGGCGGAGCATTATTGATTGTACTGCACCTCAATTCAGTGCTTGAATCAAGGACAGACACTTTCTCGAGGCCGAGGAGATTATTTGACAATATTTGACGCTCCCTCACTTTCTCGTGAATTGCGAGACATATGTCAATTAGAAAATCATTCGTACGCATATCAATATCCATAGTCGTCATCCAGTGGCATAAATCTTGAGTCATCAGAACCTTGTCGCCGACAATGCGGCATATAATGGACTCTCTGACGGCGGCTGGAAGGTCACCCCACGTTGCGTCGACATCCACACCAAAGCAGAGATGCTTCATGAGCTTGAGGTTTGTCTTCCGTGAAATATTGAGTAAGCCTTCCATGCTTTGAGTTGAGATCTCAAATTCGATTCGTCTTGCCATTGACGTTGTTTCGTAGAGAAAGTGTTCTGCCAAAAGCGCGTGGGCGGCATCGAGATTAAGAACTGCCCTTGCTGTATGATGCAACAAAGCTTCGGTTAATCTATCAAAGACATTAGTCATGATATTGAAGAGTACTAGGATGGGAGTTAATTACAGGTATGCGTGGAGAGGTTGCCAAGATGGGAGATCCAGCTCACTCTGAAGGAGAAACCCCGTCGTAATATACAGGATTCCGTCCTCGTAAGTGCTAAAAGACGCCGCATCGGGAAACCCGAGATCAACCAAATTGGCTCTAGACGAGATAGTGAGTACAGTCTGTCCAGAATTCCACATGTTAAGCGAAGTTCTCAGAAGCTCTGTGGACCACGCAGTGTTCATAGCTGTCGGGTTAGGCTGTTCAATGCTAATGCTGAGGATGTCGGAGATTCTCTGAGCCACGAAATTGGGCGTCTTTGAGGTGATGGATGTGCCGCGTTGTCGTTTACCAGAGCATTTGCTCTCCATGGGAAGAGCATTTATGTCTGCTATCTTCTTTTGTCGGTAGCAAGGTGTTGACAAGTCTACCACTTCGGTCAATCGGCCTGCCTGAGAAACATGCCAATCTTTCCAAACCCAAACAGACGTTAACAGTGCAGCAAGAATAGCAGCAATGTTCAACGCGATTACATCAGAATAGAAAGAGTTCTGAGTCGTGGAAACCGAATGGAGCAGGCAGCCAGTTACATAACCCACCGATGCGGCAAATAGAATAGATCCCACATGATATTTCACGTCAGTGGTAAAACAACGATTGAACTAAATCGATTACATTATCAGCGCGTTTTGAATAGCGAGGAGTGATCTTGGGAGATTTACCTGAAAAATCATCACTGCAGAATACCCTACGACATATGCGTAGTATAAAATAAGAATATTCACATCGTCAACGAGGATCCATACAAAGAGAGTCGAACCCCCGAAGATGAAAATTAGACGTCGTAAGAGTTCGAAAAGCGCGGCGAGATACTTGAGTCGCCGCCGTTTCTCCCATGAGCTTGTGACAGACTTGGCATGTTCATAATCAGTTAGCTTTTCGTCCGACAGTTCGAAGAGCTCTTTCCAGTATTTCTGAAGTGTGCCATCCAGAGTCATGACCGACGCACAGAAATAGAGTATTGCAAAGCAAATGCCGTATTTTGCTCTATGACTTATAAATAGATCAATCGGCTGAGACTCGGCGCTCATTGTGACGCTAACCCATCTGTCCATGAGGGCAATAAGAAAGAGCCCCACATTTTGCCCGACATCAAAGCGTGCGTATCGAAACAGCATGAAAATATTATGCTCTTTTAGTCCTTGCGACATTTGCTGCTGACTTTTTATGCCTTGATTTAGTTGAGCAAACCAAGGCAATGAAAATGGTTCTGCCTTCTCTGCTGTCTCAGCATTCTTCTTGAGTAGCCATTCAATATATGGCATCCCCATTGCAACACGTGATACAAGTTGATCAGATGAACGAAGAGATCCTTGGAAAAGGTCCTTATTAAAAGCTTGGACACTGAGTCTCAAGGCTTCTATCGCAGCCTTTTTGACGAGTTCCGGGGCTGCTGTAGGTCGTGATTCGCCATTGTCGTCGGTGACGTCCTCTGTCACATCTAGCTTAGATGTATGCCAACTAACAATATCATCCTCGGTGATATTGGGAATTTTATGAGTCCAAGATGACCACTCGTGACAAAGCCATCGGTATTGAATCAATAAGAGGAAGAGGAATCCATATGATACAGGCAAGTATATTAGAAGGTCATGACCGCTGATGAATGTTGAGATGATTGGGGACAAGAATAAGACCGGTATTGTCCGCCACAGTATTGTACGCCCAGAAGTAAGTGGACTGCCGCTATGATGCATAGTCGCCATAACGCCTTCTGTTGTTAGAACTCGTGGCTATCATGTTATATAAGAAAACATACCAAGAATGTTTAAATAGGTCGTGATGACGACTATGTATGCAAGAAAAACGAAGCCAGTGCCAACAGAGTTTTTGATGGAAAAGATGATTGTCCCCACGATGCCAACGAAAACAGTGATCACAAAACCGCCAGAAAGGCGCTGCACATGAAAATAAATCATGTTGTCGTACGCATACTAAATGAATTAGTAAAAGCAATCAAGCTAGCGGTTGGGGTCTTACGTTATACAGGTAATAGTTGCCTACACTACCAACCCAGCCAGTGACACCCGATGAGATGAGCAATGATATCAAAAGGGCGTAGCACGCCGCTGGAAGATTTTCGCGCCCCATCCAGGCGGTCATGAACAAGCCGCGGCCGACAAAAGTCAGGAGTGATACATCCAGCATCGCTGGGAGACAGAAGATGGAGAGGGCACCGAATTCCATGATTACCTTTCGAAGATGTTTAGAGGTCTTATGAACGCTGAATCCATCCCGGGCAGGCCCATCAGGATCCATTTCTCGAACCAGAGGGGATGATTCAGGTTTGGTGTACACGGTCATTATTTTGCCATCCCAATCTCCGGATGGAGGAGGATGCGCGTCTAAGAAGCCTCGATATTGGTTATAGACAATTTCCCCAAGTTCTCGTGGAAGTATTCCAAAATACAGTTCGCATTGCGAACCAAGAACCCATAGTTCTGAGAAGACAGCTGCCTGGTCGGGCTGTGATAGAAAGAATGGACAGTGATCCGTAGCTTCTATGTAAACATCTTCCAATGCTGCCTTTCTGAGCGTACAAAAGAAGATCAACGCAAAAATGTCCGCATTGATATCGACATAAGAGCAACTAGTCCATGAGTTCCACGGGTCATAAGCATGTAGAAGAGCATCGGTGAAAACATTGAGAGGTTCTCTATCAGCGTGATAAAGAGAATCGCGGACGATTTTCTCCACAGATTGGGAAAGCTGCACAAGGTTCTTCAGTGAAGGTAGTCGAGTGGCGCCCAACTTCGCGAATTCCTTTAGACGCCATTCAAGAAGGGTCGCTAATGTTACTGACCCGCCTAAGTAACGTCTAGAATGAGCATCGTTCCATGAGATAGCCGATGAATCACCAATCAGGACGCGCTTGCAAAACGTCTCGATTGGTTGTTTTAACGGGTTCTCTACCTGACAGATTTGCATTTGTTGGAGAATGAACAGAATCTCTGCAGGTGTTGCATTCTCGAGGTCGTGCCTGATGCAAACAGGGAGACTTGATTTCACGAGTGGGTCTAACAAGCGTTCGAGGCGCATCTCTTCATCGAAACGATGAACACGAGGGACACCATGATGGGCGAGCCAGGTGTGTAAGATGACGTTAATATCACTAGGCGATCTCCTTGAAACGAAAAGATCAATCTCCCCGGTCGGAGAATCAGAAAGCGCCACAGACAGCCCCAAGAACTGGGCCGAGCTGTCTGGAACTGTAAATCCAGTCCCAAGACCTTTGCAGACATTTACGCGTTGCTTGGTCAAGCCATCCACTAGGGTGTCTATTAGATGTTGATATTTTGACACAGGCGAAAAACGGACGAGCGTGTCGATATGCCTATTGATTTCCGCTTCATCAAGATGCTGCAACATTTTCAACCTTCGCAGGTGAGTCTGTGTTTTCAGCACGGCGTCGTAATGCCTCGGAGATGCCCCAGCGACTAGTGGCACACAGCCGTAAAACGAGACTTGTTCTCCATCAGCAGAGAAATCCCAGAAGTCCGTTCGCTTTGGGGCAAGCTGGACATAACCTGGTGCTGGTAACTCCGGTGGATCTTCCCAGCGTATAGCTTGTAGCTTATAAGGCAATGGTGCAGGGAGCATGAGGTGGTCGATATCTGGAAGCACTCTCTGTATGCCACCAAATGGCAAACTGGCAACCTGCTCTGGTCCGTCTGAGAGACTTGTCTCAACCTTAACTACTCGCTTGCGACTGATCCAGGATTTTTGTAACTCCGAAGTCTCTGATCTGCGCAGATACTCAAAGCCACTCATGCTGGCAGGAGACCGCTTAAGGTTTGCTGTGTTGAGAGTATCAGGGGCTGAAGAGCCATGTTGAAGAATTGCTCCAAAGTGATTGGCAAGCTTGTTGGCTCTTCGGACCACTGAAGCTGATGGCCTAGTTTCCCACAAGTCGTGAAAACCCACAAAGAAATCCGGTCGTTGAATACGTTCCTCGGAGCATCTAGTCATGATGTCTCGCAAGTTTTGCGAGCGAAAATAATCACGACGGTCGCCATCTGGTAGGATACATGCATTCTCGATTATGACTCCAGATACCACATTTAGGTCTATTTGGTGCAGTAGGTGATCATCATGGTGACACTTGATAATGATTGATAGACCACGGTTCCGTAGCTCCATCAGAAATAAGACGACGCTAGTTGGGCTAATGTCGTTAAGTTTAGCGGCGGTAAGAACTACACCAGCTATAGTGTACTCTTGAACGGCTCTGAATGCATCGTCGGTGATTCCTGGAAAATTATCGATATCCGCATGGTCGAAGGCAATGATACCGAGAGTTAATTTGCTACGCGTCTGTTGAGTCGGAATTTCGTTGACAACATCTAAAGGTACAATGTGTAGATCATAGTCCGACGGACACACATGCATTTGCCTCGCGCACTCTTGCTCACTGAAGATATAGAACGAGTGCACTGAGGACAAGCCTTCAATTTGAGGTTGAAAGCTGCTTGTACTATTCGCCCTCTTTGAAGACTTCTGATGGTCAATACTTTATGGCAATTAGTTGAAGCATTCCTCGGGCATCATAAAGTGCGGATTTTCATACCGACTACTTTTGTGTCTCATCTTTGATAAGACATCTTGCAATCGCCGTCCGACAGAAAAGACAAAAGGCAGCCCTAAACCAACGCAAGCAACAATGAGAGTAACATATTGATAAGTGTTCTCTAATCTCGCCGACGATGAAAGAAGACTTGGGCAGTACACCTGCCAACCTTCGCATGTGTCTTCATCGTTAGATGCAGTAGGTTGGTAAAAAGACGCCATGTGAACAATAACTTGAGATATAATACAAATCGAAAAGGATAACTTTACGATTCCACAAATAAAATGAATGAAATGAGATCCGCCTCTGGAAAGCAATGAATGGGTGGTTCAAGACTCAATCACATGAAGATAGGTGAGGCTCAGCTGAAAAATGAAAGATGAAAGCAGTGCGTTTCAATAGTAGGAGAAGAACAAGCATTCTCCCTGTGGGTGAGAATTAACTAGATTGAGTGTCTTAAGCATTAACTCTACTGCTACAAGACGCCCACAGACATTCAACATATGGTAGGATACATGGTAGCCTACCCATGAAGGAGCAAATCAATTCGTCGTGACCTACCTTGTCATGGCTAACGAGCCATTATTGCATACAGAGTCATGACGGGCGGACCCGAGTTACCATATGATGAGGCATAATCCACTAGTCGAACAGCCAAGTTTTCGGCCATTTTTGGAAGCGAGGAGCCAATGGATCAAGAAAGTGAATCAATAGATGCACTAGCAATGCCACAAGAGCGTGCCAACAAAGCAAGCAAGTTCTTGTTACTTTGAGCTGTAGGAAGTCTCACACCATTAAGAGCCGCAATACGAGCTTCAGTTTCAGAACCTTCTGTCACAAGGAAAACAAAGTGGGGCCGGCGATTGCACGATCATATTCCCAAAAATGGCAGTTTTTGATAGCTTAGTATCGCGCATGGTACCGGACGGAATATAGCTGTTGAAGCAGGGAGTTTAGCTAAAGAGGCTAGTGGCGTAGTGGAAAGGCTTCACATAGTCTACAAGGGAGGCTAAGACCCATGATGTAAAACGGTGCGACTGAGCGTATCTGAGTTACACGTCGAAAATGGCCGCATGTTGCGTCAAGTACAGTACTTGGGCGACTTCATTTGATGATCGAGAAAAGCGAGTTATGCAGATAACGGAAAGTGGCGATCTTACCCCGGCCGAGTTGCCAAGAGCCGCCATGGCGCCTAGTGGAGAAAACAGCGAAACAGACGTGCCGTGCCGGGGTGTCACATCCTTGCTGTGATGTGACCCGATAATAGGTTGATTGCCTGGTCTTACGGCATCCTTGCCTATTGGTGATTTTTTCCTTTTCACTCTGCCAACCCAGCTGAGGAGATCATGAATGCGAGTTCATTGTGCGGGGATCGCAGGACAGCTGCAGCTGAGTCTCGCCCGACACAAATGCAGGTTATGTATAGCAATGCAAGACGGGGCTGGAATATGTACAAGACATGTCCAATGTTTTATCTACGCCGTTACTCTTCGTATAAGTCTAGTGGCCCACAGTCCCAAATCTTGGTTCATGACAAGCCTGTTGGCAGACCATGAGTACCGGCCAATAAATCTCCGGACCGACCTTGAGACACAAATTTTAGACCTTAAGCAAGGCATCCATTTCTAATTTTGGGATATAGCGCCATACTGTTAAAGCCTATCAATGTCTTGGATTAGACGAAACTTTGATTCTAGCTTGCTGTAGGACATGTCGTGTTGACACAGGAAGAGAAGGTATTTCTTGGCATGCAGGTTTTAGCACCTTGACTATCAACACGTGTTGATAGACCGTCTTTACAAAACTTAGTGGACGAGACCGGATACGTAGGAGCCACGCAAGATTCTTCTTAAGTGGGTTAACACCTGACAGCTTTCACTTTTTTAATACATGTACATGTACCAAACCTGACCTTGTGTAACATTATTTTCTTCGAGTGCGGGAATATTCCGAGAATCCTGATTAAACTGCCCTTTCAGCATTGACGTGATGGGCTTTGCCAAGGTCACACAAATGTAAGGGCACTGGAATTTCCAAATGTACTCAGGGCTTCGTCAAGTCTGGAGCCTCTTTTATACGGCAGTTTAATACGTGAATGCGCCATAGCTGGGTTTCGCTCATTAGACGTAGCAGAATGTCTCTGCTCTATTATAGGATGATGAGTTCGGTCAGCCCATTACCCAGGGACCTTCCAGCCCACCTGATATACTTACTCAAGAAGTAATGCATGGTACAAAGGTCTATTGTCAGTGACAGCGGGTCTGAGTGCATAAGCTTCCATTTCCGCTACATCCGAGAAGGTCTGTTACCAGTATCTCGTATTTGAACGCAAGGAACCCATGCCCTCTCCAACACCTATAGATACTTCCCCAGATATTCGTGCTGGTCTGCAGTATGCCATGCAAGTTGTTCTCAACCGTATTGAATAACCAACTGTATGCTGGACAGCGCATTCAAAGAATATGGTGCCTATCTGAGGTCATATGATGCGACTAGATCCGCATGAGCTTTCAATAGTCGCCCTGTACGTTTCAGCTGCTCAGGCAAGGAAGACAGATTGTGGATGATCACACGTCAGAAGAGCCTCCATGTAACCGTGTGATAGCCACCACGTATGTCAGGTCTCCGTCAAGTCAGTCCCTTTCTTCACCCAATATTCAATATGACTGTCTTGGTCAGGCGTTCACCTCAGGTATTCGCATGCGGACTGTGTGACCACAATAGTATTGGGAGTTGATGCAAGCATTCGGGGTGAACGCCGGACACGTCAAGTCAATAAAATGAGCAGATCATTGCACCACCGTCTCGGTACCGTATTACATGGCCGATGTCAGAGCATACGACCCTGCACTACCGTTCGTAAGTTTGGCTGGACAACGGGTCAAATCGTGACGATGACCGTATCACCTCTTTTGCTGGATCCGTCCTTCTATGCCCTTCAATAAGGGCTCTACTGATCAAACTGATCTCCCTTGTTTAATCTTAATCTCTCAGTCGGGACACATCCGTTACGCTGTGAGCCGTGAAGTCCGTCTTGATCTTTGAAAGCTGACAAGGCTTGTACTCGCTGTTTTGACATCTTATTACCTCTGAGCTGTTTCTTCATCACAATAGCAGCCCCAAATGTGCTCATGCCCTGTTATGACCTAATTTCTAGTTACTTGTTGACGTCGGATCGAAGTATAGACCATTTGGCTTTCTTGCACTTTTCCCTTCACCAAGCCAATCCTCACTCGTTTAAAACCTCACCCATCTTTCTCACTGCCATGATACCGCCATAAGCGCAATCATAGTGCCTATTCTACCATGGCGAGTGATTTGTCCATGTCCTCTCCAGACGTGCCCATCGACATGTATCCCGACTCTCCACCGTCATCACTGGATGGCTCCATGATCGACCTCTCTTCTGCAACATCACCGCTTACAACTCCTGACATATCAGAGATCGACGACCCTCCACCGTCAATCTTTTTCAACGGTCAAACCAGTGGCATATTGTCAACACAAGCGGACAGTCCATCTTACATCCTTGTGATCGGCGGCCTCGGCTATATTGGCTCGCACACGGTTCTAGAGCTGCTGAGAGAGGGTTATAATGGTATGAAAATTCTAATATTGCCTTGGATAGGGTTCCATTCTCTTCTAACTACCTCCAGTAATCGTCGTCGACAATCTCAGCAACTCATATGAAAGTGTTCTGCACAATATAAAGAAGCTTATCGGGCAACATTGCTTGTCAAAGGATGTTCCTGTGCCCTTGTTACATTTTCATAGAGTCGACTATCGTAGTCGATCAATGCGTTTTCTTCTAGAAAGTTATGCAGATCTCGCGACGCCAACTTCCGGAAACAGAGATTACAGAGACATGCTGTATCGTTCGAGAATCACCGGTGTAATTCATTTTGCCGCCTACAAGTCGGTCGCTGAATCCATTGGCAGGCCTCTGCAATACTACAAGAATAATGTGAGCGGTCTCGTCTCACTCCTGGAGCTACTGGATAGATACAACATCCGCAACTTCATATTCAGCAGTTCTGCAACAGTCTACGGATCTAAAGCAGACCTGGGAGCTCCATTACGCGAAGAAGATCTCATACATCATCGAGAAGATGTGATTGACGAGTTGGGAGTGCGGACGCGTATCGAACCCGTCGTGTCAGGATTGACATGCCCTTACGCGCGTACAAAATACTTTAGCGAGGCCATCCTTTCTGACCTTGCTGTAGCCGACTCAAGATGGCACATTGTCGCGCTTCGATACTTCAATCCTGTGGGCGGCGATCCGTCGGGTCTACTAGGAGAGAACCCGCGCACCACAGCGACCAATCTCTACCCAGTGCTTGCACAAGTTTTGATCGGTAAACGACCGGCACTTGAGGTATTTGGTGCCGATTGGTCTACACGCGATGGCACTGCCATCCGTGATTTTATTCATGTCCTTGACGTCGCCCGAGGACATATCGCGGCTCTGCGTCCACGTGGAGAGACAGTGGAGTCCGGGTTTCGCGCATACAATCTGGGCAGTGGAACGGGCACTACCGTGCTTGAAGCTGTCAGGAGCTTGGAGGCGGCCGCAAAACTACCCATACCATTGCGGTGGGTTGAGAGGAGGCCAGGCGATGTCGGTGTGTGCGTCGCATCGACCCGTAGAGCGGAGAGTGAGCTTGGCTGGCGGCCGCGCGAAAGCATCACTCGGTGTGCCATTGATTTGTGGAACTACGTACAGCGAAGCACCGGTCTACACACAAGGGAAAAGCCAGTTGCGGTAAATACACTCGCTTGAACATGTATTATCTCGTCTAAGATGATTTAATGGTGCAATCTGGTTATGGCGCGGCAATGGTAATGCCAGGAAAATTTGAGGTGACGTTAGGCTTTCGCCGTCTCTGAGCCTCACGGGATAGACCCATGGTTGGTGCGGTGGGGTAGGACAATAAGGTATAGGCACCTAAAACAACTCTAATTCATTAGCCTACTTAGATCCTAGGGCCGTAACATCGCCCCTTCTTAAAACGGCAACTTCCTTTTTGGTGATTGATTTTGCCTGCAATATCATGCACCTGATTCGACTCACAGTGTTGAAATTGGAGAGAGCTCCCCCAGCTTGACTACCATGCCAAAGCAACGAGCTTGAGAAACACACCGTCACTTTGAATGTCATCTCCTAAGATTAGGCTTATACTGTGCTGGGTTGGTCCCATAAGCATACATACATATGTGAACTTTGGAAATCATAGATGATACTTGATTAATAATTGATTGACATTTAACTAAGTATCTACCTAAGCCCTCAACACCTCGATGAACCCGGTGGTCGAGTTGACCAAACAAAGCTCCACCAAAGCTCGCCACTTTTCTTGCCCTCTTCAACAGGCCTGTCAATGCTGTTAAGGAAGCAACACAATGAGAGATCTTACTTCATTACTAACCTTAGCAACTGGCTTAGTGCAGCCGCGCTCGGAGTTGAAGTAGCATGCCTCAGCAGCAGCGGCTTTGCACTCACACAACTAAAACGGCATTGTTAGCCGTCGTTCGACGACTTCCTGGCAGAATGAAAACATCAAGTCAAACCAAGACTGCACTTACGCTCTTCTTATTCAAGAACGAGGGACAGACAGCCTGAGGACAGACACAGGGCTTGCGGAAGTCAGGAGTGCGATGTTTATGGTAATGGGGTTTGTGCTTCGCTCGGGGCACAAGTCCAGCGGGGAAGACCAAGTCATCATCTGGCATCGGTGTTGCCAAAGATAATGCTGAGATAGCAGCTACGAGAAGAAACGAAGGCTTCATCGTTGCTATGGAGCGATGGTGGGCAAAGGCGAGGCAAAGCGAACGGACGATTTAGCTAAACTGCTAAACAAATTTCACGGGATATTAAGAGGTGGGGAATCATCCGGCTTTCTGCGAAAGTATTGTAGGGCAATCTCCAGTCCTGATCTACTTTTGGAACTGTTCCTTGCCTTACATCTCAATCAAATACGAGATGGCAGTGCTCTGAACGGGAGATCTAGGTAAGTGGATCCAGCAAAGCAGGTGGCGGTTACACGTTGCCAATGTTGTCTCAGACATTCCCCGAGGTCCATTGTCCGGATGGATGAGGAGCCGCAAGGGTCAAGGGAGCGTATGCCAGCTGAGAATAGCTCACTGAACCTGCCATGTTGTTTTGCAACTCATCGTGTCCTGGTCAATAACGGCGCGGGAGAAAAAGAAACCTCCAGTGAGACAGTAGACTCAGCCAGCACTAACGCACGTTCAACCACAGCTTTCCAGGGATTATTTCAACTGCATGAAACATGAAGTTGAGCAGGTTCGTATAAGGTAGCATTTTTAAATGCTCTAATGCAGCCGTTGCAGCTACGCATGTTGCAATTCGATGATGTGATCTAAGCCTCATGCGACTTCTGACTGTCTACAGGCAGGGTATCAATACGGTCCTAAGTAATCGGTACCTATACCTTGGACAAGGTGCATGCCTAGTTACAGGGGTGGAATGTATGCGATTATCGAGTCTGCATATATGCATGCTTCTCTGACCACTGGCCGACGCCACCAGACCCTCAACATCCACTCGCATCTGCCCCTCTCCGCACTTTGATGCCTGCCACGACTTTATCAGATGCTTCCTGGTACCGGCCCCCAAAAAGCCAGAGGCTTGGATTTACGTAAAGATATTGAATCCTTGCAGCAACCTCAACTCTACAGACGCGGTCATCAAGCAAAGCGCTTCTTGGCAGATTGACAAGATGTCGGCTCGATCGCAATCATGATATGGCGAAATAATCACATTGCCAGGCGAACGTGGGATTGATAGATAGACAGATTTCGTATTGAGTAGGAATTGACAAGACCAATATAGTCAGCACTGCATGATGCATGCTCCTTCGCAATATCGCCACTGGCCAGTGGCCAATACCCTATTGCTCATGTCCAGTAAGCCCTCGAACCTTCTGGACGTATGCATCCCATTTCAGGCACCATGCCGTATATCCGGGCTGGGTGGTGATGAATTGACCTACAAACCCCTCACGATGGACCTTCTCGGCGAGTTGTAAGGCGTCATGCAGGTTAGGAGAGCTGTGCGCGATGGCCACAGACTTGGCCCGTAAGGTAGTAGGAAGCGCAGCCATGGCTCCTCGTACGACGGTTGAGTCCCATTGCGTGGCCTGATTCTCGAAGGCCACAACAAAGTCGGCTGTTTGATAGAAAGCAGGATCAATTACGACACCAGGATTGTAAATCACTGTGCTGTTTCGACCAGCTTCGCCGTCAGACGACTCCAGGGCTTTCCTCACGGCTCGGGACAGATTCGCCATGTACTGGACATAGACAGTACTGGATGGAACTTCGTCAAAGAAAATGCCTTCCATGCGAATATGCTAGAAGGTGTTAGTGACGGAATAATATCAGGCAACGGTGGGTTTACACTGATGCCGTCCTTGATTTTCCAGCCTTGATATGTTAGGATATCTTTCTCGATAGCCGTGGTCGCCCGTTTGCCGTAGCTGCAGTGCACATAGCCAATGACCTTGGCATTCGGGATCATGGACAGCTTTCCCAAAGCGTCAAGGTAGTTCACATCAGGCATCGCTTCAGGTCCGGGTCCATTACCCGGGTTCACCACAACCAAGAATTCCAAATCCGGGCACGACTTCGCCGCCAAGAAAAGAGGTTCCCAGGACGTCGGAGTCGGGTATATGTACAGAGGAACAAGTATGAAAGGTGACTTTTGCTGAGCCATTTGTGTGACTGGATGTTGTAAGAAATGGGGCTGAGACGGGTGTGGTCGGGCGCTTCCGGCATATATGTGAGAAATGGCGGCTAGAAATGCAGGAACTGGGATGGTCCGACGGTCTGATTTTGGGCCGGTGACCTAGAGAAGTGTCACCTTCCGACATCAGAATCTCTATTCGCTTGACAGGACAGAAGCAAAAACCTGCTGACATGCGATTGTGCCTAGCCAACACCTCTAAGTAACCAGGCACCGAAGCTAAATTGGCTTATTCTACTTGCATGTTCTCGCAAGAGCTGCATTGGAAGCGGATTATTGAAAGGGGCTTGTCTTGGCAAGAACAAAACGAGGCACATCAAGGGTGCGTGGTTGTTGGCAATTGGGTGGGGAAGAACAATGACAGGAGTTTGGTTGAGAAGATGCAGCGGCAGCTGGGTGTGGGGTAGAAGAGAATGCAGGGCTTTGATGAGGCTCATCGCGGTGTCAATGTAGGAAAGGCAGCCGGACCTAGCCAGGACATGAATCAAATCGCGCGATATCTGAAAAACGCCTAGCTCCAACCCCATCCCAAAGTGCGTGCGTCAGATATTGCATGGTTTCGGAGGTGGTGAGTCGGCATTCTGCCAATCATGATGTCACGGCAGTCTCAGCTTTCTGCCCATTGCAGTACTCGACCCATCCGTCTAGATCCATCGTCTTGATGACTGTGCTAAAATTGTCCGAGTCTGATGCCGAGCAGTCGCTCGTCAAAGCATTCGCCGAGACACTGTCGGGTGTGCCTTTGGGGTACTCGATGTGGAAGACAGGCTTGCCTGCGTCGATGAAGGCGGCGAAGGTGTCGCATTCGTCATATTCGGCACACTGCTCGTTGACTTGAAACTGAACAACGGAAAGGACATCGGAAATTATGTCGCCTGCATTTTTCAGGCCAACCCCAAGCTTGCGATTCCTAGCTTCTTTTGCAAGAAACTTAACAAAGTCGATCGAGTCTTGCGCAGTCAGGTCAAATCCGTTTTCATTTTGCTAATTGAAAGCAAGCCAGTCAGTCAGTCAGTCAGTCTTCTGAAGAGGGATTTCTGAGGGATGCTACCTACAAAGCCGTCCACATTGTCAGGATCTACGGCATCACAGCCTATTTGACTCGCAATCTCAATCCTGGTAGCCATGATATCGCGGACATCAGGGCTGCTGATGTTTAGCCAATACTCCCCTGGCCAGCCATCCAATTCTGATCCAAGATCAGCCTTCTTGAACTGCCATGAGTCCGGACGATAATCTTCGTAGGACCCAGCGCTGAAGTAGCAAATGACTTTCTTTCCAAGCTTGTGCAAGCTATCGATGATAGTGTTGTTCTGATGAAGAAACATATCGATATCAAACACAGCGACGTCAGGCTCCACGCTCGGGGCACTCTCATCGATGTCCAGAGTCTTGCTGAGGATAATCTGCCATGACGCATTGACTGCTGGTTGCCACACCCCGGCCGGCGTGGAAGACGGTGTCGGAACAGGTGTCGAAGTTCCGGAAGGCGTCGGGGTCTCTTCCCCTTCCCCTCGTCCTTCGCCATGGTGAAGGCCTAGTCCCAGTCCAAGTCCGAGGGCGAGTCCCAGTACAATAATCACACCAACAATTGCTGAAATGATTATCGTGCGCCGTCGAAAACCCGAGCGCTGTTGTGTTCCGTGCAAATCTCCCTTGTGGCCCTGGCCGTCAGGACTGGTGTCCACTGCTCTTTCTCTTGTAGTCATCGTGACAAGTGTGTGGCCCTGTTTCCCAGGAAACGCTCGGAACTTAAGAGGAACTTCGCAGAACCGGCAGCAATAAGAACAGGGAGCCACAGCGACTTTTTGAGGCATAGAAGGGAAGTAGAAAGCAAATTCGAGTCCGAACAGGCACCGGCGAAATGAGGTGCGACGTTGCACGGGGCTCAGCAGCGCAGAATTGGAGCTAGAAGCGGCACAGACAGGGCAATTGATCCTTCTGCTTTCCGCTGCGCCGGAACCGCTAAGCGCGCTGCGGTGGAAACGATCTAGACCGATATTGATGTCAATTGAGAAAGCTGCGAACAAAGACTCTTCTCAACTCTCAAGATTCGAGTCCCAGGGTTGCGCAGAGAGTGCTCAATGTGAGACTAGTCATACCGAGGATAACAGAGGCTTGGGGGCAGGACAGCAGTGCTGTAAGGTTATCCCGACATGCTGTAAGACAACAGCAATTCCGCGCTCAAGCAATACAACAGGAGACAATCGCCCGAGCGCGTAATTCTCCAAGACCCTCACAGGAGTCTTGGTGCGTACGTTGAATTCGACTGATCAGGCTCGCTAGACTAAGTCGTGACTGTTAAGTTGGGTACAGCCGTAATCGTGGGCCGACTGCATCGTGCGCCGGGTCAGCCGGGCGAGACTTTTGCTGTAGGAAACCAAGATCGCGCAATTGCAGCAAGTGAGGCTGAGAATAATGCAAGGGCTTCCGCTTTGAGGCACTAACTCATAAGGCGCTTTGACAGGACTCTTCAGGTTCAATACGGAGGCCTCGGAAGAGGTGTTAGCCTCAATGGACCAGATGAAGTGAAGTGATACTCGGTAGTCAGACTACATTGATGTCAAAGACAGAAGCCGATTCAGGTCGTGCGGGGTGCTTGTTGTGGCGCCTAGGACACGAAGTTGCCCAGACACACTAACAATTGTTTCCCTTCGCTGATAGCCACTCGACCTCACACCGCATTCAGGTCAGCACGGCCACCGGCCAATGGCGCAATTTTAGAAGCGTGTCTTTATTTAGCCCGATGCATGCTGTTCCTTTTTCTTGCTTGAGCCTGTCTCTCGTCCCTGAGACAGCGGAACTGCCAGCGCAAGACTCAGCCACCCGAGCTATCCCAAGTGCCGTTCACCCGCTAACGTCTAACCCCTTGCTGTGTGCCCAGGAGCCAAGGAGGGCAAGTGGATATTTGGGCCACTGTATGATGGCCTGTATGCAGGTATGCATTACTATGTATGCATGTATACGTACGTCCCGGGCTCGGTTTGCACCCACTTGGCATGTCTCTCTCCGGCTCCCCGAACCCACCAGTGGTGATATGTGAGCCGCCTCCTTTTGGCTACACCCACTTGATGCTATTATGATCGACCTATCCAAGGGATGTACTTTGTTCTTTCGCTGGTCTTCTCCTGCTTGGGACACCAAAGCTCACTGCGACTTGTGTGGTTAGTGGTTGTGGCAAGTTTCCCTGGCCAATCCAGCTCCTAGAGCCCTGATCGCATATACGAGTAAAGCAGGAAACTTGGTTAACGGTGGTAGACATACCGTTTTTGAACAACGGTCCTGCGACGGTTCCGTATCAGGGAATAATATGCGGTGTCACTCAATATCAGGCAGGCATCGTGTGTGCACAACTGACACGCCCTCCCGACTGCCGCTTTCAATAGTCTCATTGACCTATTCCCGATTGAAGGGTCAGAGCTACTCGTAATAGAGCTGAAGTGACACTCGTTGTCTCTATATGTTTTTTCTCCAATAGTGATAGAATTTCTGGACAAGGGAATCTGACCCCTGGCCAGCCTTGTGGGACGAAAAAATGCAGGAGTGCTACTTGGGCAAGTGTCAACAAGCTTTCACCTTAGGCTCACCCGTGGTTCTCACAAGTCCATCTCATGAAGGGTTTTCAGCCGCCTGTTTGATCAGTTCTTAAAACCCGACTCCTTCGTCTCTGGCTTTTAGGCTGATTTATTGTGCCCATTTGTCTGCGATATCTCGCTGCCTGCTCCGGCACAGTCTACTTGTTATCTTTACCGGATCCTTCATGCCTTTTTAGTCTCTCATTCTCCATACAAACACTCGTTGTCTCACTGATCAGAAATATTACACAACATGAAGTGGATGATCAAGGGCGCTGCCCTGGGCACGCTGTTGGCTCTGCAGGCTAGCCTCTCGGAGGCCGCGATTTCCGTGTCTAACACAATTCTTGTGTTTGCTCGTGATACTGCATCCGCAACTTCGGCAACGTCCGGCTTCCAGGGATATGGCATTCCATATCAAACCGTTATTGTACCACAGAGTGGCATCACCCTGCCAACTCTAAACTCATCGTCCACTGTCGGTAACTATGGTGGCATAGTTGTTTTGAGTGAGGTCGCGTACAGTTACTCGACCGGCTTTGCTAGCGCTCTCACAACTGCTCAATGGCAGACGTTGTACAACTATCAGACAAGCTTTGGCGTTCGTATGGTAAGGCTAGATGTGTACCCTGGCCCTGACATGGGTAAGTCCTGTCCCTGGTCGTGACCAGTTAATCTACGGGTCGTACTTGGAGAACATAGCGTCTAACTCGGAATTAGGTGTTACTACAGCCATCGCCGGTGCAGGCTGCTGTAATACAGGAGTTGAACAGCTTGTCAGCTTCACCGACGCAACAGATTTTCCTACAGCAAATATCAAAACGTATGTCATGCTGCGTAGTAAGTGTCGTGGATATTACTGATCTTTCCAAAGTGCTGCCACTGTGAGCACCCAGGGGCTATGGCATTACCCAGCTACCATCACCAATGCTACTATTGCCAAGCAAATTGCCAAGTTTGCACCATCCGGGTCTTTCACAACTGACACAACTGCCGCAGTGATCAACACTATTGGCACTCGCAAGCAGATGGTGTTTTTCATCGGGTGGGCTACGGACTGGTCTTTGACCTCCAATTATCTACAGCACGCTTACATCCACTGGATAACGCGCGGTCTGTGTAAGTGTTCAAAGCACCCTCCTCCTAAAAGGTAATGAGGGTTTACTAACTTCTTAAAGTTGTCGGAAAGCGTAAGGTGTATCTGAATACACAAGTAGATGATATGCACCTGGATACCGAATTATATTCACCGTCTGGCTCTGTTTTCCGCATCCGTACTAGTGATCTAAACGCCCACAAAACCTGGCAAACAAACATCAACACACGCCTTAATACTGGATCTAATTATTTCGTAGAGATTGGCCATAATGGTAATGGCGATATCGATGTCGCTACCGACACAAGCCAGGGACAAACTGCCTGCACACCGCCTTACGCCGTAGACTATGACTCGCCTCCGGATACCCCGTTGGAGTTTCAGAAGCCCTTGGGAACTGGTACTGATCTGTGGCCACCAGAATTCAATAACTACACCTGGAGCTTGACTTGCGCAAAGCTCGATAGCATTGCCACATGGTTTTATAACAACCCCAGTACGTTCGCCGCTCTGTCGCACACGTTCACTCACGAGGAGCTCAATAACGCCACCTACCATGATGCTTCACGAGAAATCTACTTCAATATTGCCTGGTTGAAGCAGATCGGATTGTGGACATCCAACAAGTTCTCAACCACCGGCTTAATCCCTCCTGCTATTACTGGTCTACATAATGGTGACGCCATTAAGGCCTGGATGGATAACGGCATCAAGTATGTCGTTGGCGACAACACTCGGCCCGTACTGCGTCATCCGGTAAGAAAGAATTCAATTGCCATAGCTTCTTTTTCGGCTAACCCTCAGATTAGACAAATTCATTTTATCCTCTTGTCACCAATGTTGCTAACAACGGCTATGCTGGCCTTATCATTATTCCTAGATGGGGTAAAGTCAAACGTGTTTCTTTCGACAAGCTTATTGCTGACTTCTATAAAAAGCGACCACAATCTATTACAATTGTGACAAAGCTGCATGCACTCTTGCAGAATGGATCGCTACATCCGGAGGCAGTGGGACCTTTACAGATTTGCTCAATGACGCTCGTGCTGTGAACACACGTTACCTACTTGGTCTTCATCCTGATCCGTACGTCATGTCACGTTTTTGCGTTCCATATCGTTTCTACTCATAATGACAGATGCTAACAATTACATTCTACAGGTACATGTTCCATCAGGCTAATATGCGTCAAGGGGATACCGACACCATCACTGTCGGCTCTCAAACTGGCAAGTTGTCATTGCTGCAAATCTGGGTTGAGACAATCACCCAGGAGTTAGTGCGACTTACCAAATGGCCTGTCTTCAGCTTAAAGCATGATGATATAGGAAAGCTATTTACAGACCGTGTTACTCTTGAGTAAGTATCGAGCCTGTCCTATCCTGGTTGGCCACATGAGACTTGGGATCTTGTGCTAATAATACCCCGTAGCGCATGCAATCCCAACCTGACCTATAACTATGCCAACGATGGGAAAACCATTGTTAGTGTCACGGTCAAGGCTAACGGCAATACATGTGCCGTTAATGTTCCGGTGACATTCCCCGGCACAGCCACAACATCCAGCAGTGGTAATACACAGGATAAGGTTGGGACTGAGCCGCTGATCTACTGGACAAAGTTGTCGGGCTCGGTTGTCACTTACACCCTTGGTTCCGCTGTGACAGTTTGAAGGCTTATTTGTGTAAATACTTCTTCGTTGCTTTAATGGTTAGGACTTCACATCAAAAACAAGTCTGTGATACATAATGAAGTTCGTGTGGGTAGATAGCACCTGCCAAGATAGCATCTTTAAAGGCCACACTCCCTAGAACGACTGTGAGGGACCCCACGGCCCAACTGTGTCAATGATCCACGAATCCAAGTCTACTTCTACACCATCCGGGATCTGAAATTGATTGTCAAGGACGCCCTGGATAGAGACATGTTAGGTCAGTAGTTGCTCTTGGTCCGGCACAAAGCAAAACAAGATCATAGTTGCAATATGCACTACTAGGAAATAGGCTTGTAGTACTCACCCAATCAATATATTCCATTCCATCCATAAGTCCAAAATCCTGGTCCAAGGCAAGAGGCAGTTCAACCTGGGACATTGAGCTCGGCTGGAATGTTCCAGGGTTCAGAGCATTGGATGTCTGACGTTTAGATAGCATTTCTCTATGAGCCTGCACTCTCTCGATCGTTGACCCTAGGGCATGTGCAGCCATGCGCGCTTCTACAGAATA
Source organism: Phaeoacremonium minimum UCRPA7 (assembly GCF_000392275.1). Taxonomy (NCBI): domain Eukaryota; kingdom Fungi; phylum Ascomycota; class Sordariomycetes; order Togniniales; family Togniniaceae; genus Phaeoacremonium; species Phaeoacremonium minimum. The sequence continues at coordinate 729,040 of NW_006921512.1, read as the reverse complement.
TGCACTCGCTACCAGCCAGATCTGGTGAGAGACTTGAATCCCACGTAGATATTCTGCGTACTCGGCACTATAGCTTTCGTATCTGGACGTCTTGATAGTTGTTGAGGTATCTGCTTCCTTTGTTCTGATCGCAAGTTCGAGGCAGATGATCATGGCCGCGAGAATGAAATCACTCGCAGTGAGAGCGGACACCATCCATCGATCATCATGAAGATGACTTCCTGGCTGGGTAGCCCGATGCAGTTCCGCCTGTCGGTCGAGAACAGTACTGGCTGCCTCGAGGCACGCACACCGTGACAAATCGTAGGCAGAATTCTGGCGATGTGAAGTGATGTACTGCCTGTGAAGAACTATGACGCTTTTGAGGTGAAGTATCTCGATAGTTGTACGTTTCATGATCATCCCAGGACTGTCAATGATAGATTGGCTCAGAGGTTTGTATTTTAAGCTGACTGGCAGTTGTACATATGCATCTCGGAGCTGGGCATCCAGAGCCAGTGTGGTCTCATAAGGCGAGGGTATCAGAGAACGTGTATGGCCGACAACGGTTCTGAATAGTTCCACAACGGCAGCCTTGCCAATTGTATATAGCACTGGAGTATTATCGGAAAGCGGACGTGACGTAGGAAGCACCGCACTCTCCGGGGAAAAGTCATGATTCTCCAGATTTAGGGGTAGCTGAGCATCGCAATATGCAGAGGGAATCATGCTGGGAAACCCCATCTGAAATGACATGAGCGTGTCGACTTGAAATATGCTGACCCATACCCTGCGACGCATCTCGCCATCGAATGGAGATAGACTTGATTTCGGGAGTTTTGAAGGGTCGCGATGATACCCTAAGCGAATGGCTAGCCGTGTGACAACCCCCATCAAAAGCCATAGATTGACGTCTGAGTCCCTCGATCTCAAAAAACAACTTTGCAGATGAATTAATAGGGCTTCTAAGCAGTACTCGTCCGCTCGGGCATAGTTTCCGAGAACAAGGCATTGCTCCATCCTCTTCGAGAACAACCTAGCCGAGGGGATGGAGTTCTCTGAGCTTTTGTTTTGGTTGGATATCTCATGCACGCTTGCTGTTAAATTCAAAATCGCAAAGAGCAAAGCGACCCAAATCGGGGAGGTCTCAGTCGGGGCTGCCCAGAAAGACTCGTACTACACATGCCTCATTAGCCACGGCCTGGAAGACTTCTGTGACATCTTCTCCACCTCACCTCACGTTGGAATTTAGCAGGATGTAGTATAGCTAAGACAAGGCAGATGAGCATTACCAGTCAGACTAGAACAGGCTTTTATGAACGGATCTTACGCAAAATGGCGTCTCCTGGGCGAAAGTACTGTGACACAAGGCTATCACAGACCTGGCGTGATGGCACGGACTGTAATAGGTCTTGAAAGTTAAGGGCCTCCTGTCGTCCAAAGACCAAGTCGACCTCAGCCCGGTTATCCTCCTTAGCAGTCCACTCCGTATCTGCAGATGCTGACTGAACTGTCGAAGACTGTTCATCAACATTTGAAGGAGAGAGTTGTTCTCTAATTTCTCTAATATCCTCAAGGAGCGATGACCAGTGACTGGAATCCAAGTAGGTCGCCTTATCGCCACCCAGTAAGCCATTGTCGAGGACTATGTTGGTGTTGATCGATGAATGAGGGACAGATATAAAGTCTGCATCATCTGTCATTGATAGGTCTTCTGCAGGGGCTTTCGCAGCCTGGGTGCCTGCAGTGGCATCATTGCGCGCTAGAGACGAGACGAGATCCTCGACACTCTTTAGGCGATCACTGATTGACTTGGTTTTGATTTCGCGTTTCTCGTTCCTGTCGGCATTAGGGGCATATTGACAAATCGAGTCCTTGCCCCTTCTGACGCAGCTATCACATGGCAAAGCTCGATTACATTTCAGCCTGGCGATGGTTTAGCTGCTGTTGCGCTTCACGAAGAGCTGAAGTCTTCGCCCCGCGACAGCGTCACTGGCTTGGAAACCCCCTAAACTCACTTGCGAATGCGACAAGGCTCACAGGATTTAGGCGGCCTGTTCCGCTTCTCTATTCTGGCTTCCCCCATAGCACTGAATGGTGATGGTTGGAGGGTAGCGGATGCAATAAAATAAGAAAGAAAATCGAAGACTCTGCAGGGCGGCTTTCCAAGATTCCGCGTCGTCTTCGTCAATTAAGACAGAATTTAGTACAGTGCAGGTCTGGAATGTTGCTTCTCCAGAGGGGCTGTGGTTAACGTTTTCGGGGCGGGGTTAATAACTCCGCTCCACAGATTCTGTGCGCGCGAGTCACGACGCCTCTCCTAGACGGAGTTAGCCATTCAGACATGGGCGGCCCAAAGGGGACAGTTGATCACACATTAGACGCGGAGACAATACACCCGCTCTAACTGCGAAGTGTTGTGAAAGCTGGAATAGTACTTAAACGTCCCCATGAACCAACATATTTGGAATGCTCTAGATCAAATATCGAGAACATTGATTGTGCTCTGTAAATCCAGCTCTAACTTTTCGCAATACATCGCAGCACCCCATTCTGCCGACCTCTAGCAGACATGTCTATTTTATCAGTTATCCACGGAATGGGGTCGACTGTCCTGTCGAACTTATTCGTCACACTTCCCTATCCAGAGACTCAGGCAGGCTTGTCCGAGCTGACCGTTATCGTTACTGGTTCGAATACTGGACTCGGATTTGAAGCGAGCCAGCATCTCCTCCGAATTGGTGTAGGGAAGCTAATTATGGCCGTCCGTAACATTGGAAAAGGAGAAAAGGCGCGATCAGAACTCTTGAAATCCACTTCCCGATCCTCGGACTCTGTCGAAGTTTGGCAACTGGATATGGAGAGTTATGAATCTATCAAAGCTTTCGCCCATCGAGCCAATACCACTCTCGCCCGTCTCGATGTAGTCCTAGCCAACGCCGGCCTCTGGACGTCTGAGTTCAGCCTTGCAGAAGGCAATGAGAAGACCATCCAGGTTGATGTCGTGGCTCAAGTTCTGCTATTTCTTCTTCTCCTTCCCAAGTTGCGTCAGTCACCGTTCCCTGGCAAGTTTGTCATTCCGAATTCGGCTTTGCATTATGTGGCTTCAGTGAAAGAGCTTACTTCAAACGATAATGCTTCCATCTTCTCTCTTCTCAACGATTCTAAAAAGGCCAACATGACCACTCGCTATTACATCGCCAAACTTTTGATCCTCTATGCTGTTCGCGAGCTCGCTTCACAGATGAAGGCGTCGGGCAAGCCAGTTGTGATCATCAATACGCCAAATCCGAGTTACTGCAAGTCGGGTTTATTGCGCGAAATTGAAAGTGCGGCACCACCAGACTTCATGGCGCGGACTACGGAGATGGGCAGCCGAGCCCTCGTTCATGGTGTGCTGGCGGGCCCTGAGAGCAACGGACAATATTTGACAAACTGTCATGTACAAACGTGAGTAATCCCTTCTAGACAATAGACTATTTCTATTTCAAGTTCGTTCTCATGACGGTCGCAATGTACTGATTCGTTGATAAAATCGTTAGGCCAGCCTCTCATGTCACCAATAAGATCGGTTCTCGTATCCAGAAAGCATTTTTTGATGAGCTAATGAAGGAGCTGGAAAAGTCTCACCGGGTATCACCGCTGTAATCTAATTCAACACGGTTAAGAGAACGTTTATACCGCGCTTTCACAGCAGGTCTTTTGTGTACCAATATTCGACATTAAATTCGATTATTCTAAATAGGAGTATTTTCAAGCGCGCACTTATCCGTATAATTGCAATTTGCCAGAGTGATTGGTTACACTAGTCGCTATGATCTATTAGCGGTCATGGCGAGTTGTCGCCCGGTTTATACCGTCGACATGTGTTTCCGGTCAATAGAAATTAATTGATATTGCTCGAGGCCTGCTCGATCGAGGTGATTAATTCCTATGATAGATTTGACGCTCAAATTTTAAGCTAGTACATATACGTGAGAAATGCTAAACGTAGAGGGCTGCGCACAACTACAGACGCAATTGTGGCGCGCACACTTATGATTCTCATTTACGCAACATTGTCGTGCTAGAGCCCAGTCATCAATTCTGAGCAGGGCTAAATGCGGCACCTCGATCCTTTCGCATTAGACCCAATTTGTACACCCCGTAGATGTACCTTCAAGTCTAGCTTACAATGCCGGCATGCTCATTTACCATCATTGGGCTCGGGTGCTATTCCTCATCGATGTATGAGAGAGGCACACGATCCTTTAGACCCACATGCGGTTGGATATTCCTTCCTAGATACCAAACGTGGAGAGGACAAAACACTACTATAGTTATTCTGAGAGTCTGTCAGCTTCCGCGCCAGTACCTACTTATATATCTCGCGACCTGGCTTGACATGGGCGGGTTCAACGACGCTGCTAATATGTCAATCTCATTCCAAGCGGGAGAACAACACCGCCAGCCTCATACTTTGTCTGTATAGCTTCTCTGAGTCAATGACCTCGCGGCCGGCCAGCCAAGTTGGTGGCTGCAGTTATGGATTAAGATATCGGATCAGACGACAGTGTGCTAAGTGCTGCTGCGTAAGACTTGTAAGCGACTATCACCCCAACACCCACCCTCCTCCGTCCATGCATACCCTCTTCCGCCGTGAGATCACATCACTATGGAAGGTGAAATGACAACTTACCTACATGCTTGCTCCTTCGGCTGCTTTCCGTTCATTTGGTAGCCACACCACGCCGGCGGGTCCGGACAGCCATAGCCGGTGTCCTGCGAACTAGTATCACTCCTCTTTATCGGCCTTGCAGTTGTCGATACAGACTCGACGGCGCCGCATTGGTGGTCGTCGTGATTAGCTCGGCCTCTCGTGACGACATGGGCCATGTGTCGGTGATGACGTTGTTGGATGTCGCCCCCCCACCATAGCCATTCAGACTGCCATCCTCTTCATCGCCAAAGTCCTTGCCGGGTCCGGGACAGTGTCATGGCTCTCACGCCGCCTTGCGTTGTCCATCGCGCAGCTACTGGGTGCTACAGAATGAATGAAAGGGCTGAATATTGACCAGATGGAGGGGGAACGAGAAAAGAAACAGTTCCTTATGGCTCTTGGCGACGACACAGGTCAGCCCTCTGCCTCAATGAGGGTCTACAACACCTGCGGCCAGCTCAGTGGACGTGTCCAGTCCGGTATGCGATGAAGGCCGCAGGACAACATCTGGGAAGGTTCTTCCAGGATGGAGGAGACACCGCAAGGGGCAGCCGGAATATTCCCCGCGCGAGTGAAACCCCTCTCATCCGGGTGACAAGACCCCCGGAATTATGCTTGGTTGAAAGATAGCTAGCAAGCAGACTAGAGTATCCTCTTCTAGGGGTATCGACTGAAGCGACCAACATGGTCGGCCTTCGAGTTCGTCGTGTGGACTCTGAGATATGGGGAGAAGCTACTTATGTTATTTCAAAGTGGACAAAATTATAACTAGATGCCTTGTGGGGTGGGCTGATGATTAGTCAAGATGCTGGTGGCTCAGATAAAACGCAGTGGTCCATTGTAGAAAACGGAACGGCGGTTTGAAGATGGAGGTCTGGGTTAGGGAGCCTCGCTGGGGAATGTCTCTCTTAGAGGGACGGGGAGGAGGAAGAATGAGGATGATGTAGCAAGGTGTCACCTCGTTAGACTAAACGACGTAATTACTTAATTATGGCTTATTCTGAGGGAGAAAGAAGTAATATATTATAACAATAAGATACGAATTCACGACCTGCTTTCCCCTAGTTACAGTCGAGCCTAGTCTGGTGTGATAATAACCAGACGCTAGCCAATAGGGGCTGCTCTGAGAGGGGCAAGAGTGAGAGAGACAAGAGTGAGAAGCGGAGAAACAATTGGAGACTGATTTATGTATTGGGGGGAATAAGCGACTCTTCGTAGCCCTCTACTCGGGGCTGGTCTGTGCGCCCACACTACGATGCTTCTAGTCTATATTAGGTTACGCCTGCGAGTCAGTCATGCATGGAGTTGAAAGTCATCCTAGTCTAGCCCTTTTCGGCTTTATGAAGAAACAACAACGGCGGGTTAGACGGCACCCGCTGCTTCTCCAAAGCCACCTGAAGAACCTGACTGGCTTACGTGCTGCTGTGTTTATGGCTCGGAGATACCTCTGGCTAGGTGGCTTCAGCTGGGTGGGCCCGGGGAGTCTTTCTCCGCCGTAGTTTCGGTCGGTTCGTTCTCCAGCCACCATCACGACGGGTGGTGCAGGATGAATAATTGAGGCTTTCCTCAAACTAGAGATGCACTATACAAACCATCGAGATGACAAATAATAACATGCGTAGAGCGAAATGACGGAACGGAACTTTTTTGCTTCCTTGTCGTTACCAAGTTGGTAATCATGCTCGACAACAAACGGAACAGAAAGGCTATATAAAATATCGATGTTCTCTAACGATCAACTCGAGATAAGTATAAGTTAGGGTCCCTTTTAACTAGTTATTCTCCGCTTCCAATCACCATCGATCCCTTATACGTATTACCGCGTCTTCACCATGTCCAAGTATCAAGAAACTTTCATAAACCCTCGAGGCCCCGGTGATGCTCGGCCAACAGCCTTGCAAATTGTGGAAGATGAAGGTCTGATCGACAAACTGAATGACAAGGTCGCTTTCATCACAGGCGCCAACCAGGGCATCGGGCTTGAGACGGCACGGGCTCTTCACGCCACCGGCGCCACGGTCTTCCTCGGAGTCCGAGACCTGGAGAAGGGACAGCAGGCCGTGAACGATATCCTGTCGTCCAACTCGTCTCGCGGCGGCAAGCAAGAGGCTTTGCACCTCGTTGAGCTGTCTCTCGACTCGCTCGAATCGGTCCGCTCAGCAGCTAAGGCCTTCCTAGCTAAGAGCCCCAACAGGCTTAACATTCTCATCCTCAACGCAGGCGTCATGGCGCCGCCGCTGGGCCGGACGAAGGACGGCTTCGAGACGCAGCTCGGCGTCAACTACCTCAGCCACTTCCTGCTGTTCCAACTGCTCAAGCCCGCCCTACTGGCAAGTAGCACCGCGTCCTTCAACTCGCGCGTCGTCGCGCTGTCGTCGATGGGCCACCGCGTCGGCGGGGTCCGCTTCGACGACCTCAACTTCGAGGCAGAGGGCTCGTACGACCCCTGGGCCGCCTACGGGCAGTCCAAGACGGCAGCCATTTACTTGGTCGCCGAGGTGGAGCGGCGCTACGCGGCAAGGGGCCTGCATGCGCTGGCCGTCAACCCGGGCGGCATCTCGACCAACCTGGGCCAGTACCTCCCCGCCGAGTACCTCAAGCAGGCGGCCGAGGACAGGGAGTCCCAGCGGTACATGAAGAGCCCGCAGCAGGGCGCCGCCACGACTGTCTGGGCGGCGATCAGCAAGGCCCTGGAGGGGCGCGGTGCTCGCTTTCTGGCGAACTGCGCCGAGCAGGGCCCTGCGGAGCCGTCGACGTCGCCCTTGAGTATGGTCGACTCGGGATACGCGCCGTGGGCTTTTGATGGGGAGAAGGCTGCGAGGTTGTGGAAGGCCTCGGTCGAGATGGTTGGCGTGCAGGATGACAGTGACTGATGGGCGACCCTGATGTTGCAGTGGCTCTCCGTTGTGGACATGGGGAGGCGTCGTGCTGTTAGTATTTAGTAGAATGACAGACACGTTCAGTAAAGTATTGAGGTGTGACCATGAGTTGGAACTCCAGGACAAGCTTTACGACGAATTGAGAAGGGGCAGACGACTACAGAACCGGTCTGGAAGATAACAATGCAATAGCAGACGATACAATGACTTTTGTCCTTTCCTGTCCTCTCTTTTGACACATCTCTTGTTTACTTCAGCGACAGTGGGATTTCACAGTGCACACATGGCCCAAGCGCGATCCTTCTACACTGAGCAAAAGCATTGCGTATTGGTCCTGGTCCAAACAAGTGCCATCGATGCTCCCTAGCTCTTCCAAATTTCGCAAAACCCGCCCGGGATGAGTACAACCACTTTCGTCGGATGGATTCCGGTTCGAGGCCCCGGCTTTGTCTCGAAAGGGATCCGGAATATCCCCAAGCGTTGCCTGCATCACGGCGCACCCCGCCCGGGGACACTGCTCCGGTCGCCACAATCCTTACTACAACGCTCGTTGGCATCTTCACTTGTTTGTGGGCTTGCGAGAAAATCACCACAAACTGTCCGCTGCTATAGCTCCCAATTGTCGGTGAATTCTGCAAGACAGGAAAATCCCGGCTCAGGCGAGTCGTTCGCACTGGCCGACGGCCGCACGCTTGGTTTCCATGTCTACGGCGACCCTGATGGCATCCCCGTCTTCTACCTTCACGGCGTTCTTGACGCGGGAGTCACCCTTGAAGGCAAAGAGGACCACATGGCCAAAGACATAGGCATCCGTTGGATTGCGCCCGATCGCCCCGGCATTGGCAAGAGCACTTTTCAGTCCGGCCGATCCATTCTCGGCTACGTGGACGACATTCGCCAGCTGGTCCGTCACCTAGGCCTGCAGCAATACTACATTCTCGGAGTCAGCGGCGGCTCAGCGTACGCACTCGCGTGCGCCAAGACACTGCCCCGCGAACAGGTACGTGGTGTTGGCATCGGCGCAGGCGTCGCTCCCTGGTCCGCCGGTCGGCGTGGCCAAACTCTCAAAATCATGTACCAAATGTACATGATGAAGTACTGGCCTAGACACATGCTGAAGACTACACGCGATACCTATGTCTCCTTGGCGCGCGATCCGGACCCGGCGCCCATGGCCAACCGCTTTCGCCAGGACCTGCTCCCATATATGGATGCTGCTCAAGCAGATGCTTACATGGAGACAGATCCCATGCAGAGCGCTGTGCGTGTCTTCAGACAATACTACGCTCAGGGCATTGATGCGCACGTCGAGGATATGCGTGTACTGACACGGCCCTGGGGATTTGACATCGAAGACGTTGCGTATGAAGGTGTAAAGCTCTGGTACGGCGGCGCTGATATCAATACACCGCCAAGCATGGGCTTGTACCTTGCTCGACGCCTCATAAAGAGCATATATAAGGAAGTCGCGGGAGAGACACATGCCTCGCTACTCGGTGGGCACTTGAGAGGGATTTTGAGTGAGCTAGTAGTGGATTCGTGACCAACGTTGGAATTGAAAGTAGAGCACGGCTTTATCACCTCACGAACACTTCCGTGAACTTCTACACTGGAATAACTATGATATCCTGTACACACACCAGCTAGATCATGGTAGTATTCTCTCTTCTCCCTCTATTTGTTCAGGTCAATTGTCCTCCTAGAATCCCTGTTTCTTAAAAGCAACAAAGCAAAGCCGGTTAATTCTCCGGCGTCTCGATACAAGTCTCAAAGTTTCGATTCTGATTCTCACCTCATATATGTATCAGGACGGATGGCTCACCAAGTATGACTCAAGCATATAAAAACACAAATTTGTCGTCTGTGTGATTACAGATTGTATCTAGCACCAAGGACCAAGGCGTTTTCGAGCACGGTAAGGCTCTGCGGTAGGCATTCTCCTATACGTCCAGAAGCCCTCATTTCACTTGTCCCGCCTCAAAAAGCTACAAGGTGATGGGGTCAGCTTGGCTCGGCACAGGGAGCGGCCTGGATACTTCTTACCCGAAAGTGAATCTGCCCTTATGACTGTTTGATAAAATACTTAGCTGCTGCCAAGCCAATTTTTACCACCAACTGTCACATGCCAAACGCCTAGTTGATCTTGAGTCTGCATTTCAGCCTCCCAAACTAGCAAGCGCGACGCCTGATTATCAGCCTGCTCTATTGCCAAGCTATATGGCGTCAATAGTGCAAGCCGGGCATGGGATATGGCCCAAACGACAGCCCGCCACCTGAAAATAGGATTAATACAAGTCATATTATTAGGTTAATCTAACTAAGGCGACATAAATTGGCCTGCTAAGATGCGAAGGTTGTGGCGCATATACCTTCTCTTAAAATGATAACAGAAGCACTTTGGTTATCTCGGTCACTTCGCACAGCTTACATTGAAATCCTCATCATGAGACGCTTCGCATCATATTTAGTCTGCTGCTCTTTGTGGCAAGAAGCGTCATGCATCGTCACTGGCCCTTTCATATCTCGACCTAAGAGCGTACCCGTCGCCCCGGGCCCGTACAGCCTCGCTTCTAGAGCAGAAATAAGGAACAACCAGGATTTTTACCAGCAGTCTATTCTTCGAAAATCTGACTTTGAAATTGGTGTAGAACTAAGTAATATAGGTCAAGAGAGGTTGACCCAGCTGGGATGCGGAATTAAGGGGCTTACGATGATTGTGGTGGGTGATGCTGGGGGAACTATGTCATGCCGAGCAGAAACACCCGCACCAGAGTTCCCCCGAGAGCTTCAAGTAGCACCCATTGTTCGAGAATTTCTCTCGCAGAACAACAGCATTTTCTTGCCCGAATTTTGGAACCGCACCACCAAGTTTCTTCTTCAAGAACGTACAATTGACTTGACATATGACGAAGCGACGAAGCCGGACATGAACCCACAAAACGACCCATTTAGCACTGATGGACCGAAGACTACATCTGCGGATCCATCCATTGTCTCTCGATGGAACGAACATACAAGTAGCTTGGAAAAATCGCGCGTGGAGGCGGCGACCGTGATTGACGATGCAACGCTGGACCCTCGACTGGTCTTTACAACACGGCGAACGAGCTCATCAAAGACGTAATCGCCAACTAAAACCGCAGTATTCTCCACCATGCCATCCGGTCAACTCGCTGCTATCTGGGCACGCTATTTCCCCGAGCAGTTTGAGCTTGCTCCAACGTCAACCAGCCTGCAAGTGGCCCTACCGACGCCAGTCTCATACTCGATAGTGTCAGTCGAGACAACGACCTTGCGAGTCCTATACGATGGTGACCCTATCCCAACCATCACTTCATATGTCTTGTCACCAGTATATAGAAGGACCACTTCAGACTCGAGCAGCGCCCTGGCGGCATCACCTGCTCCGGTTAGAGAGCTGATGATCTCTTTTGTGACAATCTGCGTCGTTCTTCTAGAAGAGATGCAGATATGAGCATCACATGAAAAGGAACTACACTTTCCTGCATCATGTCAGATCTGTGCTGCTCAAAGCACGACTGCGTAGAAACTTCCGTAGAAACAACTCCTGTTTCGGTAGAAGGAGAGAGTTAATACACTCTACAACCGCAAACCCTGAAACTACTGCTTCAATTCTCCGATCGGATAGAAGCACTCTGAAAAGCCAATTTGCGGGCGAGCGAGAGGTGACTGCAGGCAGACTAAGCAGCCGATAGTGAAACGAAGGCACTTGGCTATCCCGTAGACAAGCAAGGATAGAAGCGAGTCATTCTAATAGAGAGTCCAAAATCCGCCCATAGTGCCCAGTCTCCCCATCAAATTTCCAAAGACGTGGGTGACAGTGGTAGCGAAGAGCCCACCTAAAGCTTCTCTTCGTCAAACAAATCCGGTAGGAGGCGATTGCGAGACATATTAAGCGAACTGATGATAGCTTCGTGTCCAGTGCTGGAATTGAAAGCAAAGCACGGGCAATCATCTTGAGGATATCTGCTATGGACTTCAATTCTGGCCCTCCTAACTTTTCACTAGGTCATGGATGAGGATCCACCGAACACAGCTCGAAAGACGCAAGAGTACGAAGACAACATCTGTAGCACTACTTGTTTGTATCTAAAGAGTAAGATAGTCTGATGAGAATACCTGCGGCGGCATCCCCCCGTAGATGGTGTCAAATTGCTGGTGATTGAGATACGAATCTTCTCCCATAATAAAATCAGGCGTCCTTTGTTTTTGTCCGTCTAAATATATTTCCGACTGGTCAGAAGCAAATTCCGAGACCTTTGACGTCACGATTGGCTGTCTCAGAGAAAATGGAGGCTGCTCAGCCCATTGTTGAGTCTCAGACTCCCTAGCGATATGTCCGGCACTTGGTGATAGAAGCTGTTGCGATTTAGCTAGCGTATCCATGCTGCTAGCAGTACTCCCTTCCCTTAACTCCAAGGAAGATGGGACTCCGGCCACACGCGTTGACTCATCCGCAGACTGTATAGAGTGTTCGGCTGACGAACCGGTCGGTATTTTAACAAGGTCTAACGTCAAGTTGTCAACTAAGGACTGCATTCCCTCCCTGAGAACACGTTCCAGCAAATCTGATGCTTCGCACTCGTCGCGCGTGACAGACCTCAGTTCAATTCCACGCCTATCCAAAACTTCCTGGAATATCTTGGGCCCTTTGACCACCATCATGTCCTGAAAATTTTCCAGATCTTGAGACAGGCCAGCATTGAGGAAAGCAGACCTTGGGCGGGGCTCATGTTTGAAGAGAATGCGAAATATCGCATACCATTGATCTTCTAGGGTCATGCCCGAGGGAGCTCTCTGACCAAGCTGCTTCTTGATGTCCTGGGTGATTCCTTCGTGCACAATGTTATTACTTGCTTCGCAGGGAGTAACTTCCTCTGCATGACTGTTGCGCTCGGCTTCAGTTGCAAATATAACCTTGCATCGAGGACAATATATCGGGAGCTGATGGTACCGGAAAAGATGTTGCCTAACATCTTGAATTCGTTTCATGATGTATGTATTGCATTTGCGATACTTGGCGGGGTCCTTTTTGGCGAAGGGACAAGCAAACGAACCTTCTAGTTCAGTAGACTGCCTGGTCGTACGAGGTCGTTTGGGCGGCGGATCCTGGATTTTCGTACAGTCCTGATCCTCATATCGAGTGGAAGTGCCCCGGCTACGTTTTTGCCGGGATGTACAGTCATGTAGACTCGTTTCTGTCTCTTGATCATCTGGAGATGCCGGGGTGTTGTCGCCCCTTTGACTTGGATTTCGAGGCTCTTCTCGGTCTAACGCATCATTTGGTGACGGCTGAGCCCTAAAGTATTCGATAGACCTTTCAACGATCTCATCCTTGATTTGGAAGAATGGATGATCGTCACTTAGTACTGGTAAAGTGTCTGAATAGTCAGACATCCAGACTGAGGCAGTATCTGATGTGCTTTCGTCGGACCGTTCGAACTTGTTTTTGTCGTTGTCGCAATCTTCCAGCACCATAGTCTCGTCTAAATATCTCTCCATCGAGGGCAAATTGATACACGGTGGCGATTGACCTCTGGGTGTGACTTTCCCATCAGTGGGATTGTTACCTATGAAAAGCTTTTCCATGGCTTCTAGTGGAATTTGGGGAAGAATATCGCGATCATCGACTGTAGAACTGAAGGTTTCAATTCCAGGAGGCATTGGATTTGATTCGAAAGCTTGATCATATGGGTACTCCTTCGGTGTCTGACTTGACATATCACAATCAATAATCGGCAAGCTACCCGCATATTCTCCGCCACCTCCTAGTGCAGATGACATTGGATCAACCAGGACGTCGGGAGCAACGCGAATACCACACTGACAGCCGAAATCTCTTCGAGGATAACTTCGCGGCAATTTCTTTCTGGTCTGCAAAGAAATATCAAATTCAGCTTCAATTAACCTCATATCACGGAGATACTGAGGGTCAATTGTCGGATAGCACTGTGTCTGTGCGTTCTCTTCGAGTAACCCGACCGGACTAAGAAGGTGGTCTGGATCCTGGAGGTTGTGGCTTGAATATATGTCCTCTTCAACTATGAAAAGCGTAAGAATGGTGGGTGAAATGGCAAGCCAATGGTTGCATGACCACAAAGACATACCACGAAGTACCAAGTCTATCAATATCTGGCTAGTGCCCGACCCAACGGGGTAGAAGGGCAGCTTTCCTTGTTCTTCGTAATTTTTATTCATTTCTAGGCATTGACTTCTGGATGATATGATTTTGTAGTGTATTCTATCAGATGATGGCATAGGTGAACTCGCTTCAATTTAGGAGCGGGGGGCATGTTATGTTGGCACGTTTATACGGCCATCGCTCTTAGAGTGGAAGATGCGCACAATTCTGCGTTCAGCCAACGCACCACTTGAGGGGCGCCCCAGCACACAATCTGCCTGCGACAACAAATCCAACCAACTCAGTTGTGCAAATCAGGCAACATAGATGACAATTCACACACAAGCCAAATGGCCTGGACTTCCTGGCCCACAGATGTGCTTTACTTTGAGCCGCATAAACAATATGGACTCGACTGTCTTTGTAAAGTCCGCGAGGGTCGCTGTCGCAGAGTGGCATGCGAAAAGTATCTAGGTTGCCTTCTGCGTGTATCGAACTTTCGACGGTGAACTTCCACAGCATCTACCACTTTCTGTTACGTTTGGGATATCACATATGAACGCAATTTCCCCAGCATAAGAAGGCGACCTCACACAAAACGAGCTTTCCTCCGGATGTCATTTCCGTCAGGAAAGGTTAGCGGCGACAACAAGTGAGTTGCGGGTATTGAGCAGCACTTTGTATCAACGACTAAGTCAGCCAGGACTACCGAACCAAAAGAGCCGTCAGTCCAGCTAGCCCGCTACCTGAAGGACGCCACGGTCAAAGATCCTCCAGTGCTGGTCAAAGAGGTGCCATTGACTGGCAAGAAAAGGCGTCAGGAGCTCAACGCGAGAGTCGGTCAATTGATGGAGGTTTTGAAGAAGTGAGAGACCGTCACTTGTCAGCATCGATTATGTAAACTATACCAACCACACTGTTACATTCAATGGTCATACAATCTTGAGCTTGCTGCTACCCTCCATTGCTGACCAGAAATCCGCTGGTGAATCAACACCCATCTCGTCTTTCAAAACCTCTCCTTCCATCCACCCCTGTACAAAACATGTTCCGCAAATCTTGTAAGACCCATCGTCATTCTCCTGCATCAGCACAGGGACCGAGCATGTCGCCAATATTGCAAGCAACCAAGGCTTCTCAGCTACATTGTTCTTCACGTAGGACGGAGCGAGAGCCATGTAGCCCTTTTCAGTAACGCACAACGTCCGACCCCGGAGCACCATCTTCACATGATCGCGTGCCTCAAGCCTGCTGTAGCTCCCTGCAAAGAACTTGACATAGCGCGACAGCTCTGGTTTGCACACGTACTTCTCCTGTGGATAGGTCTCACTGCAGTTACCCGGGTTCTCCTCGCGTCGTGGCCAGGCCGATGGGAGGTCGCCGTGGAACATGGCCTTAGCCGCCTGCATCGGGTCTTCGTATATAGCAACGTTGCTGTCTTTGTAAAAGTTGTCTAGTTTCTCCATCCAAGTTACGTATCTGAAGTATGTTTGTGGGTCGCCCATTGGGAATTGCATGTCCTTCGGAAACGCTGGGAGGTCGCCTAAAAAAGTGGCGATGTTATCCAGAATGATGCCAGTGCAGTATAAGGCATCGCCCTCAAATGTGAAAAATGGCTCGTTACTGGCTTTGTCCAGTGTCATCCCGCCATCGGCGGAGTATACGGCCCCATCGAGGTCATCCATAATCCTCATCATTCGCTTTGGGATGGTATCGCGACGAAGCAAGCAGCTAGTCTTGGCGGGGACCGTCCAGTCGGGGCACCACGATGGCGCATTGGCGTAGAAGTCCCTGCTCTCTGGAACAGGCTCAGATGCGGCGATTATATCTAGGCTTCCATGTTGTCTGATCCAAGCAGCAGCAAACTTGGTAAAGCTCGTAGGTATCGGTTCAGAGTAGTCCATTTTGAAGTCGAGACCATCTTTATCTTTAGCCAAATTCCACAAGGCGAAGATCTTGTCGTGGCCATCTGTTGCCTGAAAGTCCCTTGTCAAGATTGCCGTCTCGAGGAAACCAGGTGCATTGTCTCCGATCTTCGCAACCGAAATTCCCATCATCGTCCAGGCGCTATCCCCACGGCTCTCTAGGTGTCGAAAATACGAGAGCTTTCGTATGTACGAAAGTTCCTCTTCTCGCACATCTAGCAGGGTGTCATCCACCGATTTCATTTGACCGGCCAGCCTTGGATCTGAATGTATCATGTCCTGCAGATGGAAAGCGGAATTCTCAAGTCTCTCTAGGCTCGTATCAAACCGTCCCCCACATGCAATCATTGGGTTTGATGCAACCGCTACTTCTTGTAAAACCCATACACGCTTGAAGTAGGGCCGCGTCAAGAAGCGATAGAGAGATGCGCACAGGCGAGGGTATTGATCTCGTCCAATTTTCACGCCGTCTCTCGTAATATCCCAGTCACCTTTGTCATCGAACCGCATGGCTGGCCCCTGTACTGCTGGGACGAAATCTAAGGCTTCGTCACTATGTTCATCTGAATCGCCGACGTAACAGAGCACGCCTATCGCCTGGTCGTAGATCTCCGACATTCTCGTAAGCTGCCTGTTGCGTTCGTCCAAATTCAGCTGGTCAATACAAACTGCGTCTATCCAGATGCACAACTTAGTATCGGGGCCTCTCAGCTTTCGCAACGCCATCTCAACGTTCTTCCTAACCCGCATTCGCTGTCCGTTGAGGGTTATCTCTGCTGTCGGTTCTCTGTCCCCCCACATGTACGACAAGCACAGATATGTGACTTCGCAATGGATTGGGCACTGTCCAATGTGTACCACGAGAGGCGCATCTTCTTCAGGCGCTTCCATCACCACCATGATGCGAATCTCGTCAGTTACCATGTCGAGGGGCACGTACTCGTAGTGATCCACTGGGTTTTCATTTGACAGTATCTTCCCCAATTTGATCGGAAACACTCTTGGGAGGGCGAGCACATCTGGACGGCCGCTCCACATCTTGGTCCATGGCTGATATCTGATGTCCAGAACTCTTTCGAAGACGCCTTTCTTCATCATGTCTTGGTTGAACTCATTCATGTTCACGACCTCGGTTGCCCTCTCGTACATGGAGTTGATGAATGGGCGTGTCCAGTACTTTTGCTGTTCATGCTTCGAGAATTCCAGCAGACACACATGGCGAATCCAGAGACGCACCGGCTCCGTATCGCGACGGTAGTACCGCAGAAACCTCTCCACGGCCACAGGAACGATAAGCCCCTGTCCATCAATCTCGATGGCTCCGTGGAGCAACCTATACCCTCTGCTGTCTTTGACTGCAATGAACGGCTGTGCCGTCGGGAGCGACTCCACCTCGATGCTGCACCGGACGTGGTTTGCTTCTGAGCTCTTGTCACCTTGGCAGGGATGCAGGACTAAGAAGCGCTGTTCCTGGGCTTCATCGTCTAGCGGTTTGTACTCATAAGGCGGTACTACCAATTCGCGAAAGTCGCCGACGGTTTTCTCGAGAGACGAAGTCATCTTCTGCGGCACATGCAGCCGGTGTCGAGATATGTGAACTTTCTTATGAGAAGGGGCTACAGGCCGAGCCTTTGTTTGGTATTTGTTGCCATCATCATGGTCAACTATTAGCCTCCTGGGGGCTTAGCTGATCCTTCGCGCCAATGGGGCAAATCAGACAGCACTCAGCATCCTGGCAGGGGGTTGTTGCCTAATCCAGCATCCTGTATGAGGGATTGACATGTCAAGCAACTCGCATGAGGCAAAATTGGTGTGTGAGGTGATAGGCATTGTGTTTAAATGCTATAAATGCTATAGTAGTCAGGTGTGAGATGCTGTCGCGAAAATATTGATCAATTTGAATGGTGCACGAGCTATCGAAGGCATCATTGTTAGTAGGGGTGGTGGGCCAAGACCGCACAAGAACTATGATGTATGTCGAAGCAACTGTAAGGAAAATGGGAGAAATTAAGTAGGAGACAATGATAAGAAATACTTGAAATGTAGAAGGGAGAATGCGAAGTCTCTCACTGATTTATCGCAAAAGCGAATGTCTTGGTCAATGATTGATTTTCCACCAGTGAGGTCATCCTTCTGGTTCTGCACTCCACGCAACCCCGCCTAAATACCGAGCTCTAGGCTCAGCAACAGCGTCCTCCTACGGTCGACGTCATACAGCTCACTCATTTCCGAGAGCCTCACGAAGAACGGCCTTCATACCTTACAGTCACCATCACCTTGACATTGATAGAAACAGCTATCATGTCACTCGAATCGCATTCACAAGCGCTGGCAGACTCGCTAGCCAAGGCAAAGCTCGTGCCCGGCGTGGCTAGCGAGCTAATACCGGAAGGATTCACACAAAAAACGAAGCTCGAGATCTCATACAGCAACAAGCAGATCGACCTGGGGAACTTCTTTCGGGCAAGCGAGTGCAAGGTCGCACCAACAATCAAGTTCCAGCCAGTGGTAAGTCAAGCGCTTGCTGCTTGAGCATCGCCTTCAAGGCACTAAACTGTGCGCTAGGACGATCTTGACAACCCGCGGGGAGCTTACCTTCTCATCCTCACGGACCCAGATGCGCCAACGCCAGATGACCCAAAGTTCGCCTTCTGGAGGCATTGGGTGCTACCGGGCCTGCAGCCCTTGAGTGGCGACAGCGGTGTTGTTGGCGAGACGAAGCCTGCCCTGACAGAGTATCTTGGCCCTGGACCCAAGGACGAGTGAGTCGGACAGCTCTCGTCTGTGTTGCGTCTCGATTCATCAAATTGCTGACGAGACTCTAGCTCAAAACCGCATCGATATCTGTTTCTGCTGTACCGGGAGCCTGCTGCCATGGACCTGAGCAAGGCGCAGGTCGGCGGAGAGGAGTTTGTTGAGAGGCGATCGTTCAAGCCGGCCGAGTTTGCAAGGAACCATGGACTGACGCTGGTCGGCGTGAATTGGATGACCTGTGCGGGAGACGGCTGGAAGGATGACGAGTGAGGCTCGACCTCCATGGGATGTAGACGTGAAAACGACGAGCTTATGACCGACTGGCCGGTTGACTGACTACCTGTGTCCTGGCCTACCATGATACATAGAGAGACGGTCGTGGTGGTTCTCCGCAAAGCATCACATGTTGGAGCCTTTGCATTCAGTGACTTGCTGCCCAATACGACATATTTCGAGGAAGAGCATTCCATTATCAATATGACCCGGTGCAGTGACGTTCTCAAATGCATGATACCGGAGAAGAGGGTCACATGCGCATCCTTCCCGAGCACCGCCATCGGAGCCGTGTCGACGGCGCAATGTCAGTGGTCAATGGAGAAGAAGACACTCGGCCGACCGGCTCATCATCATTGACCAAATCCGGCGACACCAGCCACGGACGGGTAAAACGGCACCAGCCCATCTAGAGAGTCGGGGTCCGGCAGTTCTAAGCGTCCTTCTAGAAAACCATCGCTGCGGTGATCGCAGCATCGATCCAGGGATAGACACTGCGCTTGTCTCACGTGGACTGCACCATGCCCCAGCATGCCCCAGCATGCCCCAGATAAGATTCACTGATCAGGACGATCAAACGGATTCCCAGCGGAGAGTGGAGACGCCGTCTCTCGCGGCTTCGGTCGTCCATTCGCCCTTCGGTCAGCCCGACGAGGCGCCAAGCCCCGGCGTCTGCTGCCTGCGCGGGAATGACCCGGGGCTTGCGCCTCCCTGTTATCTCTTCATTCGCAAGCACTTTACAGTGCAATGTGTGCATCAATGCCAATAATGCTACCGATGTTCATTTGGCCGGGGACAGCACATGCTACTCCTATCACGCATGATTCCTTATCTCAAGTCTCTCTCGGCACCCACATCAAGTGTTAGTGGCCGTTACCGTCTGGGTTGGGCACCCGTGATAGATTAACCAGCAAGGCGCAGGGCAGCCCACTAACAGCCACCGGGGCCTGTCGTTGGCTGCAGCGAGCGGCCATCGCTGCAGTGTACCACGATCATTTCACCCCGCCAAGGTCAATAACAAGGCTCAGCAGTCTCTTTTCCCTTTTGAGACCTCGGGGCCGTGAGACCATTGAGACACCAACGCCCGGCCACTGGCAGACAACTAACAAGTGACAGAGTGCGACGGTGCGTGCAGGCGGTTGGTCAAACGGAACGATCGATGGGCTGTGAAATCGTGACGGAGACCGCCTCTGCAATTGGGCTTTTCGACGCCAATCTCTTGGCTACGGGCCAAACTCGTACGGTTGACGATATGTATGCCCCAGCAAGAAGCACGAATTCCATGGGATCTTGCAAGGTTCTTGTTCCTATGACTGATGGCCACTCCACCATCCCCAGTCAATTCCCACCTGAGGATACGTCACGGGACCCCCTCGCCGAGAGCCTCAATGCGCCTTGACGGATTAGACTTTCCCTAAAGTCCAATCGAGTCCGCTGGGCGCCGTGCCGAAAAGCCGAGACGGCTCTAGAGTGACCACTTCCCTGTGCTTGGCCGGTCTTGGCCCGCGGTCAGCTCTGGGTTTCTGCTTTCTGGTGAGCAAACAGTCAAAGAAGTAACAAAAGCAACAAGAGAAGGAAGACACGCCTCGGCAGTGCCCAAAGTATTAAAACGAAGCAGCCTTCCTCCTCGGGGCTTCTAGAATGGTTCCCAATCTGTCTGTAGCTTCATCAAGATCATCCATCAATCAAACAAACAAAACAGGCATACCCAAACAACCAAGTTATCTGCTAGCAAGTAGTAGTAGTCACAGCCTCAACAATCTTTCCCACCTCTTACATCTTCAGCTGAGATCCACGGTGCACATCTACGCATACTTCCTGTGCCGTGAACCCAGCCTCGGTCAAAAGACTCTACGTCAATTTCAATCAATCAACCAAACAAACAAACAAACACATCTCTTCACCCTGCAACCGGCATATTCTTGCCTACATCCGCCGATGACAAGCATCAGCCCGCCCACGACCACCCACAGCTTCTCATCCGCCACCACCGCAACACCCAACAGGATCAGCTACTACGAGCCCACTGACGCAGAGACGCCCGCCGAGGAGCGCTTCGTCAACCCGACGTCGGGCCGCAAGCTGCGCAACACGTCCTTTTATGGGCGGCACAGCAACGACTGGCTGTTCGGCTCCGTCGAGGTGAAGAAGTCCATCCGCAACTTCTTCTCCCGCAAGCACAGGAAGCCGGCGTACTAACTAACAACGCCACCGGCTTTTGCCTTTGGGGGAAGAAGAAAAAGGCGCAATCCCAACAAGGAGCTCAAATTAACGGAAAAAGATCTTTTTGAGATCTGACGAAACGACTGTTTATGATGGCCATGATTGCAACGACGTCGACGACGGTGGTGGTGGGAGAGATGGCCGTGGACGAGGAGGGCGTGGAGCCACCACCAAGTAGCGGGCCGTGTAGGGCCTTATTATTATTATTATCAGACAACATGATTACCCGTGGAGGGAAGGCAGATTGTTATTCTTTCGACTTCGTAGTACTAGGCGAGAATGTGGAGGATTTGCAGGTTTCCAAGGGTTGTTTCATACCCAGTTCGTTGATATTTGAATTCAATCATGATGCAAAACGCCATAACAAGCAGAACCACACACACACATTCGCTTCTCACACGTGCTTGTGCCATACATTCATTATTTTTAGAGCTTCGTCTATTTTTTCATCCTGTGATGTTGCAGACCTAACTTCCTCAGCTACTCCTACATGACAAATAGTAGATTTGTATCTGCTCGCGTTAGTCCTGGCTGGTTTACAAACGTAGACATAGTTTAACATACCTAAGGGATGGCTACACGATAGTTGCGGCTTCTGCGAGTACTTTGCCTCCAGGATCTCCCGGATGCTATTCAGCAACTCGACATAGCTCTGGTTCGGGTTCTGCTTAATCGCCGAGATGAAGGCATAGGACATGGCGCCCGTGGCCTGTGAGGCGATCGTTGCATCGGCACTATGGCATGAAACATGTCAGCTTTTCCACCCTCCTACCATGTCACACACACACACACACGCGGGCTACTCACGAGGTCTGGTCGTCCTTGCTGCCCGACCACATGATCACGTCCGCCGGCGACGTCTTGGTCTCGATGGTCTTCTGGTACGCGTCGTCGCCCTTGAACGCCGTCTTGGCGAACCCGAAGATGGACGAGGCCACGCCGCCCATGTTGCCGCTCGCGTAGGCCGACACGGCGGCCAGCAGGCCCTGGCCGGCCTCCTTGGCGAGGTTGGGCTCCTTGAGCACGCCCTTGGTGGAGTAGATGTAGGGCAGGTCCAGGACGGAGCCGGAGTGGCAGCTGTCGAAGATGGCCGTCAGCCGCACGCCGGCCTGCAGCGGCTTGACGACCCAGTGGTGGATCTCGTCGTCGACGATGTGGCCCGCCTGCCGGAAGTCGACCGGGTAGATGACCTCGTCGGTGCCGTCCTGCTCGTCGCCGTCCAGGTCCGCCGTCTGCCCGCCGTGGCCCGAGTAGTGCAGGAACAGCGAGTCGTTGGCCTGCGCCCCCTGCACCAGCCAGCTCATCGCCCGCAGGATGTTCTGCTTGGTCGGCTGCATCATCGCGTTGGTCTGGTCGTCCGTCAGGACCACCATGTCCTCGCGCTTGTAGCCGTACCGCTCGATCAGGAAGGACGACACGTTCCTTGCGTCGTTGATGCACCCCCGCAGCTCGCCGTCCTGCCCGAAGTAGTTGATGCCAATCAGCAGCGCCTTGCGCCGGCCCGTGCAGTTCGAGTACTGGAAGGTGTAGCCCTGGGGAGCCCCATGCCCGAACTCCTGCGCGCCTGTGGGAGGCGGCGCTGCGTTGCGCTGGTGATAGTTATCGTAGCCTCCCGAGCCCGAATTGTACTGCTGCTGGTGTTGCGGAGGCCGCATGGGATAGCCGTATGGATCGAGACCTGGCGGTGGGGGACCTGGCGGAGGACCCCATTGGTTCTGTTGGTGATGCTGAGGAGGATATTGGTGGTGTTGAGGGGGATACTGATTGTAGCCTCCTGGTCCTCCTGGTCCACCACCGCCGCCCTGCCATTGCTGGGGAGGAGGAGGAGGCGGAGGGCCACCCTGATATCCACCCCCTTGATATCCCCCTCCCTGATAGCCTCCTTGTCCTTGTCCTTGGTAGCCGCCTTGATAACCTCCCTGGTAACCGCCATGGTAGTTATCGTGGTTGCCCGCGCCGTAGCCGCCTTGGCCAGGGTAGCCGGACATCGTGTGGATGGGTAGTTCGGGGGTAGGTATTCGGTATTCGGAAGGGGATCGGGTCCTCGAATAGGAGGGGTCTTCTCGCTGGCGAATTGATAAAGATAGGGGAGGAAATATTAAGGTTAAGGCGGCAGAGAAGAGTTCGAGTCCAGCGAACGGATTGATGGCAATGGCAATAGGCAATGGCGATGGCGATGGCAATGGAGCTGGAGAACAAACAAAAGAGCTGAATTCAGCTGGGCTGAGCTGAAGTTGGCCTCTAGTGTACCGCGCTGCTGTCTGTGTCTTAGCGCGCGGGGTCACCCAAATGTCTCAAGCTCGCCTCTACCTAGGCTCGCTAGGGACCCTACCAGGTTCTCTTCAGGCTCTTGCCAGGCTGCTAGGGCTGGCTCAGAGGCCTGGAACACTCTCTAACAGCCACCTCGCTACAGTATGCGTACGCAATACAGTTTACGACAATTACGCGGCACATCTGGGCCGAGCCGCCCACTACCAATGCAGAGCATGCAGTATTTCTGCAAGACTACAGCGAGTTAGGGGTCTTGGGTGTTCCTGGAATGGAGGGCAGTGGAGTGGAGGGTGGACAGGGGACAGGGGAACAGGGGACACGTGTAGCCGCTAACGGCGATGGTGGCTCGGGCACTCATCAATCCTTGGTACTCTCTCCCTGGGTATAGAGTAGCATTCATCTAACATTGTCTTATCCTACCATCCACATGTGCTACCTGATGAGCCTAGGTACGCTAGACTAGTCCAGGGTCAGGCAAGTTGGTCTGCCCCTGCCACAGCCACAGTCAAGTGTCGGAGCCACTGGGGATAACGTTAACGTCTGCTCTTCATTTCCGGGCATCCGTCAAGTTCTTGCAAACAGAACAGAATGATTCGAGATTGGTATTCCAGGACAGATAGAGAGGAAAGGAAGCCAGCATGGGAAAGAAGGAAGAAGACCGGACATGTTCACACACAGCTCAGCTCACACACACAGCATGAACCAGGAACAAGTGGTTGAAATGCGTAAGTAAAGTAGGTAGGTATTGATATAGGAGACAGAAGATGAGTTGAGTTTGATACTGATCACCTGCATCGTCCCTGCTGTCCTCAACCATTTGCCCTGCCTGGTCAGGCCAGCCTCTTCTGATTCAAAGCTAATGTCGGTATTCCTTTGTCATTGCCATTGCCACTGGCTTCTCACCGCGAAAGTCCCCCGTGATGGTATCGTGAAGTGAAGTTTCCACAGAGTATCCGCCCTAGCAGCAACACTCCAAACAATCAAAGCAACACTCGCATGTCTCGCCACACAGCCAACAGCAGCACAGGGTCGCCAGACTGTAACAACCTCTATTAGCTCTGGCGTAACCAAGTCTATTCTATCGGGCTGGATGTCATATATCATACCAGGTGACAAGGCAACCGCGGTCCTTCTTCTCCTCTTGCGGAGGTGGCATCTGCTGGGGCGCATAGTACATCTGCAAGAACAACTTGTTAGGCACTTGACCCTCGTATATTTGCCCATAGACTTGGGACAAAGGAAAGGAATTCCCTACCGGCTGTCCCTGAGGCGGGTAAGGACCAGGAGGGCCCTGAGGAGGAGGATAACCGCCCTGGGGAGGGGGGCTGCCGTAGTAGCCTCTGTCATATATATAAAATCAGTAACTCACTCCAGAGCTCATGTGAGGAATGGGGAATGGGGAATGGGAGTATCATACTGCTGGGGGTATTGCTGCGACATTGTGATATGCTATGTCGAAGTGACGGGTTGTTTGATGTGGCTTGCTTTGTGATGGCGTCGTGAGCTGTAGGAGCTGCCGGGGACGGGGACGGGGAAGAGGATGGTGGATGGACACAAACAAAAAGTAAAACCACCAGTAAACTCTGAGGAAGTTTCAAGGTTCAGTTTCACAGGGAAAAAGAACACACAAGGAAAGAAGAAAAAAGAAGAAACAGCGGGGCCAACTACCCTGTCTGTAATGTAACCGCCGACCAGATGAGTATTAGATTAGTATTATCTACCGTTACCTAGGTACATGTAGTCTGGGATCTGTCACGCTTTGCTGGGGCAAACAGCAGATGAGAGATATCGATCTCTGCCGACTGGGTCCTGGAGATGCCGAATATCCAGACGCCAAGTCGTTTACTGTTGCCGCGCCTTTCTTGGCTGCCACTGGGACACGTATTCTACCATACTCTACCATACTCTACTGTGCTCTACTGTCTTCTAAGTGCTGGGCAAGGTGAGTTGGCCGGTCTTGTGTGAATGCTGGCCTAAACCTCTTTCATCCGCCTCTCTCCTCGCGCAGTGTCACTCTCCATCCACCATCATTCATTGTCCAATCTCTGACCAGCAGCCCGTTGGCTGTCTACTCACAGTGAATCACTGAATCCAGCAGCCAGTCAGCCAAAAGAAAACATCTGAAGCAAACCCCACGCTTGTGCCCGCTGTGCCCTTACCCCTTTGGTCCTCTTGCAGCTTTGTCACTGTTTCACAGCACAGGTTCAAGTTCCCGGGCTGCCTCAGCTCAAGCGCAGAGCTTCATAAGATCAGAGATTAGGTCTCCACCAGCTTTCAGATCCTCTTCAGTGCTGCGGGCGCCGGATTCGTGAGATGAGAGAAGAACAGCTTTGACAGCTCAATCCATCAGATCCTTCCTCCATCTACCATGTCCTTCTTCAAGAAGCTTGCCGACGACTTTGACGGCCTGGGCCTGGGCGACAAGAAGCGCGACGAGAGATATTCCAGTGAGTTATCTTACATTTTCTTATACCTGAACCCCTCCTTCTCTTACCCAACCTCCAAAATCTTGAAACCCTGCCCCTCACCTTGGACCCCTAAGATTTTACGCCGTAGTGTCCGTGTCCGTGTCGGTATCCCAAGCTCACCACCCCTCCCACCACCCCCTAGGCAGTCGAGACTATCCCGCCCCGCAACACTACGGCGGCGGCCCGAGCCAGGCGGACTACCCGTCCTATCCCAGTCCCGGCCACAGCAGCCACCACTACCAACAACAACAACAACCACCACCACCACCATCATCGTCATCGCCCGGGTACGCATCGCGAGACGGCCCCTCAGGCTACGGCGCACCACCGCCGCCCCCCTCGTCGGACTCGCCGCCCTCGTACAATCCCCCCTCCGACAAGCCCCGCATCCCCGACGGCTGGGCCCCCCAGTGGGACGCCCACTACGCGCGATGGTACTACGTCGAGCAGGCCACGGGCCGCGCGCAGTGGGAGGCCCCGGGCTACTCGGCCTCGCAGGGCCATGAGCATGACGCGCGCGGCTACCCCGCCGAGCACGGGGGCGGCTATGCTGGCGGCCATGATAGCTACGGGGGCGGCCACGGCGGCTACGGCGAGCAGGGCTACAGCGAGAAGAAGTCGTCGTCCAGCAGCGGCATGCTGCTCGGCGTAGCAGGTGGACTGGCCGCTGGTGCCGTCGGCGGTGCGCTGCTGCACGAGGCTCTTGGTGGGTCGTCTCTTTGCGTTGCTGGCCATCTGATCGGAATGCTAATACTGATACTGCGGGATAGATGACTCCGACGACGAGCACCGCGCCGCGCCGGTCTACGAGCAGTCCTACGACGCTCCTCCTCCCCCCGTGCTCCCGACGCATGACGTCTATGGCGACGAGGTGGACAGCAGCGATCGCGAGTCGGTGCAGGAGGCGCGCGAGGACTACGAGGAGGCCCTTGCTGATGCGCAGGACTCGGACGCTAGCAGTAGTGACCAGGAGGAGCTGGAGGAGGCGCGTGAGGAGTATCAGGAAGAGTACGAGGAGGCGTATTATGATGACTAGACTGGGACGCCACTCGAGCTTCTGGGTGTCGGTCATCGAACCCATCGCTTGGCAGGGCAAATTCTAGATGAGGTATACGAATTGATATGACGCAGATGAATCAAACTGAGTCTCGCCCAGTGATGAGCGGTCAAGGTCTCATGAAGTGATATTAAGGAGCGCTGCCAATGGATTCGCATGCGCTTCCGGTAATATGTGCTAGATATCTTCAGCTACCTTCTTGGAGAATCATGCCATTGAAACAACACCAGCGTCAATTGAGGAATGTCACGTAAGTTGACTTCGGACTTCTTCCAGCTAAAGGGCGGGGTCCGAGGTATCTTGGCTTGGCTGAGCGTCAAAATGGCTGCCTCTTTCACAAAGTAAGCAACACGTTGAAGACTTTGGCCAAATGATCACGAACATCTTGCGTTTGATATCGCCCATCTCTGCTATATTCAATGGAAGGTTACAATGATGGGCCAATCTCAATGATCAAGGAGATTCCAGGTTTGTGGATCTCAGAGTGCGTGTCGCCCCTCTAAGATAGCTCCCTCCGAGAAGTGGCTAAAGGAACCAAAGCATATCAATTCCGCGCTCAGGCGACCTTCTCCAAAAGCACGGCATCACACACGTCTTGAGCCTGACAAACCAGAAGGACTTGCCCGTCATCGATGATGCACTGGGCATTCAACGCCAGCATCTGGCCATTGAAGATATTCCGTACGAAGACATCTTGATGTCGCTGGAGGGCTTATGTGCATGGGTCAACCATGCGCTCAGAACGGCGCCGCGCGAGCCTCAGGTGCTCGTCCACTGCAAGCAGGGGACGTCTCGCAGCGGCGCTGTCATTGTGGCGTTGCTGATGCGAAGCCAGTCGATTGACTATGAGTCGGCGCTCGCTCTTGCGAGAAAATCGCGTGCCTCGATTGCGCCCAATAGTGGATTCGCGGACCAGCTTCGTCTATGGGACAAGTTAGGCTATTCTATCTCTGAGGGTGTGGGTGATGATGGCCCGCGGAGGACTAAGCCGGAGTATGAGGAATGGAGGAGAGACAGGGGCATTTTACTCACGAGGGATGAGCAGGCGAGGCAAGAGGCGGTAGCAAGAGCAATGGAGGACATGGCTATTGCGTTAGGGTAACTAGTTGAGTGACTACAGGGTTATAAAAAAATAGAATGACACATTGTATTATCGACCAGACCTTGTCTTACTGTCCGGATAGCAGTAAAGTGCTTTGTAATACGTGCATGGCCCCGTCATCCTCATTCGTGTGCCCTATTCGCATAATCTGTACCTCAATACGGACTTAAACTCAAAGATTGTGATTACAAGCGCGGTTCTCAGCTTTAGGGAAAGGGCTCTTGAAAAGGCAGAAGGAGCCAAACTGACATGGCGAGATCGACGTTTGTGATTTATCTGTAAGCTAGGGGTGACATAACGGGATGTCAGACGGGCTCAAGTATCAAGGACTGGGATTTCAAGTATCATCTACTTTAGACGAAGCATGGCCGTCGCTTATCATGATGGCACAACTCGAGATGAAGATCCAACCTAGTAAGTACAAATGATATAAATTTACATGGTTGAGATTCTAACTAAGGAGGGAGGTATCTGCGCCAAATAGCCCTTAATGTAGTCCTTCCTAGTCAAAGGCAGAAATGCTTTCTAGTATGTAATCATGTTTCCTTTTGATGCCTTGCTAAGTGTCATAACTCATTGACCAACCTTGAAAACAGCCACAATTTTAACACAATCGCTAACTTTAGATAGGTTAGGAGAAAGTGCAGCTCCCGATTTATTGACTTAATATCGAGTCTGGTCAAGGCGCCGTGCAGTAGTTGCACTCTCAAAGGGCTCTCTTGCTCATACGGTGGAATTGATACAGAGGAAATCTCACACTCGGATCAAGCTTCGGCGGCCTGGATAGAGGATACCGTATGCTCACTCTGCTGCTCTGACGTGTCTACTTCTTCTACAATGTTGAACCTGGATGGCAGCTCGCTTGACGACTCCGCTAACAAACGTCAGAGAAAATGCAGCATCCATGGCTGAGTCGAGTTCATTCTTGATCTCAGAATCTTGGGCGTGGTCCCTTTCACCATCGACTAGTAGCCTATCCTCTTTCTCCTTCGATGTCCGACCACGGAGACTGGCTGATCTCGTGGGGATTCATCATATACAAACAGAAACTTTTGAGTTTCTTGTTAATTTTGAGATGGGTGGCGGCATTAACCGAGTCTTCAACTTCTCGACTTCCATGGAACTTGAGTTTCTTGCTTTAGACCTCGACAAGTGCGGCGGCTTCCTCAACACCGTTTGGACTAACACTATCGACACTCATGACCAAAGCCCAGGAAACACCATTCATCCAAGTCAGACTTTATAGTGGGTTTTTGATCCTCTCTTTCCCCAGACAAATCATGCCACGCAGGCAACCATTGACTACATGTTCAACTTCTTTCTTTATCTTCACTAGCTGCACTCAAGGTTGTGAATTTGCTGAAGAGACTCCCATTGTATCGCCTAGGCAATCGCCTAGGCTCAAACCCTTAACACTCCCAATTTGAACAACTCAAGGGGTCTAGAGTTTGAGACGACCATTCTCTGGTAAAGATATGAACTTTTGCTAAATGTTCAAGTCTATCATACTGCTTACTATGGCGCTAAGGAAAATACGGATCAGGTACTGCTTTGTAAACTTATATCATCCTGTTCAGAGCCTGGAGTAGGACGTGTAGGCTAGTGCCGCTAGTCGGCTAAGTCATGACCGAGCCCCTAACATAGAGTAGCATTCTGAAATAATACTCGATCCTTCACCGTTAACTCCGAAGTTACGTTTGCCATGGTTTCATTGCCCTCTAAAAGCGACTCTGGTTACTTCCGCGACTCATACTACCTAGGTAGATGACCATGCCCACAATCCAGAGTTCCGCTATAGCCATGCAGGTGGCATAAAGGGCCGATAAGCTGAAAACCTCTCAGGTGTCGCTACCACAGCTTTACATTTGTCAACGTGTAATGCAATATTATTACATCGCAGGAACTGGAGCAATAACAGACTAGCAGTCAGTAATTGGTATAGAGAATATCTACAAGGGCCAAGATGTGTTGTAGTCAAATTTATAAACCAATAACCTAGAAAGCTTTTGGCGATCTGTAGGATCACCGCAAGGAAGTATTTACAGGCTGCCGGGGCCTCGGCTTGTACATACATATGCCGATCAGCCAAGGCGGCAGGCTAGGACGAGGCGAGCTGGGGTAAGCTTATCCCCACAGCCCCAACGTACAGCTTGGCAGCTAGCACAGCTCCAATCAGGATCCTGCTCGATAGAATCGAAGCCACATTTTTTTGGTTGCGCCTTGTTTTTCCTATTCCAGCACGAAATGACGACGAAGGAGCAAAAGGAACCACCGACCTATACGAACAGGCTACCCTCGGAAGCCGTAAGTTAAGCAAAGCTGGCGCCGATGACCCAGCTCACGTCATCATTGAAGGATACGGGGTTGTCGAAAGCGTGGACTCCACCATTGCTCGCGGCATAGAGCACGGCGTTATAGTGGCGGAAAAAGTGAGAGGGATAGCTCCAGGATCGAAGCGTAGTGCCTTGGCCATTGAGACCAGCCTGAGGGCAAAATGTAGCGTCTTCACCGAATAGCTTACTCCCGTCGTTGGCGTTGAGATGAAGCTCGAAGTTGGAGTGGCGAATAAAGCTACCAGGTGTATCCTTTGACTCGAATGAATAGCAGGCGCTATTACCGAGCCCAGTACGAACCGTCCAACTCGCCGATTGCTTGAGTGCAGTGCTATCAGACGATGTCACTACCTGAGTATTAACGACATCACCGGTGTGTGCAATGTAGCGTGTTGTGCAACAGGAAGTAGTAGCTCGAAGCGAGATCGAAGACCCGACAGTAAGTGCCGGGCCACTGACCAACGACCCTGGGGCATATTTGGCGGCTACGATGTTAGCCTGGACCGAGTTCTCGGTGGCGTCTGTTGGGAAGCCCGTGGTCATGACGCCTTCGTAAAATGTGCCCTGTGCCCAGTTGCTGTTGTCGCCGCCGACACCGAGCAAGATGGCACCTTCTTTGCTCATCGGGTTGTAGCCATTGTCCGGGCGGACTCCGTTCCATTGTGTTGTTAGTGATCCAGAAGTAGCATCGCCGGTGCGAACCGCCCAGTTGTTCCCGGGCTGTCCTTTAACAATTGCAGTAACAAACCGGAAGCTAACTGTAGGTGCAGGGTGTGTGGCAGAATTATCGCTTCCATACAAGCCATTCTCAAGATCAGCCTTGACCCAAGGCCCACTGCCAGTACCACCACCTGCAGTGCCAAAATAGACGGTCTCCATATGGCCATTGCCGGTATCCTGAGTGTTGGTCTCCGCGTTACCATAATCGAAGCAACAGGCATCATTGTAGTGTGTTCCATCTACAACTGCGTAGATACCCTCTGCTGCATCTCCCTTAGCTGTACCACTAGGGGCATTATTACGATAGCCTGTGCCAGGCGGAATAAAGACGCCATATGCCTTCTGCCCATTTAGTGTAACTGGAGCACCGATTGCTCCAGCTAAACTATCATAACCCCCAGCTTCAATACCACTAGCAGCGCCGCCTGGCGGAGCCTGGGTAAGATGATTACCACGGCCGGACTGGTCGTAAATGATCGTGATGAGACACTATGAAATAGGGTATTAGTGGTTGGCTTTGAGACAAACGATGAAAACTCAATAATTGGATTCTAAAGGTGTATGCTGGTGGTATATTTGTTCTTGATTTTGTGTGGAAATGGACCCTGGGGGTTACTTACTGTCGTACCAGCACAGAAGTTGTCTTGCGTAGCGGCATTAGCAACACCACCAGCAGATAGAGGTGCAATGATGGTCGTGGCATTATCAGAGCCACGTTTGACTTGGTAAAGTGAACCTGTATAAGCACTGTACAGGGCACGAGTAGTACTGTGTGCGGCAATACATGGGGTATTGCCGGAGGCGTAAATGTCACACGGCGCAGCAGCAATAAGAGAGCCCATGGCCACAAGGCCTAGGGCAAAACTTCCGACGCGCCCGAGATTTGATAAAAAAAACATAGCTAAATTCTATTGAGAGAGATCAGTGATATAGCCGCACTACTTTGTCCTCCTACACATGTCGATGGGAAGGTCGCATGTTGCACATTTATATATAATTATAAAGACCGTATTCATATCATTATCATATGACCTTTGGACTGAATTCGTAAATCGTAAAGGGCCGTTTCTACGCCTCCGCACGAGAACATAAACATTAGCTCGTCAAGAGGACTGCGACTTTCGGCATAGTCTCTACTTAATCCTGAATAGAGTAGACTAGCTAATGCTACCTTGCCGATGTCCCCGGCGAAATACATCTGAGTTTGGCAAGGGTGAGAATCCTACAGCAGGAAATCACGATTTCTACAGGATTGGGGCTTCGAGCAATGGATTGAGGCTTTGGGGGGGGGGCCGGGGGGAAGGGAGTGCCTGTCTAAGTTTGTGAACGAACGACAATGCTAAGCAAACACATAGCCTCCCTCAGAGACGAATTTCGTTACTCGTATCCAGAATTCGGGAATAGAGTAGAAGTTAGTGATCCTATTGCCAGGCTTCTGATGGATTATTCACTTAGAAGGAATAACGATGTCAGAAGAAAGTGGCGTGTATCAGGCAACAGCATGGCCTGGTCGTCGACTCAGATGACGGCTTTCTGCAACGTTAACAAGCAGCCTTCCCTCGCCATAGACTTGCATCCTCCGAGGCGAATTACCCCGCTGGAGGTGTACAATCTCACGGAGTGTCGCTTACTTCCATGCTCTCTTACGGGAATTGGGACCTAATTCTACGGGCGGCTACTACCTTCTATAATTAGGGTGGCATTGACAGGTAATCCTTCATCAAGGGGAGCTGAGCAAAGGACCAATAAAAAGCCCAGAATCACCACGAATGCCCTTTTCAAGCCACGAAAGCGAGTTTATTTGTTAGTTAATTTTCAATTGAGACCACCAAAAACCTCAAACCAGGTCATTCACTTCTCTACTGACACATTGGTATCTTTATCAATGCTACAGGCCGGTTCTCGAAGCTCATGTTCCGCAGGTGTCTTTTCGATTAGGAACACGCTCGACATCAAGGGCAACAATCTACTATCCTAATATAAACAATGGCTAGTAGTTTCCTCAAACACTGATCTGTATCCGCGAAGCTTTAGAAAAAAGTTGATAGCTTGCGTGGTGAAAGACTTTATATGCGTGCGAGTTCTCTCATTGAACGGGACACCGCTATAGATACTGGCTGATTCGATTTAGAGGTGGTTTAGGAGCGTGCTGGGGCCGCGCATCACGTAGTTTGTAAGCTAGTGTGCACTCAGGGGTCCGACCAATCATAAGTACTTGAAATATCTCACCTGAGAAGTTCTCAGGTGCACTTCGACCAATTTTTTCCCCATGGTGGAATCTTACTTATGAGTTATGGTTAGCTAAGCCTGCAAGACATTCCTGACTTCCGGGCCATTGCGAGGCGTCCGGCAGAGTGGCCCAGCTGTAGATTAGACACCGAGGGATGGGCAAGGCAGACCGACAACGACCTAATTGCAAGAGAAGAAGAGTCGTGCTGAGCTATCAGGACCAAGTCTACTGCCCATTTAGTCATCGTTCAACAAATATCCGGGAGAGACCTTTCTAAAGAAAATAGAGTGCTACGCAGAATACACTCGCCAAAGGATACCATGTACAGCCCAAGTTCTTCAGACTCCTCGTAATGGCTATACCGTTTCCCGGAACCCAGCACAAATCTCAAGCGGTAGTGGCATTGACTCGCCAGCGCGTATCGTATTCGGGAGCGGTATGGTATACAATCTTCGCCTACGTTTTCCGTGTCCTCTCGAAGCTCGATTTTGCCGTACCGAAATGGCGCAAACGGGAATTCTGGGCTGCCCAGGAGCCGAACACTATCAAGACGTCTTCAGTCCGACGTTGAAGAATCGCATTCATCCCGGTGGGACATCAACCTGGTGAAAAGCATAATATACTCGTACTTGTGCACGGCGGCGGATGGGTGCTTGGCGATCCATCAATGGATGACGCGCAGGCGCGAATGCTGGCTGATAAGCACGACCTCCTTGTCGCAAGCCTTGAGTATCGTCTAGCTCCACGTTACCAATCCCCAACCGCAGTATTCGACGTCGCGGCTCTCAGATCTGCCGTTCTCAGTGACTCCGAACTTCCTATCGACCCTGAGCAATTAGTTGTCGGTGGCTTCCCTACAGACGCTGTAGTGACGCTTAACCTTGCCCAGTTACCAGAGCTAGAACACAAGATCAAAGCTCTCGTGTCATTCCAGCCGCTCACTGATAGATCTGGAAAGTCTCAGTGTCCTTGGAAGATGACCAAATGGGGCGCTGAGGACCAGCTGAAGTATACAATGTCCATGTTGACTGGGCATACACCCTCATTGGCATGGACATGAGAGACAAGCTCTTAAGCCCGTTACATGATACCCGAGATGACATTCCTCACCCCGTATTTTCATCATTGGAGGAGCAGATACATTTGCGAAGAGGTAAGCTTACTAGCGAAGAGGCTAGCAAGAATACAAGATGATAGAGATGCTATGCTTTCTTGGAATAAGAATGGAGTACGCTATTATTGCGCCCCGGATATGCCACATTGCTGGATGCACTTTTGGGTGGAATTAGAAGGGGAATGGGGCGCAAAACAAAAAGAGACATCTGAGGAGGCCTAGAAATAAGTCACATCATGGTTGAAAGGCATCTTATCTAGAGAAGACAGCTGATTTGTTGAATCAAAATCTATTATCCATATAAGTTGCTTGTGTTGTGTTCTGCTCTTGGGGCTCTAGCTTTAATGGGTAAAGCGGAAGGTGCAAGCCGGACTGTTATCAGTAAGAAATTCAACATCGACCAAACGAACTCTTATCTCAATGATCCCTTAATTGACTTTGACTAGAAGAAAGGTTGTGGTTGTTGGACACCAATATTGCAAGATCCACCTCCAGTGTTGCACGTGGGGTACTGTGGCAACCCAAAATGGAAATGCGAATCACCTCTCATGCAGCCACTATGTTGGATATCGATAAGATAAGACTTCGGATCAACTTAATCTAGCCCATATGACAAACGCCTTGGTTCTCATAGGGTTAGAAGTCGACTCTGAATTTGATGAGTTTTACCCAATAATGATATCTTGTGTAACAAAAAAAAGCTCCAGAGAGGCTGCGATAAACAACGACGGTATTCTTTGAAGCGGCATCGATCGTTCTAGAGGCCATCGACTTTTGAAATCTGATACGCAAAATGGGCAGCACCGGAACTTCTCAGCGCACCCGCGTGACGATCAATTGTGATATGGGAGAAGCCTACGGATCGTGGAAGATGGTAAGTGCGCCGTGAGAATTTGATCATGAACATCTCGCATACCTAATGTATCTGGTGAAATGCATAGGGCCCTGATGAAGAGCTTATGCCCCTCATAGATCTCGCCAATGTCGCTTGTGGCTTTCACGGTGGTGACCCTGTTGTCATGCGTAAGACTGTGCAGCTCGCGAAGAAGCACAGTGTGCCAGTTGGTGCGCATCCGTCACTCCCTGACCGCGAAGGATTCGGTAGGCGCCATATCGATCTTTCGCCAGATGACCTGTTCGCGCAACTCGTCTATCAAATTGGAGCACTCGAAGGAATGTTACGATCAGAGAACATGAAACTAAACCACATCAAGACACATGGTTACCTGTGGCGATACTGTGAAGCGAGCGAAGCTCATTGCAAAGCCGTGATGAGGGCTATTCAGGTGTTTGATGTTCCAATGTTGGTTATTGCTGGGACCCGCATGGAGAAGATGGCAGCAGAAATGGGCATTCCTTACATTCCAGAGTTTTACCCAGACATCTACTACAACGA
Source organism: Phaeoacremonium minimum UCRPA7 (assembly GCF_000392275.1). Classification (NCBI taxonomy): domain Eukaryota; kingdom Fungi; phylum Ascomycota; class Sordariomycetes; order Togniniales; family Togniniaceae; genus Phaeoacremonium; species Phaeoacremonium minimum. The sequence goes on along the minus strand of NW_006921512.1, from coordinate 693,475 downwards.
AGAAGGGAAGCTGATGTCAATTCTGTGAGTACCTCAGGACAATGGCGGCGAGAACAGGAACCTAATTGACTTTGCCCATAGACGAGACGGTCGGGTCAACCTTGAGGATGTTCAGCCGAAGGTGGAGCGGATCATTGTACACGATGAGGTGGTTGCAAAGACTACCGGGAAGCCTGTCAAGATGAACTTTGCAGGTCGAGATTTTAGCTGCTGCATTCATAGTGATCTCCCTCGTCAGTTCGATCTTCTGCCTTACCGGACATATTACTAACACGCGACTCAACAGATCCAGTCGAGACATTGGACGCAACAAGGAGAGCGATTGAGGCAGCAGTGTGAGAAGGATAGAGTACAAAGTGCACTTACAACGATTTCATTTGGCACGGTCGATTCTGCACACTACAGAATATCAGACCTGGCATAGAGTGCATTTGGGAATAGAGAAGTTTTCCTCTTGATAGAATGATACGATGATATGATGCATGGCCATTCATTCACTGTGCTAAAACAGACAAAAGTCTCTGCTTCTCTCAAGTCTTTCTATAGTCTCATCCATCCCGCAGTCTAGAGTTTCTCTTTGTGTTCTATTCTCATCAACAGCTTCCCAGATCTCTTCGAGCAGAAGCATAAGTGCATCCCTAATTCTTCCAGGATAGACTTTCTTCAACATATCGTTGCGTTCTCTCACCCAGGTGCGATGTTGAGTACTGATTGCCTCACGCGCAGTGAGGTAAAACGGAAAGGGTAGCGACGAGTCTGGCCCACATCCAGGCGGCATACTTTTGATCAGTCGGACCAGTTCTTCGATCGTTTGTTGCACGCGCTGTGAACCGGGAGCGTCTTGGTATATGACTCTTTGCAAGACGAGGTGTGCACACCAGTAGAAACACTGGCTAAGAGTGTCTAAATGACGAGTCTTGGTAGGTCGATTGCTACGAAACGTAACTCGAGATCTGGCATAAATACGCATATCTGTCTCCAAAGTAGATGCACGCCGAAGGGCATCATATTTCGCTTCTGAGGTGGTAGCATCGCGCAAATCGGCTGACAAGTTGGCTAATCGGGCAAGAAAGCCGAGTACTGGTTGCGGACAACCAGTCATCTCTCGGAACGACGGAACTGTACGGTCGTATTTGTCGTCGGGTAGAAATAGCCAGAACCCAGGAGGCAGATGTGGCCGGCGATGACGGAGAATTGCAAGTGTAACGTCCAGCATCGCAAATCGTTGCACTAGTAGTCGGGGTAAAAACTCGTCTACTGGATTCTCGATGTAGTCTAGATCCCTTAAAAAGTGCATGGCGCATGCGAGATGAACGTCGACACCAGAGCCTCCGATGAAAACAAGATTGCAAATTTGTAATAGCACTGCAGCCAATGTGGCTTGTCTTGAACTGAGTTGCTCTCCAGTCACGTCCAGCGCAGCTGGGTTGTCACAAGACACGAGTGCCTCCCTTAACGAAGCGAGTGCTTTGTCGTGGCGCTGCATGACAACATTAGGAGCAGCTCGGCCATGGCAATACATGTACTCGGTTGCCAACGAGATTATGGTGTCTAAAAGGACGGGCGATGCAAGAGCCAGTGTCGAGAGACGACGATATGGGTTTTCCGCTGAGTCATATGCTGGCAAAACGCCAGATAGGTGATTAAACCAATATGCGAACGCAATGCGTTCTCCTGGCGAGGTAAATTGATCCGGAGGAAGGTTCATATGGGCAAATATTTCATCGTCTACCAGCTCCCAGCTCTCTGCGCCAGCGTCTGAGTCCACATCGACTTCAACGCCTCCGTCAGTGGTGGGGGACACCCCAGTGTCACTTTCGCCAGCATCTCGGCCCTCAAGTTGACGAGCTATGAGCGTGGCATTGCTTATGAAAGACGTACCCGAAGGAATATGAAAGAAGTGTTCTAGATGGGCTTGAGATTCGTTGTTGTCTCGTCTGTTATGATCCTCTTCCGGGACTCCGATCCTCTTGCGCTGCGTCGGGGCTGGTCGTCGTTTCTGGGTGGCTCCCCCTGTTTCGGCCCAACGCAGGCGGACGGTAGTGTACTCGCAGGGCAGGTCTCGGTTGACGCAGCCCCTGCACCGGGGCCGTTCCTCAGTGCATTTTCGTCGGCGTTTCCTGCAATTGGCACAGCCATTTCGAGAGCGTAATTCCACTTGTTCCGGCATTGTTGCACATAATAACGGCAATACCAACAACGGTAACGGGAAACGCACAATGGTCAAGGGTTCGACACGAGGAACTACCCGGAGACCGCCATCGGGCACTAAAGTACTCCTTTGTGGATCATCAAGATAGCTGCTCTTATCGTTCAGAGGTCTAGATAACACATTTGCGCTACCCGCTGGCGGCGTTTCGACTTTCTATTCTAGGAGTAACACTTCCCGAGCGTGGGCTACCAAGCGACAACGGCATCCACACTAGTCTCTATCATGCTGGATTCCTTCAGAGCGTTACGCTCCAAGATGACCACAGTGAATTATTCACATTAACACGCAAGCAAGCGTACAAGACTTCGAAGCAATATTCTTATAGGCCTACTCAAGAATACTAGCTGCCAATAGATGTGATGTTCACGATGCAATTTTGAACGCGATAATATCACTTCATCATGTCAAATGTGTCTACAGCTTCCATCACGGTCAATGAGACCCGATTGTCTCTCAAACCGGAAGTTTGGTCGACAACACAGGAGTTAATTGAATACGAAGACGAATATGCTGCAGCCAGTCTCCCCTCACTTCCCGTCGTGCTTACCCGGGGGCAGGGGGCATATCTCTGGGATGTTGAGGGAAAGAAATACATCGACTTTTTGAGCGCCTTCTCTGTGGTTAACCAGGGTCACTGCCATCCCCGAATTACGAAGGTGATGGTTGAACAATGTCAGCGTCTGACCATTGCGTCGCGAGCCTATCATAATGAACATTACCCCCTCCTCTGCCGAAAGGTCTGTCAACTATTGGGATATGACAAGGCCTTTCCTATGAACTCTGGCTCAGAATCTGTGGATCTCGCCATCAAGGTGGCACGTAAATGGGGTTACAATGTCAAGGGAATTCCCCGAGACGAAGCTCTAATCGTCACAATCACCAATAATTACCACGGAAAAAGCCTAGGACCACTCTCTGCATCCAATAATCAGAAGTTTCGAAACGGTATGAGCAGGCTTGACAATGCATAATCGCTTTCAAAGCTTACTATTGTGACAGGCTATGGCCCTTATTTGCCAGGAGTTGGCCCAGTTGTGAACGGACGCAAAATTCGATTTAGCAATTTGGATGATCTGGAGTATGCCTTCGAAACCCAAGGAGATAAGATCGCCGCTGTCATGATGGAGGTTGTTCAGGGACATGCTGGCTGTCTACCAACAAATGAGGGCTATGCAAAAGCGGCTTACGATCTTTGCCAAAAGCACAGGGCACTTTTAATCGCCGATGAAATCCAAAGCGGATTCGGCAGGACTGGCTATCTCATGGCGTATCAAAAAGATGGCATTCAACCTGATATGGTCATTCTAGGTAAAGCACTTACTGGAGGCGTTTATTCTATGGGCATGGTCGTCGGAACCCAAGAGGTTATGGGCCAGATGCAGTCCGGGGAGTGAGTTGAATCCGATTCAGATTGTTACATACAGTGAGTGCTCATACAACTTAGACACAGCTCAACTTTCTCTGGCAATCCACTTGCCAGTGCCGTTGCCATGGAAGCGATTGATGTTATCCTCGATGAAAATCTTTCGAAGCGGTCTTTGGAGCTAGGACAGCACTTGATAGATCGTTTGTCGTCAATCAAGTCCCCTCATACAACGATCAAAGTCACTGGACGAGGGCTATTCTGCTCCTTTAACATGGATGAATCACATCCATCTGGTCGAATCACCGCTGCGAGATTGTGTACTCTCTTGAGGAAACGCGGAGTTCTCGCATTCTCGGTTGAGAATCGCCTTCGTTTGGCACCTCCTCTGATCATATCCGAGGAGGATTTGTTTACTGCGATAGATGTTTTAGAGAGATCTTTGAAAGATCTCATTGATTTTGAGATATTGTAAACTTTTTCAGATTAGAGCTACCAATAGTAAGATCGTACTTTTATCGGTATAGCTCTCAATGATAATTTGTGTGCCCAAATCTATGACAGGGTTCATGAGGAATGCTTTTGAGATTAGAGCGGGGCGGCGTTTTGCGATCCAAACGCGGCTTTCATTTTACACTTGCAAAATGATAAATCAAAATAAAAAATGGATAAGAAAATATACGAGCAAGAATTCGGATCATGCAACTAGAGACTATTGGTGGATCGAGCAAAAGACTTGAAATATGACGGTGTCACAGGATATGCACGTCCATACGTCTGTTCTGGTCTACAGTGCCCCACATCTCTTAGCCTCGACAAAAGGGGCAAAGGGAAACGCGGTGTATCAGACACCGGCTTGCCGAGATTCCAACCTACTGGGAATCGATTACAATGGAGCCGTATCTACTAGCTCAAATTCGACGAGCGGCGATTCCCCTCTAATCTTGGTACATTGATGATAAGGTTGGAAAATGATGCGCACTGATAACAAGTCTAGCGATTACCTCTAGTACGCCATGTGAGATTTAGTCACGGATTCCCAGATATCACTGCTTCGTGCTTCCTCCTCCTGGGTTTCACATCCGAGCGACGGTTGGAACCCTTTCACCTATAGAATTACATACTATGGCAACCACCACTCAGACAATCGCCGTTGAGGGCAAGGCCCTTCTTCCGATCCCAGTCGAAACTGACACACCATTATCTGGTCCAAAGAAGCCAGCAGGATACGATCCTGAAGATCCTACTACTAATCTAAACGTCATACCCAAGTTCGCAAACAAGCTTGATGAGAGAAAATGGGCAAAAGAGCAAATGGTGGCAATTTTCAGGGTATTTGCGAAACAAGGGTTCGCAGACGGATTCAATGGACATATCAGTCTGCGAGGTTAGTTAAGACTATGAGTTCAAAGCCATAATCCTCTTAACAAATTTTTGTATTATCTTTGGGCTGACTTTCAGAAGATCCCATAGAACCGCTGACATTCTGGATCAATCCGTATGCCAAGCACTTCTCACGAGTCTGCGTCTCGGATCTAATCCGCGTCGACCATGATGGCAAGTATATCGAGGGCCCAAGAGGTAGCAAAATCAATGCTGCTGGTTTTATTATTCATTCCAACATCCATAAGGCGCGACCTGACTTGCATGTGAGTGATAAATGGCATGAAGCTTTTCCTGTAGCAGGATAGTTGACTCAGAAAGGTAATTTGCCATGCGCATTCTCCTTACGGTCGTGCGTGGTCTGCCTTTGGCCGACCGGTGGAGATGCTGACACAAGATTGCTGCTATTTCTACGATGACTTGTCGGTGTACGGAGGGTTTGGTGGCGTCGTACTAGCTAGTGCTGAGGGCGTTGAGCTTGCCAAACAACTTGGACCTAAGAATAAAAATTTGATTCTACAGAATCATGGGTACATGAACCAATCTTGTACTACTTGAGCTTACACTAACTTTTGGACAGACTTATCACATGTGGATCAACGCCAGCGGAAGCCGCCGCATATTTCATAACACTGGAGAGAGCTTGTCAGACGCAACTGCTTGCAGAAAGTGCGGCTGCAAACGGGATTGACAAGAGACTTGTCGGCGAGGAAGAAGCAAAGTATACAAAGAGTTGGTTAGGTACTCCTGAGGTCATGTATATGTGGTTTCAGCCAGAGTATGAAGCGGTTCTTTATGAGTCAAAGGGCGAGTTCCTCAACTGAATGGATATCATTGTAGCTTATCAAGTAACACATGAATATGAAACGGGTTTCATATTAGTTTTGCTCCAGTGGCCATGTATGGCACCTAAGTGCTTCTAAACCAATGACATAATGACGGAGTTGCTGCAACAAATCAATACAATATCTCAGCACCTCTTTACAGCATTTAATTAAGCCAATACTACCTTTGTCAATTTTCATTTGCAATCTACGCTTTGCTAAGCAGAATTATGCAGTCCCCGTTTTCAACTCTTTCACCAGGCTCCTTAAGAATCGCCTTGACCTTATAGCTAAGGTTGTCCTTAGGAGCACGTACGGTAATTTCCATCTTCATTGCCTCTAGAACCGCAAGAATCGCTCCACTTTCGACCAATTGTCCCACTGACACAGCAATCTTCCATACACTTGCCATCATTCCAGCAACAACTTCGATGCTTTCTGGGTCTTTGCTGAGATTAGCCGTTATAAGTCTCATGTAGGACTCTGAGGGACAGTTTATACCTTTCACGACATCCATTATGCTCGCTTTAGGTTTCAGCGCCGCTCCTGCCGCTTTCTCAGCCATCCATTTATTATACAGGTCACGTTCCTTGAGCAATTCTAAAGCAGTGCACTGTTCTTGAACTTTTCGTAGCTTTTCCACCTCAACCGCGGTATCAGCGACCATCGTCTCATATACTTCCAGGTCGAACTCGGTATACTCAATACGTATATCGTACAACCCGGCCTTGAAAGAAGCGACCATGGCATCATATTCGTCTCTAGAGACCTCATGAAAGACGATTTGATCAAAAGGCTCAAATAGCCAGGGCCGCTCGAAAGAAAATCCCTTCTTTCTACCATAGACGTCCCAACAACAACCTGGCAGGGTAACTCCCCAGAGTGCATAGCCACCAGGGCCATCATTTGGATATATAGAATTGGTCGTGCCACCAGAGCCTAGTGACCCAGCTCTCGTCCAAGTTCGCGCAGGATTGTACTTGGGAACATTAAGTTGGCGCCGTGGATCTATGACATTGTAAATTGGGAGGCCCATCAACCAACCCACTGCATTTACAAGATGAGGTGTTTCAAAGTATGCCTTCTTTACATCTTCTCGATCCTTGAGACCGTTACTACGTCTGATGAAATCGACATTATCGGGGAGATAGCTCGCATATGGCCGTTGAAGGACCATGTAGCGGTCAACTGCTTCTTGGCACTCCGGGGGATCAAAAACTGCTGGCAGATGAATGATACGGCTCGGTAACCGCGTCACCCGCTCACGCGTAAGAGATGCCTCCAGTGCAAGAAAGTTCTTAACCACCTCGTCTTGGGTGATAACCTGCGGTTCGAAGTAAACGAGCAAAGAGAAATTTTCTGCAACGCAATGCTTCTTGAAACATCGTTGCTGGCTATCACGAAGCGCGTTTGCGATTCTTTGAATATATGCGCGTAATCTGAGATCGTAAGTGCCTTTCCCGAAGACACATGATATAGCACTATATCCAGCTTGTCTGATGGTCAATGATTGTATGCCATCTGTATTGAGCCTCGAGAAGAGTATTCCATCGCCGCAATCCTCGATCGGTAAATCCCATTGCAGTCCTTTAAAGAATGGAGAGTCCGCGTGCGCACTTTGTGGATCACAGAACGAATACTTTATGTCGTATATATATGCCTCAAGCCGTCGGTCTAGCTCTTGGGCTTGCTGCCATGTTACGGCACGAAAACGAACGGTATCTCCTGGGCCAAGTTGCCCTAGCCTCCAGAGATCGCTATGCGCAATCACGTGTGTAACAATAAAACCTAGGATTTTGATAAGTGAAATGCAGGAATCTAATCAATGGTAGCTTACCAGTTTGATTTTGTGCGTCAAAAGGGAGAATAACGCCTGTATCTCCTGTAAACATCACTGCACCTACGGTGACTCCAAAGCCGACCATGTTACTTGGATGACTGCCGCCTTCACCACCGTCCGCACGACTCCACTCGGGGGCTGGACCGTCAAGACGGATCCCACTTCTACTGGAGCTTGGTAGTACGGTCCATCGAGACTGAAACAAAGACTTTTGTCCGCTCGTCGTAATGAAATCTTCAGAAAACCAGGGACCAGGGAGGGCATAAAGCACCGGATCGTTATCCCAGATGGGACGGAACTGTAGAGGGACCCCCAACCGAAAGTTCTGTGATGAACCCGTACGACATTTCTCGAGATCAAGGAGCAGATAGTCTCCAACTTGCATTGGTCTTCCTTGATACCCACCCCATCCCAGAGCAGGCGTAGTGCTCTTAGAACCTAGATATTGCGCAACGTCTGGAAGGCCACCAAATATAGCCAGATATGCTCTCGTCCCAGAGCTGGTACCTCCTATATGAACTTCTGCTCCAGCAGGTAGAACATGCCGTGTCCACGTTGATGCAGATTGGCCATTGATAGTGAGTGAGAATGCGCCACCACACAAGGCGATAACCGCAGGCTGCGAGAATCTGAGTCGCGGACCCACCAGTGTGATTTCAAGTGCTTCCTGCCCTTCAGGATTTCCCACCAGCAAATTTGCAATTCGGAAAGAAAGTGAATCCATTGGACCAGATGGTGGCACCCCATTTGGTATGCCCACCCGTCCGGGGTAATCTTGAATGGTAGTGTATGCACCAGGTTCTAGGAACTCCAACGCAGCCGGCGAGTATGTGAAGCGCGTCGCAATCATATTAGTTGTTGTGAATCCTAATAGAAAGTCCGGTGTTTCAAGAAGCGCCTTAAGAAAGAATAGATTGTTGGGAGGACCACAGATAGAAGTACCATGGAGTGTTTTGATCATTGCACCAATTGCAGCGTCTCGATCCTCGGCGTGAACCATCACTTTAGCCAACAAAGGATCGAATGAGGGAGAAACGTTGGTTCCTGTACTTATCCATGTATCAATTCTAATCCCATATCCTGAGGGAAAATTTACGAATTGTAACAATCCTGGAGATGGAACAAAATCCTTAGCAGGATTCTCGGCGTAGACTCGAACCTCAATTGCGTGGCCGTCTGGCCCGCCACGGGTGTACTTGACCATTGCCTCGGAACTAAGCCCCCCAAAACCTTGGAGCTCTGCATCTGCCTGTTCCAGCATCATTTGTACCAAATCGACCTCATAACACAATTCTGTTATGCCATGCTCCACCTGCAGTCGTGTGTTCATTTCAAGAAAGTAAAAATTTCCCGTGTCGTCATCTACGAGAAATTCCACTGTTCCGGCTGATTTGTAGTTGACTGAAGAAGCAAGGAGACAAGAACACTTCTTGAGCTGATCTCTGAGCTTTGGATGCTTTATAATAAAGGGGCTTGGTGTTTCTTCAATAATCTTCTGGTGTCGTCTTTGAACGCTGCATTCTCTTTCTCCAAGAAAAATTACGTCCCCTTTTCCATTTCCGAAAATTTGAGCTTCGATATGTCGACCACTCTCCACGAACTTCTCAATGAAAAAGCCGGCATTATTGAAAAGGGCACTTCCTCGACTCTTTACAGTTGATACCGCAGCTTGAAGCTGAGCACCATCCCTGCACACTTGAAGACCCATTCCCCCTCCTCCAGCAGTCGCTTTGACCATGATAGGAAAGGTAAAGTTTTGAAGTTCTTGCTCTGCTTCCTCAATGCTTTGCAACATTGGAGTTCCAGGGACAACAGGCACTTTGGCTTGAATTGCGAGTTCTCGTGCGGTATGTTTCAATCCAAATTGTTCTAGTGATTCGACAGATGGTCCGATAAATAGAATATTATTTTCTGCTAATGATCTTGCAAATGGAGCATTTTCGCTGAGAAATCCGTATCCTGGTAGAACTCCCTGAATATTGTGGCTTTTGCAGATCTTAATGATTGCTCGCTCGTCTAGATAGCCCCGAGACCCAGGTTGCTCAAGCTCATACGACTCGTCGGCTAGGTGGACATGAGGGGAGTCTGCATCTTCCAAAACGTAGATCGCAACTGTGGTGATCCCCAGCTTTTGGCAACCTCTGATGAGCCTCACCGCGATCTCGCCACGGTTAGCGACGAGTACTCTGGACAGCAACATTATGCCGACAATCGTGGCTACTGTCCACTATTGCATTGAGTTGGACTTGGTGGGCTCAATTCTTGTATTGGCAAGTTACTTGGTTGCATACACGTCAAAAGCGGCGGACTTCTGTTGTTGACTCACCTGATCGGTTCGGCCTGGCTTCAGTATTGATTGATCATCGAGCATCAGTCTGTTAGCTAATGCAATGCTGAATTCATTTCATCGCTGGCTGGTAGTGTTTGAGCTCTCATAGTGATGCCCGATAACACAGCCGGCACTACTTTGGTGGTGTGGCCCGGCGTAACACTTTACCAATTGGGGATATATCAGCCTTTGGTTTTGATATCGGATAACTCCAAGCTAAAACCATCCACCATTAGCTAGTGAAATACGCGTTGCATTGATCCACACCAGCATGCGGAGCTCCCATCACTCAGAAAGTGCGCATAGGTAAGGAGTGCTACAGAGTTACATGATTTCCAAGCGTCATGCTTGAGTCTCTACGACAGGTGCCGACGTAGATCCTTTCCACTCGGCTACAGACTATTATACCACAATCGAATACCGGTCTCTGTATCAATAGCGAGCCATGTATTTCACTGGCTTAAACATGGACAGATGATAATCGATGATCGAGTACGAAATTCGGCTTGAACCTACAAGTGTACAATTATTATAGACTCGGATGCGATAGTACAAAGGTCGCGATGCGTATTACGACTTTGCCACGGTTTCAATCATCTCCAAAACTATTAGTACTACAGCTCTCCTCTACATTTCAACTGCCTGGCGTAAACTTCGATATGTGTCCAAATTAGTCTACTTGATATACACGAAATGTGCCTGTTCCTTGTCCGTGAGATCTAAAAACTCCTCGTTACGGATGTAGACAACTTCACCGCCTGCTGCTGCCAGCTTTGAGGCACGGCGACGGTTTTCCCACGTTAAATATAGCCAATATATAGCAGGAAGTGCTGTTGCCAATGCGAAGCAGACAAGCATGGTTCTGAAGCCCGTCGGATAGTGCGGTGCCTCGCGACCAAGGAAGAATTGGGGTCCAATGATAAAACCAGCTATAAACAGTTAGTTGGTTTGTTGTCATCTTCAGGAACATCGCCGCATCAAGCTAGAACTTACTTGAATACCCTACAAACATGATTGCATTGCTGGTGGTTCTCTTCGTGTGACCGGCAATATTGGAGTTTGTTAAGGCCCACAGCATTGTGATAGAGCCAATGGTGAAGTTGGTGATATGGAATGAAACCAATCTGCCAACGTGATTGCTTGCTGGTAATGTATTGATTAGAGCAGCACCGATTAAAGCCGGCAGATTGCACACGACCTGCATGAGGCATCGAGTGTTAGGGTATTTCCCGGCAACCCAACCAGCTCCCAGCAGCCCAAGAATCTCCGTTACTCCCAAGGGAATATTCAAAAGCGAGCTCTCAAACGTCCCGAATCCGAACCCTTTAATAACTAGAGACCCAAAGCTGGCGACTGCCGTGCAAGGGATCATCCACACAATGGTGTAAAAGAAGGCCCACCAGACCTTGATATCACTCAGAGCCTCGATACACTGATTCTTCTTGAACTTAGGATTGGCTACACCGGTCCGATTGCGTCGAATTCTCTCGACAGCAATGATTCTTTCCTCTTCAGAAAGAAATTTCGCGGTAAGTATCGTGTCAGGCATGAAATAGTACAGAACCGCCGCCCAGGCAAGACCGATGATGCCGAAGATGATGAAAAACCATTTCCAGACAGGAATGCTGGTCGAAATATGTCCTATGCCATAAGACAGGACAGATTGAATGATAATGGCCAAGCCATTCCCGCAAAACCAGATGCCCATCCTAAAGGGTACCTCTTCTTTAGTGTACCAAGTTCCGGTGATGAGAACATATGCGGGTGACACCCCAGCCTCCGCGATGCCAAGGAAGACGCGAGCAACGGCCATTCCGGCAAAATTGGAACATCCTGCAGTTGCGAAGAGAACTATAGCCCAGGCTAGAGATGTTGCGGTAACGAATTTGCCAGCAGGAAAATAGGTCAAGCAATAGGCGGCAAGAGGTTGGGCGACAAGGTAGCCGAAGTAGAAGAGCGACCTGACAAAGGGAGTAAGTATAAATTCATATAGCCATTGTTGATTGACTCACGAGCACCAAGAATAGTCCTGTCCAGCAAGCTTTAAGTCCGAGATGAGATCGTAGATTGCAGCCTGTGCCATAACGCTCTTGTCCATGTATTGAAGGCAATACGAGAAGAACATCTAATACTGATCAGGAAAACACTGAAGAGGACAGCCATATCACACCTGTTGCACTCACCAATGGCATCAACCACATATCTATCTTCCGGACAACAGCTCTCTCCTGTTCTTTCGTGTATGTGAAGCCCTCATGACGCTCGACAAAGTCTAAAGCCACATCGGCCTCGCGGTGCTTTTCTGCACTGATCGGCATCACATCCCCATGATCTAAGGAAGGGGCCGACGCCGATCTAACAACTTCCGCTGATTTTCCCATGGTGATGAGTAGAGGTGTAAATAGACTGAGGTGACACTGCAAGAATTGATGGACAATGGAAGTTTGGAGAATCGATGAACTTCCTTCAGTAATGATATACGTCGAGGCATCCGTCTTATCAGTCCTCCTTTGATACGTTATCTCAGCTCGACGAATGATCCAGTCCGTACTAGGTGAGACTCATGATAAGCCCCTGGTCAATACGCCTTGGTGTTCCATGTTGGCTCGGCAGGACGATTGTCTCAAGGTTAGGGAAGAATCAGCGCGAATTCTAGCCGATGCACGCTTTCACGCTAGTTTTTGGAGTTTGGATACCCGGAATTCTGGGCGCCATGATTTCGGAAGCATTGATACGCTAAGTTGTTTAGCGTCCCGAATATGTCGCGGATGGATGTGCCGCCAGCCTCTAAGAGGAAGTGTGTTACGCCGCTGGTCTAGTTAACGATAAAGACATCACAAACACAATATAATTCATAAATTTGGTTGATAAGAGATCTCCACACAGAAGCGGACCTCGAGATATGGACCATGGTGGCAAGTCGTTATTCCAGCAACCAAGATGGGAAGTGCGAAACTCTAGAATCAGCACATCTCTCATAGCTACTGCTATCTTATCAGTCCTGAAAGTGTGGCGGGTATCATGGAAGCGTACAACGCGGTAGCCGTATTTTTTTGTGAGGATCTCTCCCCCCCTGTATGCTATAAGCCTTGCTGATGATCAAGTATAAGTCAAACGGTGCAAGCGCAAAAGTCGTCAAGTCCAATCGTGCCTTGCAAAAATTCACTGATCTTCCAAGATGTCGCAGACGCAAACTACCTCGAGTATCACTCATGGCACGACAACGTTGTCGCTTCCTCGATATCACACAAGCCTTGTTGAGAACCACGACTTTGTGCCGCCTAAAGACTTCAAGTTCCCAGATGCACTGAAGGAAGTCCCAATCAACCCTAAGGGCCCAACAGAAGTGCCGCTTAAAACCGCTAGGGAGTATACGCCTGAGAATGTAGGTCGCGAAATGCAATTTCTAAGAGGAGGCAAGTGCAGAGTGCTGATTCTATGGTAGTACAAATATGCTGATTTTCTCCCCTACAACACTTTGACATCCGAAGATGCACTCACGCCTTATGAGCATATCGATGCCTCTTCTCGGGCAGATCTAGAGAAGAAATCCCTGCTATCCTCAATCCCAAAGCAACAAGAGATGACACCTGTCATCGGAACAGAAGTTTGGGGTCTTCAACTCAGTCAACTCAGCACCCAGCAGAAGGACGAGTTGGCCCTCTGGGTAGCGGAGCGTGGTCTCATTGTTTTCCGTGGTCAGGATTTTGTTGACCAAGGGATCGAGTGGCTGAAAGAATTCGGAAGTTATTTCGGCCGCCTGCATGTGCATCAATGGGGAGTGCACCCTAAGGATAACCCGGAATTGACTGTTGTTTTCCGTGACAGCGATAAAGGCTCCTACTTCGATAACCAACATGCTGGTCAGCTAAATAGTGTCGCTTGGCACACTGATATGTCATATGAGTTGTGAGCATTAGCCATCAGTCCGTTTATTCACCGTTACTAACTCAATATGCATCCAGAAATCCTCCTTGCACGACTTTCCTAGCTTCTCTGGCTGGCCCGGAGTCCGGAGGAGATACTCTATATATGAATACTATGGAGGCGTACGACCGTCTATCGCCGACAATGCAAGCATTTCTCGAGACACTTCAGGCTGTTCACTCAGGAACTCGACAGAACCTTCTCTCGGGCAAGACAAACCTTGCCCGTCGTCCCGGCATAGATACGATTCATCCGGTCATCCGCAAGCATCCTGTCACAGGTAGAAAAGCTATTTGGGTGAATTTTGAATACACCACACAGATCGTAGGAATGAGAAAGCCTGAGAGTGATGCCATTCTCAACTTCCTGTTCGATCACCTACACAGAGGGTTAGACTTCCAGACGAGAGTGCGATGGGAAGCAGGCACAGTCGTTGTCTATGACAATCGAATGACGCAACACTCCGTCACCCTCGATTACAAGCTTAGTGAAGGCGTCAAGAGACATTTGGTCCGCGTAACTCCTCAGGGTGAAACACCATCTCTAACCTGAGAGATATTATTAGAAACAGATGGAGACTCTACGCAGGATATTGTACTGGACCAATCCAACTTGGGTTTCGATATAGTTACTGCGTTCAATTGTCGCCCTTCCGTAGCTCAAAACCATTCTGCTGCCATTACTGATCTAAACTCGAGAGCTAGTCGGCTATGATACATCATTTTCCTACGTAGGCTACGATGCTTGAGCACTTGAGCCATTTAAGAAGACTGAGTTAAGTTTGGTTAAATCTAATAGTCTGCGTCCACATGTCGATGCTTTTCTACTCACTTTATCGTTCGATATTTTGCATTGTAGTAAGTTTACGTCCTAGCTGGTCCCAAAACGTCCGTAAAATAGACTTCTATGTAATGCAGCTTTCGAGACTTTCACTCAGAATGTATTATTTGTGCTCCTGGAACTCTAGACGTCTTGTCTCCTAAGCGGATCGGCCAAGGGTGAATGTTTTGCAAGATCGATGTTGCAACGCTTGTTCAAGTTTCACAAGGCATATCTCAGGATTTCTTTCTATTCCTTCGATGCAACGCCAAACCCGCTAGGCCTATCAAAATACTTGGTATCCCCACTCCCAGCCCAACTCCGATCGCTATCTTGTCGCTTGAGCTGAGACCAGATGAGCCACTATTACCATCACTATTGCTGCTAATTGTTGCCTGAGTTTGCACGGTGGTTGAAGATATTGTCGAGAATGAAGTTGAGCTAGATCCTTGCTCATTCGTTGCAGCTGGAGTCGATGACATCGACGTGCTTGGATGATCAGTTGCGACCCCAGCAACAATATATGCCACAATCGTAGTTGTACTCGTTGGCTGTGGATTGCTAGCGGGTTTCTCGCACGTAAACATAAGACCCGGTATACTATCGGACAAGTCCAAATAAAAACAGTTGTCGTTGCTTCCATGCCAGCCCGTGTAAGCCCCTGTTTTCGAGAATGTGCTTAGGGCACAGCTAGTGTCCTGGTACATTATCATACTTGCGGTCCCGCCTTCACATGATGGGAATTGTTGGATCGCTACTGATACCGCCCCGGTTGGCACAAGGCAAGTGGACAGAGGAACAGAGACTGCAGGGGCAAGTTCGCTTGGGGTTTTGCAATAGAAATCGAGGAATAAGGCAAATGTGCCTTGTGCGTTAGTCAGGCGTTGGTAAAGGCATAGGATGAGAAGTAAATAGATGTCGTGTAATCGGTTGAGAGTGGTAAAAGCCATGATGGTCCCGGTTTGTGACAAATGCATAAGCTGAAGAAAAAGCTAAGGGGATACTATGAGGTCCGATTGAGAAGATCAAATACTCTATCAGGTCGCTCGAGTTGTCCGCGCATCAGGAGCATTGATGCAGAAAGTTTCCTTGGCGCGAGCACCAGGAAATTTAACTATCGTTCATGGTTCTCGTTTGGTTGATTTGTTGGACTCCATGGTGGCTGCATGCTGCCACACAAGCTGGAAGCCCGTTTAGGAGTAGCGACGTGGGAATGGCACTCCAGTGAAAACACCCCGGCAGGCCACTAACGCCCAAGGTGCTGTTACACAACTCGACTTGTTAGTGCAGTTTGCCATATGCCCAACTCTCCAGGACTAGACAGCCGCCCTGGCCTTGGCTCAATAAGCCACCACTTCAATAGTCCTGCCTTCCCGTCCAAGCATCTATATCCAGCCAACAGCCTACAAAGATCTGTCATCGCCACCTAACCCCTGAGAACGCCAAGATCTAATTCCGCATGAAATTCCGCATGAAAAGAGAGCAACTCTCTACTAGTAACAATTGTTGCATCCCCATTCCCGGCATTCCCGGCAGTGACTAATACGCCAGACCAAGCTGGGAAGAGCGCTCGTTTTGATTCATGCGACCTAATATGTTGTGAAGGACGATATATATCCTTTCATTAGCTCGTGTTGCCCGAGCCATTTGATACTGTCCTTAGCGTTATGCTACAATGTTCTGATATGTCCGTCGCCTCGCGACCTCGCGGCAAAGTCGAGCGAGTTGCAACGGCAAGTATGTCTTTGGGTAACGAAACATAACTCTAGCCTTCGTGTATGGGCAAGTCCAGGGTGACCGCTCGAAGTGAAATCTCGGCTACCCTATGCCATGGTTCTTTGCAGGAAAGTGTCCAGCAACTCGGCCTAGATGTAAGGCCAAAAGCTGATAGAATTGCCACGCTGGTCTCGACTACCGCCCACCCATGTTAGTCTCCCAATTAGTCACCTAGTAGACTGTTGGCCGTGCCGATTTAGTTCTCTACACCCAGAAGAATCAAATTGAATATAAGCAAAAGATCAATAATACTTGAGAAATTGTCCGTCACACCAGAGGGGACATCAGAGCATTTAAGTCTCTTGACGGAAAGTTTTGAGTCAAGACCAATCACAAGAAACTTGAAATCCTAAGTAGGCAAGTTAGATGACAAGCACGAAACATTGACTGAGAGGCGTATTGTACATGAATAGAAGCCGCATTTTTAGAATGGGCTTATCGCGATGCATGATTGGTCGGATGTTATACTCTATTGCAATATGACGATAACGCATCCTCCTTCCTATTTAGCTCAAACGACGCTTTGAACCACATATGGCGTAGATGAGCTGTCTTCTGACATCAAGGCACCTACTTTGAGCAAATGATAATCTTGGGACATAACTTCTTTACTTGATGCGTCTGAGAGGATCAACCTCTTGAAGTGCAACGAGATTCACTCACCTTATTTCCATTCTCGCTGGTGTAGACGCTGAGCATTCTACTGAGTCATTGAAAGATGACGCGGCTTGGAGATGATGCTTGTGGCGACACGCAATTTGGACCTGGGCTTCTAACTGCGGTGTGTAGAGGAGGTTTCGATTTTACGAGTAGGACAATCGCTTCTCTTTCATTACAACGAAATAACTGACATGTGCCCAGCTCTCTTCGAGGAGAGCTTCTTCACTCTGATTCCGTCAGCTTGCTTTCTACCTCTCGCGGTTGCTCGGCTCTTTCATCTTTCCCGACGACCTCACCAAGTCAAAGCAACCAAGATCTACACCGCTAAGATAGTACGCAAGACCAATATGAGACGCTAGCATAAGTTGTCGCTAAATACTATGACAGGGCACTACAAGTCTCCTGGCTGCTCTCCAATTAGCCCTTGTGGTTCTCGTTGCACTACATCAAACTGCTAACACGCGTGTATCCTTACCAGCAGCTGCAATTGACTTTATAGCAACGATTGTTCTTGTCTTTCTCGTTTGTTTCGAGCATATCAGGTCCATTAGACCTTCGTTTCTTGCGTGCACCTTCCTTCTACTCACGGTTCTGCTTGATGGAGCACGCATGCGTTCAATTTGGTTGCAGATGCCTAGCAATGTGTTCACGGCCGTATTCACGGTCTCTTTTTCAATTAGGATTTTTCTGCTATGCCTAGAAAGCTTTGAGAAACGACGATTGCTTCTGCTAAGTGAGAAGCTCCCGTCGGCAGAAAGCACTGGCGGATTGTTCAATCGAGCTCTCTTTTATTGGCTTTTTGGGCTGTTGAAGACGGGTTACAACGTGCTACTCACGCCCTCAATTCTTCCAGCAGTGCATGACAAGTTGACACCCGACGAACTCGTCAAGAAGCTCCATGACCATTGGGAGCTGAGTATGTCTCAGATTCACAGGATTTCGAACATGGCTAATCACTTTGCAGCCGATAACAAGCATAAGCATACTCTTCTCTTAATTGCTCTTAAATCTTTGTCCCGTGAGATTCTTGGCATAGTGGTACCACGTCTGTGTCTCATTGGCTTGAGCATTGCACAACCTTTTATGATTGGGCAAACGGTTGCATTTCTCGTAGACAAAGAAAAATCAAAGAACACAGGATATGGTCTAATCGGCGCATTCTCAGTGGTATTCATTTCTGTGGCGGTATGTTAGAAGCGAGCCAGAGTCTGAGCAGTCATGCTAATCATCACAAGATATCAACTGCAGTGTATAGGCAACTGGGTTATCGTGCTGTGACTATGCTTCGTGGTGCCCTCATAGCGCTGATATACGAAAAGATGATGGCATTACCCGCAGGAAAGACCAGCGAGTCGGGTGCGATGTCACTGATGGGCTCCGACGTTGAAGCGTTCGCCGACTACTTCCATGATACAATATGTGATACATGGGCAGATATCTTGCAACTTGGTCTTGCAATCTTTCTGCTAGCCAAGTTGATAGGCCTTGTCTGCATTGCTCCGATCATCATTGTTATCCGTAAGTACGCATCACAGCTCGATCCTTTCGGAGGGCAATGTCTGACAGAATAGTATTCACATGGATCACATTTCGCGTTGGCGGGTTGATATCAAAGCGCCAAAAAGCATGGTTCGAATCAACGCAAACACGCATTAACTTCACAGGTGACATTCTTGGAAAGTTAAAGTGTGTCAAAATGCTTGGCCTTACTGAGGTCATCATGAGCATGATTGCCAATACACGCGATACGGAGATGAAGATCTCCAAGAAATATAGACGCATCCAAAGTTTCAAGGTTTGGCTAGGTATGTGTTTTCATGATTAGTTAAGTTGGGTACTTACTCTACAAAAGTGAACTTTCCAACTACTCTTGGTCAGATTGCAGTCTTTGCAACTTACGCAATCGTGGCTCATATCAAGGGACATAGTCTTCTTTCAATGACCGACACAGTGACGGCCTTGTCCCTTGTCAATTTGATATTGGACCCATTGCGAAACGTACTCTATGTAATTCCGAATGTGTTTTCATCATTGGGTTGCCTCGAAAGAATCCAAACCTTTCTCCTACAAGCGTCGCATATAGAACGGAGGAAAGTCGGCCTTTCGAATGATGGAGCAGCACCCATAACCTCAAACCACTCTTATGTAGATGAAAGCGTGGAGTTCAGCAACCTTCCAGCAATCAAGCAGAGACTAGAGCAGCCGGCAGACGGTACAACGCTTATATCCATGAGTAATGCGCAATTCGCTTGGAATTCTTCATCTAGAATGGGCACTTTAGCCGAGAAGATCAATCTCCTGGTTACAGCGTCCGCACCATATTCGCTCACTATGATTATTGGTCCCGTGGGTTGCGGGAAATCAACATTCTTAAACGCTGTTCTTGGTGAGACCATTTCTAAAAGTGGTGAGATTAGCGTCAGGTACTCAGACATCGCCTTCTGTGACCAGACTCCATGGATCGTACATGGTTCTATTCGCGCCAACATCATTGGCGGATCTTACCTCAACGACTTTGACGACGCGTGGTACTCTTCGGTCATCCATGCATGCGATCTTCAGCCGGACCTTGCACGCATGCCGCGCGGTGATTTAACTATAGTAGGTAGCAGGGGAATCAAGTTGAGTGGTGGCCAGAAACAACGAGTTGTGAGTTCTATCACCAGTCTTCAAACATCTTTATTGCGGTACTAAATGGACTTACCAACAGGCAATTGCCCGAGCACTTTACGCAAGAAAGTGTCTCGCTCTATTCGACGATGTTCTGAGTGGTCTCGATAGTGCGACTGAAGAAATTGTTTTTACTCGAGTCTTCGGACAGGATGGTATCCTTCGACGTATGGAGTGCAATGCAATAGTAACTACTAACAATTGTGAGTATATCTTTTCCATTACGTACAACATATTGCGCATAGCATTATCTAGCTGCTAATGAACGATTTCCAAGCACGTCGGCTTCCCCAGTCAAACTTCATTGTTGTGCTAGGCCCAAACTGTGTGATCAAAGAACAAGGAACGTATGAACAACTCACGGCGCAGAATGGATACGTTCGCGGCTTAGTCTCGCATGAACAGCCGAGTGATACACAGAGAGACTGCAGCAGTCAAGCAGCAATATCAGATGTCATACAAGAACTATCAGGCCAGACTTTTCATAGTTCTGAGCACCAAACTAGAGGAACAACGGATCTCAGTGTTGGGAAGTATTATGCCTCGGCCTTGGGGTGGCAAAGAATGGCTGTGCTTGTACTATTCCTGATAATGGAATCTGGATTTGAAACCCTGCGATGTATGTCTGAAATATCACAAAGGATTCTTGATATCTCTCCTTTTGCTAAATATCGGTACTAACATTTGTCCAGATGTTTGGTTGACTCGATGGTCTGTAAGCGAAGATGGCGCCACAACCTCAGGATTGGGGTACTGGCTTGGAATCTATTCGAGCTTTGGGGCTCTGGAAACCGCTAGTTTATTTATAGCGACATTGTACGTTTGTCGAATAGAAATTCATATCGCAATTTCTATATCTCAATTTTTCAGGCCCGACCATTTTTTACTAACTTCAGCGATTAGTTGGACCTGGGTGCTGATCGTTCCGCAAGCGTCTAAGGGCCTTCACAATACTGTGCTCAGAACAACGATGATGTATGTGGACTAGAACATCAAGTTCACTGTTTGAAGTCGTGGTATCCTGACTAGACAACAGGGCAACCATGACATTCCTATCGAATACTGACACCGGACTGCTCGTCAACCGGTATGTGTATTTCCTGCCGGTTGATTTCGCGCAGTGGGCTGATACCGACATAAGTTTTAGTCAAGATATGAGACTGATTGACATGGTATTGCCGGCGGCATTCATCAGCACAGCATTCCGTCAGTCTTCATTCCGCCGTCATAATGTAATTTACTAGTCTAACCATCTCTACTAGAAATATTTGCGACCATGGCGGGAACTATTGTCACGATTGTTGCGGTACCATATCTCGCGGCTGCAATACCCGTCCTAGTTGGGATCTTAATCTCCATCCAGCGCTTCTACCTACGAACATCGCGCCAGTTGAGGCTGCTCGAGTAAGTTTGGCATTCCCAGGCACCGTGACCATGGTAACACAGTATCCTTACCCTCTCTTGACGTTCAGTCTAACAAAATCCTTACTAACCAATCACATGGAAGAATTGAAATGAAAGCCCCCCTGTATTCCCACTTTACTGAGTCGCTCACTGGTCTAATTACCATTCGCGCTTTTGGCTGGAAAACTGCGTATAAGACCAAAACCTTACAGCTCATTCTTGATTCACAGAAACCTTATTACCTGCTTCTATGCGTGCAGCAATGGCTTGGCCTTGTTCTTAACCTCGTTGTGTCGGTTCTAGCTATCCTACTAGTTGGACTTGCCGTGGCTTTACGCGATACTGTGAGCCCAGCGCTGATGGGCGTTGCGCTTGTTATGATGATCTCGTTCGGTCAAACTATCACAGGCCTCGTTCAGAGTTGGACAAACCTTGAAACAAGTCTGGGTGCCGTTGCAAGAGTAAAGGCTTTCCAAGAGGAAACACCAATTGAGGAGACATTACAACGCAACACCATAAACCCGAGTCACTCGTGGCCTCCTCAGGGCGGCATTGAATTTGAAAACGTATCCGTGAAGTATGAGGAGACGTCTGAACCTGTACTTAGGGATATTACACTGTCAATCAAACCGGGCAAGAAAGTGGGATTGTGTGGAAGAACGGGGAGGTATGTTCCTCCGCACCCCTAAGTTCGGCTTTGTTTCTGCCACCATCATCTGCGTCAAGGGGGCCATAGAAACTTACTTACACAATAATCTGTGAAAATTAGCGGTAAAACATCAATGCATCTTATGCTCCTACGTCTCCTAGAGCCTGCATCTGGTCGCATCACTATCGATGGTCTGGACATCACGACTCTTCCACGAACCCTCCTCCGGTCCAAGATCAGATGCATAACGCAGGAGTCATTCATCTTCTCCGATACTGTCCACCGCAATCTCGATCCTACAGGTGAGGCATTGAATGACAGTGACCTGATCGCCGCCTTAGAACGCGTGGGTCTATGGAATGTCATCTGCCTGAAAGCCAGAATCTCTGTCAGCTCTGCTCAGTTACCTGAGTCTGATATTGAGGGACAGAATGCATCTTCGACGGAAAAGAATCCATTGGAACTCGTCATGGATGAACAGTTTTTATCACACGGTGAGCGCCAGCTGTTCTGTCTTGCCAGAGCGCTACTTGGCAAGGACAATTATAAGATCCTTGTACTCGACGAACCAACAAGCAGGTAAAGTTGCCACATTTCTCAAGGACCCATGAGCCTCAAGGTTGAATAGTGAAGAGCCTCAATCTGATTGTGATATAGCGTTGATGCCCACACACATGCTCGGATACAGGCTATCATCCGCTCTGATTTTGCTCATTGTACGATCATAATGATCGCTCATAAAATAGACAGTATTGTCGATTTTGACCAGGTTGCTGTTTTCAAAGAGGGCCATGTTGTCGAGACTGGCAAGCCAAATGTTCTACTACAGGATGAACAAAGCGTGTTCACAGGACTATTTCGAAATGGTGTCTCCAATTAAGGTGAGTATTAGTAACAGGATGATTGGAAATATTTTACTGTGTTAAATTGGTTACTGTGAAGAGAGTCAATGGTGTTATGCCTCATTATGTGTCTTATGGTGTCTTGGACAGGGTGATCTGAGCCAAATTTAATCCAATAAATAGGCGCAGAACTTACTGCTTGTAGGACTTCAATCGAGATGAGAATGACGTAGGCTATGTAAATATCTCGGGAACCTGAAGTCGGCGACTAATACTTGGCTCTGGCTCGTCTCTGAGGCGTGGCTGCCATTTATACATTCCATTCTACTATCTCTCCTGACGGCGCTGGTCCTCTATTGTCTTATGGCAAGCGTACCATTATTTGAACTTCTCTAGGGATGCTCCTAGAATAAACTTACTTTACAATAACTCTTTGGCCAACGGGTGACATTGTTTCAAGCAAACAAAAAGCTAATGCGACCAAAAAGAATACAGGCCTAAATCTTTGATAATACTTGTTGCTACCTCGATGAGCCGGCCAGATTTCTGAAGAACATCTAACCATTTTGCTGAGCAAATCTGTCCAATGGCAGAGCATTCCCTGTCATCAGCAGCTGTATTTTTTGCTCTTCCAAGTTCCCTGGGATATGCTCTTTCTGCCGACCGGTACTTCTAGTCTAAGCTAGATTACAGGAAGGAGTAAGACATCGGTGTCGTTGCGACACGAAGGAACCCAGAGCGTCGGCATTATGTAACTATCAACCCATTTATCATCGGCGAATATAGCCGTGCCTAGATGGTTCATACAATGACCGGGATTTCGATATCTCCCTCAGTCCAGCCTCATATACCTCTGTTTTAAAAGTCTCTTTTAGAAGGATCAACTTATTGATCACGGTTTGCACGTGTCCCAGCTGCTGACTGGCCGGGCCAAGTGCCATTTTGTCAGCACAGAGAGGGTTGTATCCCCAATACCACGATTTGCCTTCATGAATATCGTCTCGTAAGGGTGGACAGTAGTGCCAAAATACTTGCCGTCGTACAAGACGTCATCCGGGTTATTGTTTTCCTCACAATACGTGGTGGGTTTCTTAGCCGCATGGAAAGAAGTCAACATGACGTCAACCTCGTAGCCCTGAGACCTGATGAGCTCTGTGATGCCAATCTCTGAGTGAACCGCTTTGAATAAAGTATCGAAACAAACAGTAAGACCAACGGGATCGTCTGGTGTTCCCCAGTGATCTGTGTGCTTCACGCTATGTGCGAGATCGGGGTTAAGTAGTATAGACATTCCGATGTCATCCGTGGCAAATAGCATTGACTGGACATGGGGTCGAGGGACACAATTCATAGAAGTTCCAATCAACTAGAGACAATGGTTGTGTGTCAGTGAGCACCATTAGGCACTAGGAAGACGAACAGCACCGAACAGCAGCTTACCTTCACATGGGAAGTAATGCGATCTAGGAACACATCTGTCCAGCAAGCCTTGCTATATATGGGAAGAAAGGGACCCCGGATGCTTGCATTCATAGTCATGAATCGCTTGTATTTTTTCCAGAGATCATCTTCCCTTAGAGCCTGGCCTATTGCTCCCAAATCGTAACAAGTATTATCACGCTCGATGACCCGGACATTGGTTGATTGTGGAACAAGCTGACTAGCCGTTGTGGCGCCATTGAAGATGAAGACGAAGTCGGCTCTTCCGTGGAGGCCCTTTTCAATGAAGAACTCCAAATTTTCTCGAGCATTTTCCGACTCGGAGTATGCATAGAGCACGAGAGGTCGGTCGTTGGTGTTTGTCAATGATTTGCCGCGGATAGACTTCACGGTTGCAGGATAGTCAGCTCTTAATTCTTACGCATCGCACTCGAAAGGCTCACAAGATCTAAAAATGGGTGGGGAAGGACGAAGATGACGGCCAACGAAAAAACAGCGACGATGACAAAGATCCTCCATGGCGGTAAAGGCAGGCGTGAAAGCGGTTGTAAATATGTCATGTTGGTCGGAAATGCCTGTAGAGGCTGCGCGGCGTGGAGAAATTTAACATCAAGATAACTTCGACGTTAAGAAGGACCTTTTATGTCCCAGCAACCTGGCAGCCCCCCATGACCCCTATGACAGACAGCTCGTATGGACTTCGCCCAGCTGCAACGTGATGGTTGGGCGAATCATTTAGGGTTGCGAATGACAAAGAACTAGCCAGAGTCGGCTGGCATTACTGGACCTGTTGGAGACCCCTGATCATGTCCATATCCACAGCGCACAACCATTTCGCCTGATCATCCAATGAAGAGGAGCAAGAGCCGCGCGCGAGCACCAGGGTCCGGAAATGGACAGACCAGCATGGGGGTAACCCCGTCCAAAGGCATGTGAGTAACGCGCTGTATTATTGGTACCTTGACGAAGGGAGGGACGAGACGGGATTATACGCGGGTGAAGTGCCGGCGACAGTTGATACACCCTTCACATGATTCTTGCAAACTCAATGATAACGAACATTGGGGAACAGGCTATTATCGCGGAAGCTAAACAAGACTGATCCGGCTGTACGTGGGGGTGTGTAGCTTGTTTTTTGTTAGGTGAGTGCTACAGAATGGACTTGATTGACCCGAACTGATCCTAGCAAATTTCATTTCTGTACCATCAGCTTTGAGATCATGCACGGTGGGCAACTAGTGTCCAAGGTGATCGCTAATAATATTTCAAGTCGTTCTGCGCGAATATGGGTATTCGAGTAGTTGAAAGCTTCACTTGTGGCCATATGCGCTAATTGTGCAAACTGCATTTCTCAGGTTCTTATCGATGTTGTCATTGAGCCCATGTGTTGCGACAAAGATTACCACGGGACTTGCTGCAAGATCAGAGCAACTTTGTTCGAGCTCTGATCATTAACCGGTGAACGGCCTGCCGGCCACCCGCCTGGTCAGATACAAATGCAACCCCCGTAGACGCCCAGGCGGTAATCCCTGTCTAGGTGGGGTTTCAAATATGCATGTTGGTTCCATGACTTTGCTTTATGGCCATCACAGATCCCATATTGAGCGGCAATGGTTCCACGTGAACGATTTACATGCTGCGAACACAAATCTTCCCAAATCTTAGGCATTCGAAAGTGTTAAACTTGTGTGGTTGTATTACAACTTCTTCATAGTGATTTTGCTACACAAGTTGACATGACCGTATGGACCACCCACCTTCATCAATTACATGAGTATTTGGCAATAATCAACAATCAAACAGAATTCTGGTCGGTCGAAACTCCCTGTCGAAATTCCAGCTGGTCTCGAAGTGGTCACACCAGTAGGGTTAGAACTCAGTAATAATGATGCACCAGAGGTAGCGACAATGTATTACAATGACAAGGGCATGAAATCATATCACACCCAGAAGCCTCGTGATCAGCAGGAAGTGAACGACAGATCTTTTTGTCACGCGCGGTCTAGGGACGACGACGAAAAATAATCATTGCTGTAGCAGTTGGCCTCGTCGTTGTCATCACAGCAGTGGTTGGCGCCGTCGTCGGTTCTCGCACGACTCACGATATTTCGCCCTCTGCCTCAACCTCCGCATCCGCGAGTCCTACAACTTCGAATTCAGCGGCACTAGAGCCGTCTGTCACCGCTTCGTCCTCTTCTGTTTCACTGCGAGAGAACTCCGCATTGTCGGTCACTGGGTGGACGTCGGGATCTGACTACAGTATTCGCGTCTTCTACCAAGGTGGAGATGGCAAAATTCGCCTCTCAAGCTATGAGTCCACGGCAGGTGATTGGGGACCACCTCAAGTCCTGGACATTCAAGTGAGGAGTGACACACCGCTCGGTGCATCCAGTATTGCTGAGTCTTTCTACTTTGGATTCACCGATGACAAAAGTGTAAGTGCCGTGACTCTCCCACCGATGCTCTGCTGACAATGAGATGAGGGATTTCAAGTCGAACTATTTTACCTTACAACTCAGAATATGTTCCAGGAGTGGACTTTGAAAGACATAGTGATGGGTAATGGGAGCAGTTTTTCCTTGGGCATTACGTTATCAGCTACTGAGTTGGGGGACAGGGGTCCTGTCCTATATAAGGCTTAGAGGGCTCCTCAGACTGTAGTAGTAGAACTCAGACTTGTATTATTACGAATTGACCTGGCTACCCTGTTTCACTACAGCGAAAATAGTCACATATTGGCCCAGCGTGATTTACCAGTCAACGAATGGCGAACTACAAGAAATGGTCTTGAGGGGGAGCTGGAATATCAAGAGCATGGGCAATACAGCGCTTTCAGGTGGCGGACTTGCCGTCATCCCTCTCCAATCAAATTACCCAGATGGTGGTAATCGTGTATTCTATCAACGGGACGACACCACCATCGTGGAAATCAAGGGAAATACATCGGCGGACTTGTCAACTGATATGGCTTCTCCGTCTTTGGCTGCTTTGTCTAGACGTTCGATCGCGACTCTTTCAACTGCTGTCGTTCCTCTCCGCTTAACTTCTTGAAGCTCTACAGCCAATATCCCGTCACTACAAGGTCATCCAGTCCGTCGGCCTTGCCTTGCTTTTTGAGATCATCAAGGTGCAGATCCAGCGCAGTTTTTTTTCTCGTCGTGGGAGGCCATTTATGTGGCTCGCCTGCACCATTCGCAGACGAAGTGAATGACGATGCGCCGATGAACGGACGGGTGGTGCCGGGCTGGGTGACAGGCTCCCTAGAGTTGAAAGAAGCCGAAAGCTCGGAAATACTGCCACCTGGAGCGAGAATGTTGCTTGGAATCGAGGGCAAGTGCAGATCTGCGAGAGGGTGCCCAGATAGGAGCTTGAGCTCAGCCAGGACGTTTGCATTTTGCAATTTGTAGTCAGCAGTATCTATCTTGTCGTCGGTCCACTGCTTCCGAAGGAGCTCTAGGATCTCCACGACGATACGGTGTTTTGAAACTCTCGCGCACTCAATGGATCGCTTGTCAGATCTTGGATAAAGGACACACGCATGAGCACCTCCATAAAGGATACAGAGTGAAACCATTCCTTATCTCGTAGAAGGATTGCAGCTTAATGATACCCCGGCACTTCCATCTTGATAGTTCGGGCACTGGCTTTCGGATCGTCTGCTCTCTAAAATTCACTTTGGAGTAGATCAATCTCCGCTTGCCTTAGGCTGTCGAGGTCTCCAGACTCCCACAGCTGACGCACTCTAGCAAATAGCTCATTCATGGCAGTTACAACGTGATGGGTATAGAATATGCTCCCTGTAAACACGGCATCTCCGCTACTGTGATCATGATAAGTGTAGCGAACAAAGAACTGTGGCTGGAGTATTATACTGTAGCAAGTGTGATAGGGGCTGTATAGACTATACTATAGTGACTTATCTCATATTTGTCTAGCTTCCTGGGTAGTGTCTGACGATTTTTCTTGGCCTGAAGGAAAAGGGGGGAGCTTGGCCGAATTTGCCAACTGCAGCGCGCGTTAGTAGCAGGTGACTACGCTATGACCTACCTTGATAGGTCTTATCAACGCGTTTGCCGTGTTTCACCGCTTTACCGGACATACGAATGGCCTCCCTCCTATATTTGCCCCGGATCATACTCCGATGGGTGAATGCCAACTGCGTTTTGGATGTCGCATTCAATCAACCAGACTGGTTAGACTGCCTACAATGAGCAACTTCAGCGATCTACCAAACGAACTTATTTGGCACACAGCGACATATCTGGTCACGCCTTTCGGGCAGTGTTGCAGCGACATCGCCGCTTTAGCTCTCACCAATCGCAGGTTCCATTCAGTCTTGAATGTTTTACTGTACCAATTGGGCGCAGATTATGTCGCGCCACTCTTCTGGGCGGCTCAAAACGGCAGGGCAGATACGCTACGGAATCTTTTACAAACTGGCCTACGGGATATAGGAGAGGAAGAATGGATTACAGAGGGTGCGGTATTTCCTACTGCATATAAGGTCGGCAGGTTGGCTGGCCGTTACCGGTCGCTCAATGTCTCATCTGGCGTGTTCAATGATGACGATCAGCGCATCGGTATGGTGAGTCTGACTCGAGCTTCGAAGACAATTCAGTCGTGCTGCATACTTTAGGTGCTAAATTATTTCCAGAATGCATTTGCATCTCAGCTTCGTGTTAGCGTTCCCTACTTTGATGGTGACACATGTTTCTTTGCAGAGGATGGCACCGTCAAGACTCCAGACGACCGAGAGTCATCGTTACTAGACAATTTCCACCAACGTGCCACAGAGTCCTCCCTCGCAAGAGATTCGAGAGCGTCGTCGATCAGCTTCAGCCCATTACATGCTGCGGCTGCCAATGGGCATGTAAAAATCATAAAGATGCTATTAGACGGCAGCCCTAGCGGCGGTAGTCTGATCGATGCCCCATCGAAGGGCTATTGCTGGTGTCGACGTATGCCTACACTTCAGGACTGGCACGACATGGCCAGCATTCATGAAACGCCTGAGAACGAGTGGCGACCGTACGACAACTTGGAAGGTCAAGACGTGCCCGAATGGACAGCCTTGCACCATGCTATTGTGAGTGCCCTCTCTTTCATATCAACAGGTATCATGCATGAATAATAGCTAACGCATCTTAGTGTCATGGACAAGTTGAAGCGGCAAAATATTTACTGGAACGAGGAGCATCATATTTCCTATGTTCCCAGCAGGAACAAGAAAACCGTGACTACGTCGTGACTGCTCTTCATATGGCGGCTGGCACAGGCTGCCTTGAGTTAGTCAAGTTCATAGTGCAGGGTGGTTACCAGGTAGACATCGATACACCTGATGACCTAGGTCAAACTCCCCTTCACTGGGCCTGCAGAAATGGTCATTTTGATACTGTTGCTCCCTTTCTAGTCGCCCACGGAGCAAACATTAATGTAATTCGTGGAGACACACTTCAAGCAGCAAATGCCCCTTTTGACGACGAAGGCCAGGACCAATCACTACTGTTCGATCTGATAGAATACAGACAGTATGATGAGGCTGCAAGACTATTCGACCTAGGTGCTAACCCAAATTTGCGATGCGGCAAATACACGGCCCTCCACTATGTATGTCTTGATCATGGTATTTGGATGGATGAGGACAAGGATGATGAAGTTCTCGAACCAAAAATTCGTCTCTTCATTGATCGGATCCTTGCCGAAGGCGTCGATGTCTTTGAGACGGCGTCCGTTGAAACGAGCCTAACGTTGTCGGAACTGGAACCCCTTGAGATGGCCTGTCTGTACCATAATGTGCAAGCAGTTGAAGCTCTACTATCTGCAAGATCAAGACTATCAGTACCAGACAATTTCTCATGCGCAATGAATTGTGTTGAATGCTGTCTTGAGGGACTCTCTGACAAGCGCCTATCTTCTGGTCTGAGAATTCTATTTTTACTCCTCGACTACGCCTCTCATGTCGATCGTCCGCCAATCAACAAAAACACGGTATTGCTCTTCGTGCTCCAGGAATACTTGCCCCAGGATCCCGATTTGCGCTACACCGTGTTTGAAGAGCGGCTTATTGACCTAGCCGAAACGCTTATACGGAAAGGGGCTGATCCTCGATTCGTGAATGAGTCTGGGGAGACATGCTTCGAGATTGCGCTTCGGGAAAATCAACTGCAGTTATGTGACTTGATGCTTCGCAAAGGGTTCGAGGCGAGGCCTGAGGAGATCCAAGCTTATTGGAAAATTGGTAGAGAAAAAGGCTCAGCGAGCATTCTCAGCTTTATTATTGAGATGAACAAGCATGCTCAGCTGTACGGCAAACTACCCCTGAATGCCGCCAATCTAGTCAAACTACTCTCCCCGTTGCGCGAATCCGACTTCGACGAGGACATGTGGACAGCAACGCGGCTGGAGGACCTTATTCTGGGCCAAAGTTTGTTGGATCTGCATGACCAGCCTATAACCGACCTGAATCTTGCATTACACTATGCTTGTTATGTGGGCTCACCGGGCATTGCGGAAAAGCTTCTTAACGCCGGAGCAAATGCCAATTATATACCCCTTGACCCAGAGCCTGCGGCTAATACTCTGCTTATAGTCATGTACACTCGCGATCTTAATTATGGGTCATCAAGTAGGACAGCGAAGTTGAGACTGCTCGATATACTACTCCAAAATGGTGCAGACATCCTACAGGCTGGACGACTTCCAGAATGGTTAGCGGGCCCTTCACCCGCTATCCCAGTGTCCAGTGTTTACTGCGACGTAAATGCTGGCACACCTCTTCTTTATGCCGTTTCGAAACATGATTGGGAAGTACTCAGATTGATGTTTCAATACTATCCAAATATTCTTGGAAAAGATTCTAGGGTAGCTCAAGTTGATTATTTACATTTGGCTACCAGCAATCTTGATCCCGAACAGGGCGTCGACCGTACAGTCGCAGAACTACTACGTAATGGAGCTGATCCAAGATGGTTAGATGAGCGTGGTCAGCCAGCACTGCACAACCTTTTGTGTTATGTGGTCCCAAAAAAGCACGCAGTTCAGAAGTCGTGGGTGCATGTTATTCCTCGCATTGCAAGGATGCTATGGCACGATGAACTAGACGTCAACAAAACTAATGGTAGCATGTGCCCTGGGGAGATGATGGAAGAACTCTTGAACTGGCAGACTAAAAAGTTCGAAGGTGATCCTTCAGATAGTCAGATTTTGTATAAATCCCTGGCCAATGGGATTGCCAGACATTTCATATTGAAGTGTCACGAGGGGGGTCGCTTCTCAATCGAACTGCGGCCTCTTTGGCGACCTTTTGAGAAGGTCAAAGCTGGAATACAAATCTGAAGATTGGGCAATGGCGTGACATAATAAAGAGTCGCTTTAGAGGAAAGTGGCTAGAATCACGCGGAGCATATAAGATGTACAACAACATTACTATCTACCATAATCCAAGGTTGCCTCTCAAATTTATGGGATCTACGCATAAAACTCATATCTGCGTCTCGCTCAGTGACTTTTCATCGGCCTTAGCTACCACAAAATAAGACAACAGGTTATCAAGTCAAAAGCTCGTCGGTGTACCTTATCCTCTATCACTCACGACAGTATCACTGCTACAGCTTCATAAGGTGACAGGGAGATGCTTCCCTGTTCAAAATCATCTAGCGTTCGATCTGCTGTTGAAAGGAGAACTTCAGCAACTGTGGCATTGAAGTCACCAAAAGTGACAGTCTCAGAAGAAAAGTTGCAAAGAACCAGTGCTATCCGCCCATCAGCAGACTTGCGCGAGTATGCAAATATCTTCTCGTTCCGCTCATCTACCAGCTGGAAATTTCCGTATACGAATATGTCTTTGTGCTGTTTTCTCGCCGATAACACGGACTTCCAG
This sequence comes from Phaeoacremonium minimum UCRPA7, assembly GCF_000392275.1. Taxonomy (NCBI): domain Eukaryota; kingdom Fungi; phylum Ascomycota; class Sordariomycetes; order Togniniales; family Togniniaceae; genus Phaeoacremonium; species Phaeoacremonium minimum. The sequence goes on along the minus strand of NW_006921512.1, from coordinate 661,458 downwards.
CAATTGAAAACGGATTGTCTGTCATCCACCTGAGCAGCGGCGTTGATGACTTCGTAGTTCGGATTGGTCGACATCCACGGCAGGCCTAGTGTGAAGCCTGCATTACTACTTGAATCCCATTGCATAGGTGTCCTAGCATTGTCGCGGGACTTCTTTTGATATTCTTGCTTTAATTTTGCAAGCACTTCAGGACTGGCCGTATCTTTGTATAGCCTATTGGAACATGTTAGCGGTATTCTTTTCAAAGCTGGGTCGTTGCAATTGGTTGCTTACTTCCAATGATTCAAACAGTCTATATCTTTATATTCTTCCATGGGCCAATCCTTCGGGATGTTGTGCATTCCAAGCTCTTGGCCCTGGTACACAAAAGGTGTGCCCGCCTGCAGGCCAAGGAACAGAGCCAGCATCTTTGCGCTCTGGGCGCGATATGCAGGGTCATTATTTGCGAAGCGGCTGACTGATCGTGGCTGATCGTGATTCTCAATGTAAAGAGCGTTCCATCCGTCGTTCGCATACATGAATTGTTGCCACTTATCAACGGTAGACTTCAATTCTCCTAAAGACCAAGTACGGGGTGAGAACTTGCCCTGCGGTCCGTGGTCGAGATCCATCCTGAGATAATATGAGCACATAATCATAACTCAAGAGGCGATGCACGAGTACACCACACATAATCACTTACAGCTCAAAATGGAAGATCACGTTTAGTTCGCCTCTATCGCTTCTAACGCTCTTAATTATCTCTTGCGGGTCGTTCACGCACGGCATCTCGCCAACGCTAAAAGCATCGTACTCTTTCAGAATGGCGCCGATTTCTTTCAAATATTCATGAAGCCTCGGTCCTGCTGAATAATACTCAGCGCCAGACAGAACTCCCCTAGTTGAGTCGGGAAATCCTTGGTCTTTGCTGATGAAATTGATCACGTCAAGTCGAAAGCCGTCAATACCACGATCTAACCAGAATCGTACGGTTTCGTGGACGGCTTTGCGAACAGCGGGATTCTCCCAGTTGAGGTCCGGTTGCTCTTTGCAGAAGAGATGTAGATAGTATTCTCCAGTGAGCTCATCGAATTCCCAGGCACTCCCTGTATTGCAACATATATCAGCTTACCGATTTATGATCCATTGAAATATGTTAGCTTTTACCTTGAAAGTGGGATTTCCAGTTGTTTGGCGGCTGTCTGTTACCCTGGGCATCGTATTTCGGCTTCTTCCAGATGTACCAGTCTCTATACTCGTTATCCTTGGAGCTACGCGAGTCCTTGAACCACTGATGCTGGTCACTTGTATGATTCACAACAAGGTCAAGAACCAACTTCATCCCCCGTTCATGGAGTTTGTCTTTCAACACATCGACATCATCGATTGAACCGTACTGTGGATCTATCTTGTAATAGTTGCTGATGTCATAACCCTGGGGTGGGAGAAGTCAGCGATAATATAGGCATCTATTCTCGCGGCATTTGTAGCGAATGGGGGACAGTTTGCGGTATGAACTAGTAAGACTTGCCATGTCAATTTGCGGACTCTCAAAGATTGGAGACAGCCAGACTATATCGACGCCAAGGGCTTTGAGATAATCGACCTTTGAGATGATACCTTTGAGGTCTCCTACGCCTGACCCGGTAGAATCCTTGAACGAGGCCGGGTAAATCTGGTAGACAGTGTCCTCCTTCCACCACGCTTGATGTTGCTGCAGCGCGCCTTGCGACACCGCACTTTCATGGGGAGACATTTTCTAGAGATACCGAGAGTACTCGCCCCAAACAGCTTGAAAGAGAACGGTCGACTGAATGAGCACGTTCTCCGACGTTTCGCAACCGACGGCGTTTACTGTATGATGCAATTGAAAGAGTTTATAGAAGTCCGTCTGTCGCAGACTCGGGTATTACGGGGGTTCTTGGCCAATTCCCGCGCAGTGGAGTTAGACAATAACTGGGGAACGCCGCAAGCTTGGATTTACGAAGCTGGGTCTCCTGAGGGGACAAAAAGCGGCTCGGAGGTGGGGGCTTAGCGGGTATACAGCCCCAAATTCTGCCGAGAATTTGTGCGATCAGAGCTCCGTCATTGGTGCCGTCCATATCCTCAAGCAGCTGTCCTCCGGTGTCCGGCTGCCGGGCGTGGCCGAGATCGTACTCCCGCTTGTCTCATAATTAAGGCTTAGTGGTGAAGAGATTAAGATAAAAGTGACAATCTGTGGCTACCATTGAAGCTCGCCGGCACAGCAAACAGACGCACTTAATTAATATCTCTTGATATATTAATGTGTTGAATGATAGCTATAAAAGTTCTTTGTACGAATATATTTTGAATCAGGTTGACTTGCCTAATAGCTACCACGTCAGAATTGAAATAAGCTTCTCAATAGTAGCTTGCGACACATGCTTCGCGCCGCTCGAGAAGGGATCGCTTAGCTCGCAAAGCGGAAGTCAAGACGCTTGCTCCCCTTGTCAGTAGTTGTGTCGAGGTACCGATCCTTCTCCTCCGCACTCATCGCGTCCCAAACCTTGTTTCTCCGCTTGTTGCGGATAACGTAGTACAACTTCACACTAATGTAGATGACAATGTTCATGCATGTGATGCCCACGAGAACTCTATTTCCTCGGCGATACTGAGGACGGTCATCCTTCCTGTAGATGTTCGAGCTGATGATCGACTGCAGTTGAACGGCCATGTTGTAGAGCGCGGCTGAGACAGTTCTGGTTCGCACGGTATTAGAGTTGCGACTACACCAGCCCACTTGCATCGGGTGTGGTGATGGGTATGAGAGCAGTACGACCACAAGTGCGTACGATCCCCAACGATTAGTGTCGGATGGTAACACTGCTAAGGCGATCAAACAAGGTAGGAACCAGATTTGAGCAAGGAGTCCTGAGAATGAACGTTGATTGATCTTTTCGGATACGTAAGTGAGAAGTAGCATCTTGATATGTGTCAGGCTTTGTCCAAGTAACATCCAGATTTCATCGCACTTACGTTGATAGTTGTAACCACTTGACAGGGGATACTCAGCAAATTGGAGTTGAACGTATCGAACCCCAGTTGCCGCAATGTCAAGGTCAGATACTGATCCGGAGGACCGGCTGGAATGCCAAAAGTCAAGCCAATGATATAGATTGGCCAGATGTCATAATCACAAAGTGACTCCCATAGCAGCTTTGGTGTAATAGCCTGTCGGTTATGCATGTCGCTCTTTGAGGGGTCATCTCGCAGGATCCTATTCACCATGATCTTTTCTTCTCTTTCCGTGAACCAGCCTTTGGGTCTCCACCATGCTTTGGTCTGTGTTGGCGACGGACACATCATAAACACGGACCATATACCGATGACAAGAGTGAGAACACCTTCAAGTAGGAATAGCCTGATATCTGTTAGCTTGGTAGGGTCTGCCGTGGTTCAGTGAAGCGTACCATCTCCAGCCTTCATGCCCGTGCACTCCACGAAGTCGCAATAGCCCGTAGGCTAGTAGCGGAGCGATGACATCCGTCAGGCGATTCGCCATCCAAAATAGTGCCAGGCGGAAGGGCAACTCGGACCCCTTGAAAAAATAAGACAGATACTACATTCATTAGCCTTTGGGTCAAAGCTGCTGTCAAGGCTAGCAAGCTCACCAAAATCACATCTGGGATGAAACCTCCTTGCAGGATCCCAATGAGTGCGCGAGTAACTAGGAACGACTTTCGACCGTTAAGCCAGAATTGAGAGCCGCTGACGAAACTCCAAAGAATCATCTGCGCCGGGATCCATCGATCTCTATTTTTGGGATTAGTCTCGAGCTTCACCTGTGAATCGAGATCTCAACATACGGGCCAATCTTCTTGCTAACGAGCTGAGATGGTAGCTCCGCCAGTAGAAAGGCGGTCTTAAACACAGTATTTCCAAGATTGTAGTCATTTGTGTCGAGTCCCAAGTCTTCCAGAAAATTGTCCGTGTTTGCTTGCGAGATGTTGCTCCGGTCAAGATCGAGCGCGAAGAAGGCAATGCATGACCAGGCGGTGACTTTCCAGTCGATGCGAGCAATCAAAGGAAGCTCTTCACCCCAGGTCCATCGGAAAGATGGATCAAATCGGTGAAGGTTCTCGTACCGGGGACTGGGCTTGAAGTATTTGGCGGTTTCCGGGTCATCATAGACCGAAGGTTGAGTAGCGATCTCATCGTGGCGGCGCTTCTCCTTGCTACGTCGCCAGAAACTGGCGATGGCATGGGCTGGTGGCTCAGAAGACTGCAACTCAGCTTGGCGCTGGAGAATTTTTTCACGGGTCTCTTCGAGTTCTTTTGAGTCTGTGGGCAATTCATTGACAGCTTTGTCATCGGAGTCGTAGACTGGTGTGGCCACTGGCTCGGGACCAGCTTGTTCCTTGTCGGACCTAGCCATTATGTGCTCTTCCAGCTCGATGTTCAGCCGGTGGAAACTGCTCCAACAACCCGGTTCGATTCAATCCTTATAATGTGCTATTGTTGTGCCGGCAACATGCTTCCTTTACAACCCCCACCTCTTGGCTTTTTGTCGTGATCAGTCTAAGTCATGATGCAAGTTGTGATGTGTCGATCTTCACCCACGAATTGAAGAACCCCAAAGTCTTGGCAATGATAAGTGAAATCCGCACTACTTTCTATTTCGGTGATTTATCTTAACATTGGGCAAGATTGTACAATATCTAGTTTGATGGCAAATCACTTGGCGGTGTTCTATACCAGGGAATTTTCCAAGGCAGCATGGGGAGACTCTGCCGCTCAATGAAATGACAGCCGGCTTGGTTTGACATGCGGCAAACTTGTCCCGGCTCCGCGGAGTTGGTATTCTTTTGACATTTGATGTATAACGGGGGCGGGGTTGGGTTGCTTGCGTGATGTGTGATAGTGATGTCGTTGTGGCCGATCACTTTCATTGGCTGTTTCAATGTTGTTGGAATTGACATCCTGGTCCTGTTCAACGTGCCGAGCCGCAATTATCGCTCTAATGCTCATAATCACCTTCAAGCCGACTTACATTGGTTGACTAGAATTTTCTTATGTTCTAGGGTATGAATATTGACAATAGCAAAGAAACAAAGTTAATGCTGCATGACGTCTCGAAGCGATTCTCCCAATATGATAATTATAATATTTGAGCCACGAGAGCGTATCCGGTGCGCCCTCTTTTCTAAAGCTTAAGCGTCCCAAGATTAAAGATATAGCCAAGTTTTGGATGACGGCCGCAGTCTCGTATCGAAATTCACGCCCCGCGCCATATTATCTCGAGGGACCAGATTCCAGCTACTTCTCGTTCAAGTTTCGTTAGTACCAGCAAGCAACTGAAAAGGCAAAGGATACAAAGAAGCCCAGACAGAACGAACTATATCATTCAGAATACAGATAAAACATTCAAGTGGTATATCCATACTAAGATCAAAACTCCAATCCAAATTCAACTTCATCCATCTAACATGGGCCCCATATCCAACTAGGCTACTTGTTTATTCGTCGTGGTATCAAGTCTAAACTTATTCGGCTTCTTATCAACTAACTTCGCTTCCTCATTCGCCCTCTTGATCGCATCCCGTGCATCACTCCACGCCTTGCGCTTGCCGGTATCAACCAGTCGCGTCATATGAGGAGATACAATACCCCACCCCATCAACTTGGACATCTCTGGGTCTCGTAGCCGGAACTTCCATCCCGAGAGGCCCCAGCTCAACGCTTCGCGGATGCCCGTGCCTGCCTTGCTGTGCATGAAGCGGTAGAACTCGCCCGGCCGAACCAGGCCTTTCTCCGAGGTGGGATGGGCCGTCCAAGTGTCTGCGTTGAGCTTGGTCTGTTTCTTAATGGACGCCTCCATGTGTTTTCGTGATGGGAAGGATGACTTGCCAGCCCATAGCTGGGTTATGGCCATGGCGCATAGTTCGCCGAGCACCCAGGCACAGTCCGCTGCGTTGTACGTGTTCAGGAAGGCGACGCTATCGGCATACTCGGGCGGGAAGATCTGCAAAAAGAGGTCAGGCAGGGGTGGACCATCGTAGTTCGCAGGCGAGCGCCTGTTGAGCCACGGTGTGAGAGACAGGTCGCAGGAATACCCTGTTGCCATGACCACCGCGTCGATGTCCTCCAGGATAGTCCCGTCCTCCAGTTCAGCGGATTTGGCGCCGACAAAACGGCGGAGACCCGCCACAGATGCTACACTGCCAGCGGCGAAACATGGGACTAGGTCTTCGTTGACGACAGGGAGAACAATTCCAATGGATGGCACCGGCTCCAGCTTCCACAGTGGATCCGTCTCCCACGCTTTCTTGGACAAGCCTTTCAGATAAGAATCGGTGATCTTGACCATCGCTGATGGGGCCTTGTCCTCGAGCCAGTTCATGAACCTCAAAGTGTGGTAGTTCACAGTGAGCTCTACCGGACCGCCGGCACGGGTTCTTGATAGGACCATAGCGCCACGCCTGTGAGAGATGTACACCTTGGAAGCAACGTCGACGAGCTCGACCGCGACGTCTGCTGCAGTATTACCGATGCCGACGACTAGGACGTTCTTCTTTGCGAAAGGCTCGTTGCTACCCTAGTTAGAAGAGGCGATCGCCGTATGGAATCTGATGAGTCACTCACGACTTGTAGTCTTGCCCACTGATTATTGTGCCCTGGAATGCCTCCATACCCTCATATGTAGGCCGACTGGGCTTGCGAACTAAACCAGTAGAGAGGACTATCTTGTCAAACTCCCGTATCGACGATGTGCCATTTGATGCAATAGTGAGTTGCCATTTTCCGGTCTTGTCGTCGCGAACAATACTTTTTACGCTACTGCTCACCTCGATGTGCTCCCTGATGTGGAAGTGGTCTGCATAGTCCTTCAAATATTGACACATTAATGAACCGGTAGGATACAGAGGATAATCTAAGTCGTCTCAATTAGCCAGTGGAGAGACATCACGACACGTACGATGATAGACCATACCGGAAGGGAAGGGGAAATCAGAGAAGTGAGACTATGGAGATCTGTTAGCTGTCACTGCTGAGCTTTTCTTGCTAAGTAGGTGATGCATACGATGAATTTGCAACTGTTGAGTGCCGTATCTAGACATGTCAGTATTGGCCTGTCGTTTCAAGGTCGACGAGTTGGCGTACCTTTCAGACATGTTGTTGTTCCTGGCTCTGTAGAGTAGTTCCATACTCCTCCAATGTCATCTCTGCTCTCGAAAGCTGTAGCCGCGAAGCCCTCTTCTCTTAGACACTTCAGAGCAGCCAGCCCTACGGGGCCTGGTTTGACAGCATTAGCGCATCCGCCTTTGCGTGGGATCCGTTTGGTGACCTACCAGCACCAACAACCGCGACAGTGACACTCTCCATTGCTTCGTGCCAAGCAACTCACAGGGCGCTACAACGCAGTCAAGCATGAGATCACAAAAACAAGAGGTCTCCAATATAATAAATTAAGATGCAGGGGAAACGAGGTAGGATTCCTCATCGTGCTGAGCTTAGGTTCTGTCTGACGTAAAACGTCTAATTTCGATGAGCTGGCTGCGCCGGAACCAAGCGAAATGGCCCCTGATATGCAGCGATTAGCCTACCTACATCCCGGTTCTCCTTACAGGGCTACCACGGTAGCGGCGCACGGAGATATTACAACGAGGTCGGGTTTAGGAGGCGGACTAGCGGCCGCATTGTGAAGTGTGTTGATGGAATTGAAGCTGGGCTATGCTTGGTGTCACAAAGCGCTCTTTGATCAAAATCTAGATTGAATGACATTTGGACATTACATTATATACAGATATATACACATTTGAGGTGTTTGGACTATATCGTGCTATCTCTTGTGTTGCCGCTCAAAGCTAAAATTCCATACCTCAGCTCGAACATCTCCAGCAGACGACTGCTTCAGGCCAACATGCTGGAACACGCTGGGCTCCAAAGCCCATTTCCTCAATCCCCGGCTCTCCGCATAACCTTCTAGTTTCTGGTCTCCCGCAAAGTCATACGGAGGGTTCCTCAGTAGGTTCTGGAATCCTTCGAGGTGTCTCTCGGGGATAACCAGGCCCTGCGCGCAGCATCCGTAGCGCTCCATCTCGCGCGCGCCGGGATTGGGCCACGGGATGAGTCTGTTCACTGACACTCGTCCTGCCATGAAATACAAGACAATCATCGCCGGTATCCAAAGACCGAACACCGCTGCTGCGAGAATATTCGACTCGGCTGCTGAAGCGCCAGACCTAGCACCAAATTTCCAACGCCTCCGAGCCTCTAGGAATAGGGCTAGGATGACGACGTAGACCAGGAAGATTGTTTCCGAGTACGTCAGCCATTCTTCACTGTTCCACCCCATGAAGATCTCCGAGTAGAACAGTCGTAGATACATCCAGTCGGTCTGTGTCTTTTCCGACTGGCTCTCCGTGTATGCGAGCCCTTTCTTGAACCGGCGGAACCAGTCCCGCGATGCCACGATGTCGTCCTCCACGAGCGCAAAGTAGGGTGACCCGTAGTTGCGACACGTCTCAACGAGCACGGAGTGGTCGAGACGCATGTTCTCAACCCGCCCGTCGCCACGCGGGTCCTTGTAGACGTTGAAGGGAATCGTGCGGTACACGTCGCTGATGTTGGAGGGCGTTGACTCGGTGTCATACACCAAGACTTCGTCAACAATCTGATCGAGCCATTTCTGGCCGTACGCGAAATGTGCTTGCGGGGACTTGTCGGCGAGGAGGACGACGATATGGACGGACTTGCGCTCGTCAGGGGTCAGGGTGTCGGTCAGCGTAGCGACGGTGTGCGAGAGGAAGGACTCGGAGGTGCGATTGACGCTGGGGATTCCGATACATAGAAGCTTGTCCTTCTGCGAGGCTGACGACTTCACGCCCGAAGGCTGCTTGAGGAACTGGTCGGCTTCGGCGGATCTCACGAGCGAGAAGCGCTGCTCGTAGGCGCGGCGCGTGTCGTAGAAGATGGAGGAGGGGTCATCGTACGAGTTGAAGTAGCTGAAAATCAGGAGAAACAGCCACACGATCCAGAAGAGCGCATGGACGTAGGAAATGCGCATGATGGTCGTCGCATGGCCGTTGCAAAGTCGCCTCCAAAAGAGATTTGAAGATTGAAGATTCAAAGATCCGGGAGGCGGCAAAAACGGCCACATTAGTGGGGGACCGGCAGATGAGGCGCTAGAGAGGCACGTAAAAGGGCGCCTCATTTCAAGCGTTTAGGCTGAGCTTGGCATAGTTGCCGCTCGAGCCGATGCAGCTAGCAAATAAACTTGAGTATTAAGATTTAGGGAACAGATCTTGAGTCTTGAGGAATGCTGTCTTAGTTATCTTGACTCTTTAGCGACGTATCCCAATGACTCATTTAAATCAAGACACCGTGAACGCAGAGTATGTTAGTGTACAAGTGACTGCGACAACTTCTTCATGTCACATTTCTAAACATTCATCGACGGACGCTCGTGACTGGGGCTCATACGCGTTTGACCACGTCCGCATTGATATTCGTATTCACGGCTCGACTTCTTTGGCAAGAGTCCAGCACTGCCGCATGCCTGTTCCCATCGTCTCTTGCTCAATGTCGTCGCCTGAAGCCCACCGACTGAGCCGACCGCTGATATCAAACGCTTCTGCATCACCTGTCTCGGTCTCGAGCTCGAAGAATTGAACATGCATAGTCAGCTTGATATGAGAAAACAACCATGGCACACTACCAAGTTCTCCAACGTGCCTTAGCCCCGCCGGCAGCTTCCCCGACTGGTCTTTCGGACGACCCTTTCCTTCGCTACTGAGAAGTCCAGAGACGAATTCCTGCGCAGCCTTCTTTCGCAACTTCGGCGTGCTATCGTTTGTACCCGGTAAGATGAGACTCGGAAGCTCCCACAGGCCAGCAAGTAGACCTAGAGGAAGCGTCAGCAATGTATCAAAAGCGAAGCGCCTCGCACAACAGTGATGAACGAACCTTTGTCGGGACGTCTCTGAATCAAGTAGGACCCATCACTGCGCCTTATTGCGCATACTATCGTCTCTTCTTCACGTACAGCCTTTTTGATAGCCTTGACGGGGAATTTCCGAGCGTGATCAACAGCCACCTCTAGAGTCTTTCCTGAAGTTCCCGGTGTTGAAGTTTTTGCCGATTTCGCTGTCGACCCTGATTGTCCGAAGAACGATGAAAGGGTAGCCTGTTTCTTGCCTTGGGGTTTCTTCTTTGTCTTTGCTTCTGCAAAGCCATCAACCTCGTCACCATCCTCTTCATCGGATGCCGCGTCAACCTCTTCCATTGGCTCGCACAAATCACAAAGCTCTTCGATGTCCCCCAGTGAATCCTTCTTGGTTTTGGTGGCCACCAGCAACCCTTCGCCGTATGCTCGACACGTTGATGTAACAGGACATGCAGAGCAATTCGGTTTCGGGGCACACACGGTACTCCCTAATTCCATCAGCCCCTGGCCCCAGCGGCCAGGACCGTCACTCCTACGCGTCACGTCAGTGCCTTCCGACGCGTCTTCAGCAACTGCCTTCACAAGTGCATCTGCAGCAGCCCATAAGGAGCTGATAACTGTTTTGTCTGTTTTAACGTTACCCAAGATCCCCAGCTGCCGGCTCAGAACACGCAGCACATTGCCGTCCACCATCGGCGCTGCGTGGCCAAAGACGATGGCTGAGATGGCGCCTCCAGTGTAGCGGCCGACTCCTGGGACATTTGCCTCGAGCTCCTCGGCAGTTTCAGGCAAGAGGCCATTCATCTTTTTATCGTTCACAACCTTCTGCGCTGCAGTGTGAATCCTCGTCGCGCGGCTGTAGTATCCCAAACCTCGCCAGGCGCTCAGCACATCCTGCTCATCGGCCTTTGCGAGGTCCTGGATAGTCGGCCACTTCGCCATCCACCGATTCCAGTAGTCAATAACAACTGAGACGCGTGTCTGCTGTAGCATGATCTCGCTGATCCAGACCTCATACGCGCGCCTCTCCAGGACGCGCCGGAGTTCGCCCGCGTCACTGTACTCTTGCGGGTCGATCCACGCCTTGCGCCATGGCATTGCGCGCGCGGCGCTGACGCTGTCGAACCATTTCAGCAGCACATCGCGACCTGCTCTACCCTGCTCGCCGTCAAGGAGCAGTGGCCGATGATACTCCACGGCATGCCGTCTGGCCGGTGGTGCACATGCTTTCCAATTGGTCGTCCCATGACCGAAAAGGCGGCCATTTAGCTGAGATACTCCATTGTGTGAAGATGCGCTTGTTTTGAGTCGCTTTGCTGGTCGTGGTGCTTCTTCCTCAGATGGCGGCGCGTCGTTCGTCCATGACGCGTCGACCTCGACGCGTGTTGATGTTTTACGGACAACTTTCTTCACGATTTTCGGCGCATCCTCAGCGTCCGAAGTGACTTGGACCTGTATCCTCTTGGCCGCAGCCAGAGAGCTCTTCCTCCGAATAGTCATGATATATGTCGTTTTGTCTGTGATTGTGCCGACTGTTGTGGTCTTCGCCGTGGTGGGGCATCCGCCAGGTCCACCACGCCGGCTCCGCCCGCCCGCCCGCTTTGGTGGGTTAGGGTTGGGAGAATTTGTGTCCCCTGCCGATACGGCATACCAGCATCTCGGGGTACTTATATACCATCTCAGTTATTCAAGTGGATTGCAGGAAACAGGTAATCTGAGGTCTTCAATACCATCATGGACTTCTTCAGTACTTATGGAACTAGCTGGCCTTCCCCAACGTCGCTCTGTAACCGACAGCCTCTAGTGCCGTAGCTACCTTATTTCCACCACTGTCGGACACACTGAAGACAAAGTGATCGTTCGATAGTAACTCATACACGAATCTATCCATAGATGCCCAAGTCAGACAGGCGCCATCCTGCCAGAACAGCAAGGCATTTGTAGCCTCAATCTCCTCGGGAGTGCCGACGGTAGGAACGGCTCTCCACGATTCCTGTTTGTCTGTCTTGATGTCGGTTGGGTACATACGGACGCGCACCTCTCCTTCGGGTGTGGGGAAAACCGGTGGCAGATTGATGCTTAAATAGGTGTTGATAATATCGACGCCACGGATGATCCAGGTATCAACTGAAAACCCGGGAGAATCGTCCAAGGAGAGGACGATTGTCGAGTTGGTTCCTTCATCACTATACGTCCCGGCATACACCGGCTGTGCCTCGTCCTTGCTGGCTTGTTCGATGCTGGGAAGGAGGGCCGTGGCAAGCTCTGACCATACTAGAGTGGGCACGCTATCGCTCTCTGGACCGGCGCTCAAGACCGTGATGACAAGATCGTAGTCTGGTATGAGCACAATGAATGAGTGGTATGTGATCAGGTCTCCGCCTTTGGTGTAGAATTCAATGAGGCGCCCGTCTTTGGTCACGTTATGAGCGCGGTAGATCTCCCATGGTGTGCCGATGAACGTCCCTGCCGAGGATGTGCCAGTGGCTGGCTTGAGCCACTTTCTTGTCTTTGCAGGACTCAGATATTTGTTAAGAAGCACGGCGTCACCAAATTTGTGCAGATCATTGATCGTGGAGTAGTAATTGCCGGCACTATGAACATGATAAGCTAACAATCATATCTATATTCGGGAGAACTAGACTCACGGAGCTTCAAAGCCAATGGATGCGTTCCTATCACACATGTAGTTAGCAATCACCTAGAAGACAAGTCGAACGAAGAATAATAAAGTCTGCTATCGAAACAATGCTGATAAAGCAGTGTATCGGTCAGAGTTTACGAGAAACTCCATAAATAGATGTGGTTTTGGAGAACTGCTTACCACCATTGATCGTCTACGGGAATGAATCCCAAGTTGTCGTCCGGCTTAGACGGAAATGTATTAGTCACTATGGTGGCTAGCGTCAGAGTTGCATTTTTGAACATTACAGAAGTGGAATGAGAACTCGTGATAAAGTTGTACAAAGCGGAAGCTCAAAACGCACTTACTTCCTTGGGGTTCCCAGATAGTCTTTTTGATGTACTCTCCTGCATCTTGTCCGGTCACGTTTTTCAGAACAAATCCGATGACCGCCCATCCAATATTGGAATAGACAACACTGGAAGAGAAAGGGAGGTATACAGGGGGCCGCTCGCCAAAGCGGTCCCAGAATACTATATCGTCAGAACCACGTTTTCGTGCATATAGTTGGTAGTAACATACCACTAGCATCGCATGGAGGAAGCCCCAAGAGCCCCGAGCAGCCAAGATCTTTAGATGGATCATCAGGAGGGAAGCCCAGCTCGGTCCAATTTCCATAAGGCTGGAGGTCCGTGACCACTATCTTTTATCAGTCTCATACTTTGAAGCTCATATCCACGACGTGCAACTCACTATCCCCGCCTATGCCACCAAGGTGTGAAGCTAGTGCCCCGAGTGTGATATCATCCCAATCAATAGTCCAAATAGGATTTTGGGCACGCGCCTCCTGGTTGAGATACCGGAGCTGGGGGAGATATTTGGTTACAGGGTCGTTGAGATCAACTCCACTGAGTTGCAAGAGAGCCAAGACCGGGAAGACTTTGGACGCACTTGCGAGACGGAAGACTGTATCTGAATCCACCTTCTGTACACCTCGAGGGTCAACATTTGGCGGGGTATAGCTATACTCTAGCAACAGGTTGTCTTCATGAATTGATTTAACTCCAACTGCGAGAGCGGAGCCGTTAAATCCAGCCGTCATGTCATCTAAGAGGGTCATTGCTTTGGCCACGGCTGACTGAACTGCTGGGTTGGAGCTTGGTGCAGTTGGCGCCGGAAGGACGGGCCCAAGGGGCGGGCAGTGTCCATCAAGAGCCGCTTGGACTCTCGAATGAAGGAGAAGCAGCATGCCCCCAAAACTCAGAAACCGTGATTGCTGCATTTTACAAGCGACAGTGTTTGAGGAGAAAGAGTTGAAGAGAATGCATTCATAGGCGGTCGCGTCGTCTGTCGAGACTTGAGGCTCTTATCTAAAACTGTGACCCTGTACGAGGTAGTCATGGCAATTAAAGATGATTCGTGCGGTCGCACGTGTGCATTTCGTGAGATTCGCATTCTTTGAAAATCAATTGCTACGCCTTCCAATTCAAGCATGGCGCCTCAAGGTGAGAAATCCTTTCCAGAAATGAGCTCACCGGTTCTGGGTACGGGTGTCTGAAGGAAGCGTAGTTCGCGGAAGGCTTCCCGATGGCAATGGTTCAATGGTCACATCTTGACGGATTACCTAGAACTATGTGTCAACAATGGGGTAACTAGAAACCAAGAAATGCTATGCAGTTTTGGCACAATCTGGACGTCTGCGCGATGAATTGATGCTTTCCTTGCAGTCGACTGCAAGACCTCCTGAGCGCAACAATTGGTCTACGCCGTGACATCCGATATTTTAGAATCATGAGATGCATCTTCCCGATGTTGCTTTGCCGGGGAATCACACCTGGTGGCGGCCTAACATCATCATGCACTTCTATCTCCACAGTTGGCGAATAGTATCTTGCTCTAGAACAGGTAAAACCCGTCCACTAACGCGCTACATCTGGCAGGCGCATTCGCTAGATCTTACATATGTCCTGTCATAATGCGCTGTTAATTAAGACCTGTCAGGCAGCGAAAGCTTGGCTTTAAAACCCCAATGAGAACTTCGGACCAAGATTATGCATAACCACTGCATGTATATCGAGTCCAGATCCTTGCTGACTGAGATTCTCCGCATGACCCGCATCCTGCTGGATTTAGTTGACCTTTTTCGCGAAAGTTTCCACCAAGGTGTCTTCGATATTACCAATAATTATCTACTATGGCTTGATCTAGCCTGATTCTGCGTATATTTTGCACCAAGGTCGGATGAACCGTGACGTGCTGCCTGATGTATCCGAACTGCTTCCATCATTGATGACATTTTGTGCTCACCGGTCAAAATTGCCTCATCTCATCCTTGTTCACAATACTGAACTTTTTTAAGGCTATTTCCAAGAGAGGATTCAAGTTGTATATCAACACGGGACATCAAATTTTCATAGCTTCGAGAAGCTCAATCAGGTTAGGGACGGGTCACGATTAATGAGGTTTAGTTTACACTGACTGGCAACTATTTTACGCATGAACCGTAGATAGTTACTTGCAAGGTTGGTGGAGACTTTGCAACTGGTTGTGTCGCTGAGTGTTTTCTAAACAAGCTCGCTCAGAAAGTTTCCGGGCTTAGAGTCAATAGTATAGCAGGGTAATGAAAGACAAGTAATCAACTAGTAGTGGCAGAGATGCCATTAGCGGTAACGTTATCAACATTCTCGGTCATGATCTAGTCATTGAGTCGTTCTGAAAGCAGACATGCAAGGTAGAGGAGCTGACAATCCCGAGTCTCTTAGACAGCTTCGTATTCGGACATTACTTGACTACGCAAATTTCAGTCGGCTAACCCCATTCTCTTTCCCTCCTCCCGTAGCTACTTAGATACAATTCACTCGACATATTCTGTTACGGCTAGAGGCGGTAACACCTTGAGCTTTGACAGATCTCTTAGTGTATGGAAAGCTGACTCATAAGAGTCGACGCTGCCATGGAAACCCATTTTCCTAGCCTTTCGCATGCTGAGTGAGAGAGCCCACCCTCCGATAATTGCAGAGTCACTCATGGCGAAAATCTGTGCTCGCCGTGCGGCATCCTTGAAAGGGTCCAAAAGCAAACCATGTTTCTCGGCAAGCTCTTTCCACGCTCCCTGTACCTTCGAGTCCTCAGACCATTCAAGCAAGCTGAAAGAAGTCTGGGTTACTCCTTGTGGGCCGTAGCTGTGGAAATAAATAATTATTCTAGGATCAAAATGCCTTGGATTTAAGGCGTGTGTACTTACCCTCTTGGAGTTTCCTTCCATCTTGACTCAGAGACTCTGTACTTGGAAGGATCGTTCTCGGGAGCTGTCCAAGATGTTCCATACCATGTACCGAGATAAGGCCACAGTCGACCCCACGTGAAAGGTAGTCCGTCCTGAGCATTGAACGCTTCATTACCAGCGTTCGGGTTCAGGACCGCCCATTCTTCAAGATATGCATTCAGAATTGCGGTGCTCTGGCAGAACTCTCTATCCCATGCTATATAATCTCCGGGGAATTTCACAGGCTGGTTGAGCTTGGCTTGAACTGCAGCATATACGCCAATGCCGACCATGTGGTTGAGAAGATTATCTCGCACAGCCCCTATGATGTAAGACGGTCGTACAACGTTCCATTGCGCTCCAGTATCTAAACAGTACTTGGCTAAATGGTCTTCTTGAGGGTAGTAGAAGTTGTTCTCGAGCAAAATCCGGGGATCGCTCTCGAAAGAGGGATTTGTTGCTGGGCCGATATGAAAGCCATAGTGTTTGGCTCCAGTCTGCAAGAGAAACCTCTTTGGGGCCAAGTTGGCTAACTTCAAAGCCTCGAGGAAGTTCGCGATCAGGTTTCCTGTTGTGAAGTATCAGCGAGTGAGCGTATACTTGTGGAACAATTTTTGAGACTGCTAACCGTTAACCTTGGCTAATTCATCCGCTTCGGACCACATTCCCAAGACACCGCCTTTTTGAGCGGGCTGCATGTAGGAAAAGAAGAAAACATGATCTCTGTTTGAAGTCACATTAGCAAATCTGATTTATGCTAGGGGCTATTTTCAAACAAATAATCTTACACTTTGTCGACTGTGTCTTTCAATGTCTTGGCTAGTATTTCTGGATCTGCCAAGAAGTCAGCCTCAACATGCTGAATGCGGTCTGCACCATCTCCCAACTCCTTGAAGAAGTAGTCCGGAGGAGGCCGGCGCGAAAGTGTGTAGATTTTTGACCATCGCTCAGGAGCAGCGCAGAGGACTTTCAGCATGTGATATCCCGAAATGCCCGTGGCTCCAGTGACAATTGCAGTGAGATTTGTCACATCTTTCGGATACACAGGCAACCCGTGGAATATACCATTGGACTGTACTAATTCGGTCGTTCCAGCCATGGTAATCAGAATGACGGAGCAGATGATTTGGCAATTTTGCGACAAACTCACGAAACAAAAGATCGGGCGAGGTCATATAGCTACTATGGAGAGTTTCTGCCTACCCAGTGGGCCTCGTGGACCATGGCTTCGGTCCCCGACGGCCATCTACTAGGGATTCCCTAGGAATACACCGGTAGCCTGTCCAAAGGCGTATGAACTCCTGGAGTAGCCCCCGGGTTGTTGACTCCGGGCTGTGGGGTTTGGGGTTCGGTGAATCCTCCCCGCGTTTCCCCACTTCTCCGCTTCTTGGTGCGTCACTGGGATTAAGCTGGACAGGGGGTGCCGCCAACCCGGGACGTGCGCCCGGACACAACAGGGACTCATGTTGAAGTCGGGCTGGCCCAAGCACAAACCTATGGTGATGCAACGGTCCTCGACGTGTTTACATTACGACAATCAGATATATCTTTTGTAAAAGATTGTAGTAAGAATCGGGGCCTAAAATGTATATCGATATTCAATGATGAATTAATTTCCGCATCAAAGGTCATCTATTGGGATCACAAACCCGAAGCCAAGTCTCTGATCAGCTATTGTGATTCTACAGTACATGATACTTCTTGTTATGGCATCTGAAGATTTTGCATACTTTACCTAGGCATCAACCAACGACTTCCAAGTTCTCATGATGAATTCATACTATTAACCTGTCAGATCACGTATGTACTCTGAGACACCGTAAATTGTAACTCACTTGATCAATACGGTCTTGGGCTCGGTGTATGCGCGGAGGACCTCCGAACTGAACTCTCGCCCCAAACCAGATTGTTTCTTGCCACCGAAAGGTGCTACAACATTCATCTATAGCTATTAGCATTGATCAGTAGAGGGCAATCATGAGTCGGAACTTACTACACTAACGCAGTTAACGCCCACAACGCCTGAATCGAGCTTCGCCGAGACTCGCAGGGCCCGGGTGACATCTCGCGTGAATACACCGGCCATAAGACCGTATTCGGTGTCGTTAGCCCTTTGAATGACCTCCTTCTCGGTATCAAAGGGAATGACGACGGACACAGGTCCAAACACCTCCTCGTGCAAGATCTGTGCGTCGTCACGCGGATCCACGAAAACTGTGGGCTCGATAAAGTAGCCAGTCTCGCCGAGCTTTCCACCGCCCGCAACTAATTTCGCCTCGGTCTTGCCGCGCTCGATCATCTTCTCGACCCGTTCGTAGGCCAGCTTGTCTACAAGTGGCCCATAAGCGGTATCTTGTTCAGACGGGTCTCCCATTTTCGCGGCAGCAGCTTTCATCTTTTTGGCATATTCTTCGATGAATTTGTCGGCAATGGACCTCTGAACGTAGACACGAGAGGCGGCAACACATACTTGCCCTGATCGGGCCATAATCGCGTTCACGGTCCACGTCAGGGCGTTCTCGAGATTGGCATCTTCAAAAACCACTGCAGGGCTTTTGCCGCCAAGTTCAAGCGTCACACGCTTCAAATTGCTTTGAGCAGCAGCAACCTGAATCCTCTTTCCAGTGGCAACGCTGCCAGTGAAGCTGATC
This sequence comes from Phaeoacremonium minimum UCRPA7, assembly GCF_000392275.1. NCBI lineage: Eukaryota > Fungi > Ascomycota > Sordariomycetes > Togniniales > Togniniaceae > Phaeoacremonium > Phaeoacremonium minimum. Next base: position 643,033 of record NW_006921512.1, on the reverse strand, counting down.
TTACGGATGCGCATATGACTGGCAAGCAGTGCCCCTGAACTGCCAGCCCCAGTAAGAATTTGCACGACTCCTTTGGGGATACCCGCCAACTCAAACAAGGGGCCGATAGCAAGTGTCCCTAACGGTGTCTTTTCAGATGGCTTGACAATTATTGTGTTTCCTGTGGCGAGGGCTGGACCGACTTTGAAAAACATTGTGGCGATAGGGGCGTTGAAGGGACATACGGCGGCGCAGACTCTTTACTGTTAATTAGTTTTATATTTGAGATAGCTCTCATAGACACTGCTAGACTCACCCAAGAGGCTCGTGACGAACCAATTTGACAAAGCCATCGTCATCTGGGATGTATTGGCCCGTTTGTTTGTCGGCCCAACCCGCAAAATATCTTAATCCATTCACAATGTAGGCTCTTTCTCGTGTGGGAATGAGTGAGATTGGATTTCCGCTACTGAGTGAATCCAACTTGAGGAGGTCTTCGAGGTGCTCTTGTAGAAGATCAGCGAGCTTGTTTAAACACTGGCCGCGCCGCGCATTGCTGAACTCGCTCCATTCCCCGAGGAAAGCTGCTTGTGCAGCTTCAACAGCTGTGTCCACGTCTTTCGCTGTCGCCACTGGGATCTTATCTGACACAACAGTACCGTCTTTGGGGTTGTGAACAGTGAAGACCCCATCGCTGCTTGCCTTCACATACTCGCCGTTGATGTAGAATTTGGTCAACTCCCCGGGACTCGGGGTCTTGAAGCCAGTCATTCTTATAAAATGGGAGCTTAGTCGATTTCTCTTGATCGACGTAGAATTGGGACTTTAAGATATCGGAACACAGCGCTCACTCTTTGATATGCTGGCTCTCGGGTCTAGAAAGCAGTAATACCCAGACGCCGGTTGAATTCATCCTCGTCTTGTTGTCCGGCGTCGCATAATGCGGGGTGTTCGGGGTCATGCTGCCGCATCGCTTGTCCCCTCTAGTCCTCCGCATTCGGGTGGTGCTACGCGATCGCCGCACTTTAGACCAGCCCTCGGTCTGAAGTCACCGAAGGATTACAGTGGGCGCCTACACACAAAAGCAACACCCCTAACGTGACTGTCGAAAGGGCCGCATCGACTTGAACAGGAAGACACCATATCACTTAACGCAGGAAGAATCATCTAAATAGCACTGGACGATACACTGTGAAAGATGGTAAATCATGTACGCTACAAGCACGCAGCGGGCTGAGTTTATTTTTGCTCCTAAGTGCGAAATACGACATTATCGGTAGTCAAGACAACTATCCATTCTTATTGCTTCAAACCCTTGCTGGCACCTATTGCAGAGCATTTGCCCGTATTCAGCGGTTCATACTGCAAAATCAGAGCCAGTGTCAACCTTGCCACTGGAGCCTGACGCACCGTTTGGTGCTTTGCTCTCCACATGAGTGGCTGATGCTTTCTCAAGAACAATCCGCTCATCCAACTCTGCCCTTTGCTCATCTGTAAGTCCAGTGATGTAGACGGCAACCTCGTCACCGAACTTCTCACCAATCTCCTCCAATGATAAACCCTTCGTTTCCGGGAAGAGACTGTAGATGATTGGGATGTTGATAGCCGTAAGGATGATGAAGAGGAGGTAGTACTTCCAACCAACTTGTGCGAAGGCGGTCGGCGCTGCCTCCAGGTATGCGATGACAGTGAGAAACAGAATTGAAATGCCGAACCCCAGACCTTTTGCACGAATGTGAGTTGGGAAAATTTCAGCACAGAAGACGTAACTGGTTGCATCCAGGCAACCGCCATAACTGTCACCCAACTGATCAGTATACACAGGAAATGGATCTGAGAGGGTTCCACGTACAAGCCGACAAACAGAAACATGAAAAACACTCCAGCACGTAGGCCCGCAGCATTAGATGTGCCAGTGTACTGAGCTGTCATAGCTGCCAAGCAGATGGTGCTAACCAGACAGCCGGTCATACCGATGACTTTGAATGCCCATTAGAAATGTCGCTGACTCAATTTACGACTGGTACTTACTAAGAAGCATCTTTCTACCGACGCGGTCGATCAACAGAGAGTTTATGTAATTCCCACAGCATGCAACCGTCACGTATGCAGCCGCGAGCACTAACGAGATTGTGGTAGAAAACCCAAGACCTTGGTAAAGGAGCACACTGTAGTCTGTGCAAGTATTAGAACATCAATTAGATGCAGACACAGTGCTATGTCTGACGTACTGTAAATGACTAGAATGCCCGTGGACTCGGTTCCGAACATTGTCATAAAAGCACAAAACATTCGCTTGCGGTAGGAAGGTTTAGTAAACAAAGTGGAGACTGTCTCTTCTGCCGCAATAGCTTGATCTCGGTGAACTTGCATCTTCATTTGATAGTATTCCTCCTTGGCAAAGGTTGCGGCTGCTGAGTCGTCATCGCTGCCGCTAGAGTGAAGTTTCAGAACAGTTCGCCATGCTTCATCATCGCGATCCTTCATAAGGACTATAGGCTTATTAGTATCTGCAATGTTGTACTTCAATCAGACACATACGCCAACGAGGAGATTCCGGTAGGAATGGAGACAGAATCAGCATAATGAGTGGCCACAGTGACTGGAGGCAGAGCGGGAATCGCCATTGAAATGCATTGTTCGTTGAAAAGTAGCAGGCAACGCCGATCCAAGCTGCAACAGCATAGCCGAAGACAACAACAACACCTAATATGGTTAATGATGGAAAGGAAAAGACACACGGAGTCGGAGGTGTTCATACCATGTTGGGACACAAGGAATCCACGGCTTGCAGGCGGCGCGATTTCGGACTGGAACAATGGCACCAGTACAATGAGGATACCTATAAATAAAGTCACTTTTAGTGCCAGCGGAAGGGACTCACGGCGAACTAACCGACAGCAAAGCCACCAAGAAGACGGCCTATAAGGAACATAGCAATGTGTGCGGCACCACCTTGTAATGCGCCGCCAATGATAGCAATAGGCGTTGCAATCATTAAGGAGGCTTTACGTCCAAAGTGATCACAAGCCCAAGCAACGAAGATGGCTCCGCAGAAACCACCCACTCCAAAGCAAGCATTCATTGCACCAATGATACGGTTGGTATATGCATATCGCGGCGAAGTTGTATCCTGCGTCAAATCGAAATAGTCAAACCAACTTTGCTGGCCTAGTGTGGTAGATGTGACACTGAAAGCATAACCGTATGTCATGCTACCCAGGCATAGTGCTAGGATAATCTACGTATTCTCGTGTCAGATTGCTGCTGTATGTCTTTCATGAAATGAGCAGTTACGAACCGACAGGTTGAATGCGGTAATCGTCTGGCTGGCTTTCCTGGCCATGGTGATAAGCTTGGACGAACAAACCGCTGTTAATGACTTTCGATGGTTGAAGTATGAACAATGATTTCGTACAAGAGCTGATCATTCTATTACGACCTTCCGGGACAAAAGAGAGCAGTGCCTTTACGCGGGTGTCTGAACCTTGAACTCTTTATACGCCGCAAATCAAAGACTAACACTCGGACCTCAGGTCTAGGGATTTAGTAGGTGCAGAGCTCGGAGTAAAGGAGCCGATGGCAAGGACATCTCACATCGGCATGGGCTAGGGTGTAGGTGGACCGCCAAATGCCTAAGCTCTTTTTACTAATACTCTGGGGAAGCTGGGATCTGGGGTAACGCTAGGAACCTAATCCCCGCACTTCTCGGTATTCCATTCTGTCCTGTGCGACGGTTTACATAGAAACCAATGATGCTCGCTTCATTTGGATATGTCAAGTCTCTGTTTTTTCTATATCCAGAATGATTAATAATAGAGAGTCACCGGAGACGTTGTGTAGAGATTTTCAAGTAGTAAATTTTGACGGGGCATGTTTACCCCTAATTCGCGTCGAAGCAACTATGAGAAAGTATTTTCACATGTAGAAGTAATGCATGTTGTTACAATGAAAGAATTCGACAGCTAATTGCGGGAAATATGAAATCTGAAAAGCATTGCAGTATACCAATACCATGTCAAAGCCATAGTGTCTAAGAGGAATCATAAACATATATCGGGCCACCGTGCTGTTTCCTACTACTCATAAAATGTCTTGGCCTTTAGCAATCTCCCAGCTACATTCTTATCATGTCCATATATCAATTGTGCATCAAAGAGTCGTTGGAGTCGCTTGATCATGTTCAAGCTATGGATCCAAGCATTGTGATCTCTCGCTAACCATCCGTGAGGATGTTTCAGTTCATAATTCTCCGCAATATGGAACTGGTCTGTGGTCCAGATGAAGGTACCATCCTTTTCTAGATTAATTTGCATGATCACTAACCCGGGTGTGTGACCTGGAGAGTGATGTAGAGTGATGCCCTCGAAGAGATCTAAGTGTTCGTCGTTAAAGGTCTCCCACTTCAAACGTTCTAGGCTCATGTAGTGCGGCATGTAAACGCCAAGGTCTGCGCCAGTAGCTATAGCCCAGCAGGCATGTTTGAATTCTTTTTCGTGCACATATATGGGAACGTCAGTGCCCATGAAGTGCTCAAGCCCGCCGGCATGATCCAGGTGCAAGTGGCCAATAATGACGGCCTTGACATCCTTGATGTCGTTTCCAGTAGCCTTTATAGCGGCTGGCAGTTTTTGTGCCTCGCTATACTCAACTCTAGGGAATACGTCTGTGAGAGGAGCTCCCCAGTTCTTGAAAATGGGTTCTTAGTAAACCTGATGATTCAATTGGAAGTGAATGAGCTCACAATGTCAAGGTCTTCGGCGCAACCAGTCTCGTAAAGAATAAGTCCAGCGCTAGGATGATCTATCAGACATGCTAGTAAGGCTAAATCGCGTGTTTTGGACTGGGGATTTGGATTGCTAAGAGTTGTAGTGTTTGCTCCTCGGAGTAGCCTGTTCAGTATAGGTCAATCGAACAAGACCTAGCCACGTTCGTTTTGGAAGTTTCATACCAAGCTTCGTCTGCTCGTAGTGTTCCCAAGTCCAATAAATACATTTTGGTACCGGGAGGACATCTGAAAGCAGGCACGCCCGCTGCTGCAAGTGAATGAGTCGGCAGTACCTGTGTGCCCATGTTGATGGCCGAGAGCAATGCGCTCGTACTGCACTCTGATTGATACGATTGAGAAAGATACTAATAAGATGCTTCAACCTCACATGCGTCACTGAGTCGCTGAGTAGGGCCTGGAAGGAATAGAAAAGATATTAAGGGCAGCTGTGCGCGTTCGTCGTTGGATCATATACCCCTACTCATGGACCTATGGGGACAGAGTCGTATGGGGACGGAGTCGCTGGTAGCACCCGCCCCACAAGATCTTCGGGACCGGTGCGGAAGGTCCGGACTCAACTCACCGATGGTAGTCTTTAGGAATCTAACCAAAAAGAGATGGTCTACCTCTCTTGTACTTATATCATGAGTTGACGCATCATCTCTTTGCCACAATCAAAAGTTGACCCTGTGACTCGATGCCAACAGAGAGGATACAGCTCTTGTTCAAGTACATTTTGCTGACTATGGACGCCGTTATTTTTTCCGGGCCCTTCCAGATGACGGTGGAACGAAGACCTAAGCCTGAGATCAAAGGTCCTAATGATGCGATTGTTAAAGTTTCTGTTGCCGGGATATGTGGGAGGTATGTCCCGCTACTTCCCCGGCGTATCGGAGTAGTGCTTGATTGACCTAACAATCCTAATGTAAATAGTGATTTACACATGTACAGGGGTCATCAACAGACAAATACCGGCCATATTGTGGTACAACCCCTGAGACGAAAAATTTTGTCTGAAGCGTGTTCGACTTACATTCTTTAGGGTCATGAGGCGGTCGGCATAGTTGAATCGATTGGCCCCAGAGTTTGTAAAGTGAAGCCTGGTGATAGAGTCATTTGTCTTTTCTCTGATGTTTGGTTAGTAAGCCAAATCTCAACACTTAAATGTCATAAGTCTCTGATCGCGTTACAGTATGTCGTGTTGGTATTGTACACATGGCTATACAAACCGTTGCACAAACGGCGGTGCTTCCTATGGAAGCCAACTGCTTGATGGTTCGCAAGCTGAATATGTTAGAATCCCACACGCAGATGGCACTCTATTTCCCGCCCCCGATGGGATGGATGACAAAACGCTGCTTATGATGTCGGATATATTTCCTACTGGTTATTATGGCGTGACACGAGCAACAAGTTTCTTCGCTTCTGAGTCCGAGAGCTTAGACCAAACGGCTTCCACTGCCGAGTTCAAACAACAGAATATAAGCGATAGTGTTTTTGTGATCATCGGCTGTGGGCCAGTGGGCCTTTGCGCAGTGCTTACAGCACGATCTAAAGGAGTGCGGCACCTTTACGCCGTTGATACGGTAGACGACCGGCTTGAACAAGCAAAACGTTTTGGGGCCACGCCTCTCAACTTTGAACGAGATGACATAAAGCAAATTATACTTGACGCCACAGAGGGCAGAGGTGCCGACGCTGTTGTTGAAGTTGTGGGCAATCGAGCTGCTCTCCGGTCAGCCTATGATCTGGTTCGACCTTGTGGATTCATCTCATCCGTTGGATTTCATCAGGGCGATTTGCCTTTCACTGCCCTAGAAGCTTACTTGAAAAACGTAACGTAAGTAGCAAGTCAACCTTCTCCAAGCCCAAGATCACTGACTCATCTGTAGAATAAATTTCGGCCGTGCTCCTGCGCGTCAAGTGTTTCGTGAGGTTCTTGGCCTACTCCAGGCTTACAAGGAGCAGCTGGCTGAGTTCTTCTCCCATGAGCTTCCTCTGTCAGAGGCCGCTATTGGCTATGATATGTTTAACAAGCAGATCGCTAGAAAGGTCGCGCTGAGGATTGGAAAGTAAATGGCTGTGTATAATGGCCGATTGTTGATAATCAACCATGATTCGACTTCTCTTACCTATCTAGTAAACCTGCACTGAGTAGCTATACACATTTTAAGGCTCTTCACCGTAAACTAGATTCAAAGCTCTCAAGCATGTTTTGGTGCTAGAAGTCGATTGAACTAGTAATATAGTACAAGTAAGATCACCCTGTTTGTCGCACGCACTTCACACCTAAGGTCAGCCCATTGAGTGCCTCTCTGCAAGGTCACCGACTCGAAGTGGATTGGCACAATTTCCAATGCTCGGGAGAAACGCCGAAGCTCGGCCTTGACATTCCGCGTTCCCCCTTGATACTCTGATTTCGGACTAGACCCTATTCCCCATCGTGTCCTACATTGAATTCACTACATATACTTACACGGTGAGCTCATATTACCACGCCCACTAAATGCTCTTAGTTCATGTAGGGCAGGTTTAAAGCTACTAAGACCGTTGTTGTTTAGGTAACAATAAAGATGCTTTTATCCCTATAGACTCAAGTCTTAGATAGATCGTGCCGAATACACCGAACTTGATGAATTGACATTATATTGTGTAATCTCTCGGAGATTGAAATCCTGAGCTACTATGAAACTATATTATTTACTTGTCCTCTGTTCGTGAGCAAACGTTCCGGTCTAGTTCAAGAACAAAGATGTCGCCTAGAAGACCTATCAGGATCGGCAATGTCTCTGGTGCTACCGGGGATGCGCCTCACGCGATGGCTCGCATGGTTGAGTGTGGAAACGTGGATGTCATCACAGGAGACTGGCTTTCTGAGATGAACATAGCTTGGAAATTTTGCCCTCTGGTGAATCTTTCATTACCAAGCCCGCAGGCTGGTCCGGCACGGTCAATAAATTCAATGTAACCGCACAATTGCTCTATGAACTTCAGGGCCACATCTACCTTAATCCTGATGTTGTCGCTGATCTTTCTGGAGTCAAGGTAGACGCGACAGATCAGAAGGACCGCGTCTTTGTCAGCGGGGCCCTTGGTTACCCACCTCCGCGGACGACAAAGGTTATGATAGCTGCAGAGGCAGGTTTTCAGGCAGAGACCACATACTATATTAACGGGTTAGATGTCATCGAAAAAGCAGATATGATGAAAGCTCAATTGAATCACATATTCAAGGACGCCAAGCTCAGCAAGTTCTCTGTCGAGCTATACGGCACGGAGGCAGCCAATCCTAAGACACAGGCTGCCGGGACGATTATGCTTCGCGTATTTGCTCAAGCACGAAACCGAGAGTGCCTCGATAACCAACATTTCAAGACTCCAATCTACTCGCTGCGTATGCAGAGTTATCCCGGTATGGCTATTTCACATTACTGAAACACAAATGCTGATTGACACAGGGTATCACATGAATCTTGACTTTCGGACTATGGAGCCAAAACCATTTATGGAGCTATTTCCCGCCCTTATTGATATCTCAGAGGTGCGACATCAGGTCCAGATTGGGGATGATTTGATCAACATAAGTGCACCTCAAAAGACGGCGGACTATTCGGTCCTTCGTCCATCATATGAGACTGCAAGCCCACTGCCACTAGAGGAGTTTGGGCCTACCAGTCGAGCACCTCTCGGCTCTATAGTTCACGCGCGCTCAGGAGACAAAGCAAACAACTCAAACGTAGGATTCTTTGTACGACACGAAGATGAGTACCCATGGCTACAGTCATTACTCACTATAGACAGATTCAAGTCACTGCTGGAGGATGACTGGGAGACAGGCAATACAGATCGGCGCATCGAGCGCTGTGAGTTCCCTAACATCTGGGCTGTGCATTTGTGAGTTTTGCGGAGCAGGATTGATAAAAACGCAATTGTTAACACCCATTGTAGTCGAATCTTGGATTTTCTTGATGGTGGCATTGCCAGTAGTTCAAGAATTGATGGGCTTGGCAAAGGCGTAGGTGAATATCTACGAAGCAAAGACGTGGATATTCCGGAGGTATTCCTGGAGCGCGGGCGAATTTGAGGCTCAAAAACATCATGGTTCTAAGCCTCAATTGGATGGACTCTTACAAACGCGGATAGTTCTTCGGATTTTCTCATGAAGTGCGATATCGGCGATCCAACGTCTCGTCTACCGGCATCATAGAACCGGCAGGGCTGCTATGCAGTCAGAACTCTGACGATTGTGAAGCATGATACATGGCAAAGAGTGTTGTCATTTCAGTCTCCACTGCCGATTCCGATACTGGAATCGACGAGCCCAACATTTCTCGTAATCGCATTCATGTAAACCAATCCAGAATCACGAATTCTAAAGCGATTTTGTGGACTTGTGGCATCACCAAATACTAAGCGGATCGTCCTAACTCCACATAAGAAATTGGGTCGTCGGCTGGTTCACACCGTAGGCATCTGAATGAAACCATTCCTTGTCATGTAGTGCGGGGGAGTATCCACTGTGTCCTGCCCCAGAATCGACGATGCAGTGGCTCGAGTGGGTGATCAGGTCGATGCGGGGAATCTAGCATTCTTGCCCCCTACCAAGTAAGTACTGACGTATTCAAAGGGGGGGAGGGGAATATAGACTAGCTTAGCCTAGCCTGTTCCTTCACTTCTTCCTCGAGGAGATCCAGGAAGAGGGAAGGCGAATTGTGGTCAATGGCTCGTTGCGGCACGACGAGAGACTTGTAGACGTTCATGTCTTCTCCTTTACACAGCGTATGATATACAACGGATGATGGCGTGCGATCCGTGCCATCTGCGGAAGACTCGCTGCGACAGGAAGCTCCCACGCTGCAGCTCGTGTGTTAAGCGCGATTTGCATTGTCACTATCCTTCAAGGGTTCACTACAGGCAACTTGAAGCCTCCCGTCTGGAGGCTTTGGAGAATAAGGTCCGCTTGCTAGAAAAGGAAAATGAAGGTTTGAGGCAGCAAAGATCCAATCGTCCTCAGGAACCTCCAACACCGGAGCAAAGTGGCATCGATACCCAATCTCCGGCCCGTAATCCGGAGCCTCCTCGGGAAGTGACGCCCGCGACTGGAGATGATCGTGATGTCCACATCACGGCGCACGATCCGAGGCCCACCCGGTCGTCCATGCCGGCCACTCAGCCTCGCTTTTACGGGTCGGTCGCTGGTGTTGACTTCGTGGACCTTGTGGAGAGTGTCGTCGATGTGTCCGGGGCATCTAACGGCGTCTTCAACATGGTCACTGCCGAGCTTCGGAGTGCGGAAACATCACCATCAACTCAGCTTTCTCCATCCAGGGTACCGGAAAGGCACGTGGCTAAACAACTCGTTGACGTCTACTTTGAGCATTGGCACGTCACCTTTCCTCTGTTGTACCGCCCAGCTTTTCTAGACCTAGTGGAGATTATCTACGAAGACCTTTCGTTTTACGCACAGAATCCAGCAGCCGCTTTTGTGTTTGATATTGTCTTAGCACTAGGCTCTGCAGCTCTAAGGCGGTTTGAATGGTCATTCAAAGACACTGAAGCGCACTTTACACGAGCTTCATGCAAGCTCGATGAGATTCTAAGATACAGAGATATCCGCGCCCTTCAAGCACTGCTACTCTGCTGTCAATATGGCATACATGCAAGTTTGCGTGATACTGCCGAAGAAATGTGGCATCTTTTGGGGCAGGCCGGACGCCTATGTGTCGAGCTCGGACTACATCGGTCAAGATTGTCGCCTCGTTCTGCGAAGAATAGCATTCACTTGACTGGGCCGATTCCAACCTCTGTAGAAATCGAAATGCGGCACAGGTGTTTCTGGTGCTTCTACAACTTGGACCGGTACTCGCATCCTGATTTAACACATATTTGACCTAGAGAGCATCAGGCTGACATAAGGTCTACAGGATCGTAAATGTGATGCTGAGCAGACCTCTGACTCCTTCTGATGATGACATTGACACCCCACTGCCATCACACTTTAACGATGAATATATGGCACATTCACCACCAAACACGGATGCACACACCACTCCAGCACCTACCAGCATATCCCCTTTTCTTCAGATGATTCGTTTGCGCCGCAGTCTTTCTAGAATACACAGGACTTTTTACACCAACATGGCGACTCGTCTACTGTCACTTGAGCAAAAGGAAGCCATCCGGCGCGACTTGCTCAACGAGTTGAACGAATGGAGAGCAAGTAATGATCGCCTTCTACGAGTGGCTCCTAAATCAGATTGCGAGGGTGTTCTGTCTGCTTTCACGGATCGTAGTTGGTACGAGGCCCTCTATCACAATGCGGTGCTTCTACTCTACAGACCATCAACTGCTTTCCCTCACCAAAGTCTAGAAAGCTCTACTAGAAACGATGACATTCTAAGAACGATGTGGAATTCTTCCCGGGCTACAATATACAATTACAGAGAAGTACTCCGAGCCCGCAAACTAAATTATTCCTGGATATGTCTTTATAGCATCTTCATTGCCGGCCTGTCAAATGTTTATAGTGTAGGTCGGTGTGCTCAAAGGCGAGTAACAGACCGAGCCAGCTTTCTGCCATCTGTAATCGATGTTATCGATGATGTCCGTGAATGCTCCAACATTTTGACAGCCATATGCGAGCGATGGGATGATGCTAGAAGCTCGTGCGAGATATTCAGCCGCCTCAGCAACGGAGCCATCAAAGAGTTGCTCAAAGCACAGGCCCTGCCAAGCTCTTCGCTGAATACGGTTCCGATTACAGCTGGTGTTGGCAATAGCACGGTTCCCACCTCAAATCTGGCTTATGAAGCTCCTGCAATGGATTGGAGCAGCTCGGACAATGTTCTGCAAGACTTGAGTCACCCCAGCGCAGAGCAAAGACCACGGCAGGATCAACATCAATATGACAATATACAGGAGTTCCAGCAACTATTTCAAGATGTACAAACTAACTCTTATGAGTATGGGTTTAACGGTTCAAATGAAGTTTTCTTTGGCTTCGACAAGGATTGGTTCGATCAAGTGTGCTGATATTTGTCGGGGTGGTTGCGAGTGCTCTCAGACACAGGTCCTTGTAGATGTTTTGATCAGAACAAAAGAGTGGATTGACCCTTGTTTAGGACTATAGGTTGTCATACGGGTGTTTTGAAGCGAGGAGCCAATGGTCCGGAAATGTGGATTTAGTGGCGATCATATCTTAGCTACGACACGCCTCAAGTGTCACTATATAACCTTCTCTAGTTTAAGTTCCTCTATTTCTTTTGTTTCCAGACCAATCCCTCGTAGAACTTCTTCGGAGTGCTCCCCTAGAACCGGAGGTTTGGTGCGTACTGAGGGCTTGGTTTCACTGAACTTCACCGGGATACCTATGGTTCCATTAATCATCTCTAAAATAACAGTATTGGAACGACCTGCACACATACCGAGAAGCTTAATGTAACCCGACTCTGTGGCATCATGATCGAGTGTCTCGATCATTTTTCGCGCTTTTGCTTGAGGATGTTCAAATACCTGCTGCATGTTGTTCACTGGACCATAGGGCATGCCGCTTCCCTCAAAGACTGCAAGCCACTGTTCCGTGCGTTTGGCCGCAAAGAGTTTGTTTAAAATAGCTGTGAGTGCATCTCGGTTTTTTACCCGCGCATCGTTATCTGCAAATCGAGGGTCACTTGCAAGTTCTTGTTGGCCGAGCCTATCACACAAGATCTTGAACTGCCGGTTGTTGGTTGCTCCCAGGACCAGGACTGAATCGGCAGTCTCGAACGCGTCGTATGGTACGATGCTAGGATGCTTAGTCCCCCATCTCTGAGCCTCCAGGCCTAGATTTAGCCAGGACATAGCCACATTTGCTAGCAATGACACTTGTGTTTCGAAAAGAGATGCATCGATCTTTTGACCCTTCCCTGTGATCTGGCGATTTACTATGGCGGCCAAGATAGCTCCATGGAGGTAAAGACCAGTACACATATCTGTTAGTCCGACGCCCGGCTTAGTTGGTTTCCCATTGCGCTCTCCCGTAATGTATAGAAGACCGCCCTCAGCAGCTGCAATGACATCGTATCCGGCTCTTTTTGCATAAGGCCCACCAGCGCCATAGCCTATTGCCAGTCAACTCGATGGAAATAGTACGTCAACGTTGAAACAAACCTGAGATGCTCGCATGTATCAAGCCTGGATTGTGCTGGCTCAACTGTTCATATCCAATGCCCATTTCATCCATCTTTCCGGGCACAAAGTTGTCTACCCTGTTCATCAAGTCAGTGAGGCATTTATCAACTCCGCCATATAACATACACAACATCGGCATCTTTAGCTAGATTGAATAGAATCTCGCGACCCTTTTTGTGCTTTAGATTCAGCGTGATGGACTTTTTATTGCGATTGATTGTTGAGAAATATGCCGACATGTCGGTTCTGCCCTTCCAAAATCGGTCTTCTCCCTGAGTACGCCATGATCTCGTGTCATCCTATAAGCAAAGTAAGTATCCATTTATTGTGCAAAAACACATTATGCAAAACTCACGCCTCCAACGGGATGTTCAACTTTAACAACATCCGCACCATAGTCGGCGAGGATTTGCGTGCAAAACGGCCCCTGAGATATTAGTCAATTTTCCTGATATTTTATCTGCTCACTTACTGCTAGGACTCTAGTCAAATCAAGAATTTTGATTCCCTGTAAGGGGCCTGTAGGGTTCGTTTGGCTTTGTGATACAGTGCTCCTCTGTCGGCGCTGCACACGCTGGATATGAAGGTTGCATCGTTGGCGAGGTCCATCGAATCGAACTATTGGATGGAAGCCTTGAAGTTTGCGGATCTGCAATGCATTTTTAAGTTCATACGATGTGTAAGATGTACATGTCTGAAATACTCTAACAGACATCGTAGCTTGTGGTCGCGATGAGTCCGCTCTCAGCTGACCCGAACGGTTTCTCAAGGCTTTGGCTTCCTCTCTATCATTTATCAAATACTCGTAGAAGATTAGACCGCTGTATTCAGTTCATCTCAAAAGCTAAGGAGATCAGATTCAGCACTAGTAGCTTCACGGATGCCAGCCATGGTTCCGAGCTGCATCATAAGGCCCGGGACCCACCTCGGTCGCATAATCCCGAGGGCATCATCACCGGAAAGTATCCGCCGAAACCAATTAGCAGGGTTATACCCCTGTCTTCCAGGTGAGCACCCTCGCCTTAAGTCATCGGCGGTAGGTGATAACGGGCAACGCAGCCCTAATGTAAAATATTAGAGACTGTAGGCAATATGCATGCTGCAATCCAAGTTCTTAAAGACGGTGATATTGAACATCGTCCACTTGATGTTGAGAAATAGAGGTTTAGATCGAGCAACACTGCACTAAATCTCGATCATGACCCCATTGACACTCGGAATAGTAAGTAGACCCCGTGTGGCACAGGTCTGATCCTACACTTACTCCCATCACAGTCAAGGCGGATTTCACGCTGCATTGGTCCTCAATGTCGTCGCCTCTTGAATTCGACTACAGGCCCGCACATCTGGACTGGAAATAGATTTGCACATAGCAGAGCTACTGAATACCTTCAGTTGAACGATCCAGATTTAACTGATTCGCAAAGAACTGTTAGGGAGGCTATCGCAAAAATCTGTTCTGACTTCCCCGACGAGTACTGGGCGAAGCAAGAAGAGTCGAAGAAATTCCCAACACAACTGTACGATGCACTTGCAAAGGACGGCTGGCTTGGCATCTGTATGCCCTCGAAGTATGGTGGATCTGAGCTTGGTATTGCCGAAGCTGCGGTTATGATGCAGACTATCTCAGAGTCAGGAGGTGGGATGACAGCCGCATCTTCCGTACACATGAATATCTTTGGACTTGAACCGGTGGTCAAATTTGGGTCTGAAGAGCAACGGCAAAAGTTCTTGGAGCCTCTGATTGCGGGAAAAGAGAGGGCATGTTTTGGTGTGACAGAGCCGAACACTGGGCTTGATACCTTGCGGCTACAGACTCGTGCTGTCCGCGATGGCGACGACTATCTGGTGACTGGTTCCAAAATATGGATATCCACAGCCCAAAATGCCCAAAAGATTCTTCTACTCGCCAGAACAACTCCCCTCGACCAAGTCGCCAAACCTTCTCAAGGCCTTTCACTGTTCTACACTGACTTGGACCCGAAGGTTGTGGAGATCACAGAAATTCCTAAAATGGGCCGCGCTGCAGTAGATACCAACATGCTATTTTATAACGACTGGCGTATTCCAGCTGCGCACCGTATTGGGGCCGAGAATGAGGGTTTCAAGATGATCATGCATGGCATGAATGCTGAGAGAATTCTCATCGGCGCAGAAGCTCTCGGCTTAGGCTACGCTGCGCTTCGAAGGGCAGCCTTATATGCTGGTGAGCGTAACGTGTTTGGACGCCCCATAGGTCAGAATCAAGCCATCCAGCACCCACTGGCGGATAGTTGGATGCAACTAGAAGCGGCGAGATTGGTCATCTATCAAGCTGCAAAAATGTATGACCAGGGGTATCAAGCCGGCGAATATGCCAATGCTGGGAAATACCTAGCTGCAGAAGCTGCATTCCGCGCTTGTGAAAGAGCTGTCATGTGTCATGGTGGAATGGGGTATGCAAAGGAATACCATGTTGAGAGGTATCTTAGGGAGGTATTCATCCCACGTCTCGCACCTGTTAGCCGGGAGATGATATGTAATTATATTGGAGAACGCGTTATAGGATTGCCCAAGTCATATTGATATGAATTAAAATAGTTGGTAAAACATATGGGAAAGTTTTGTTTAGCTATTCATTCATGTATTCCAGTTTTCTTAGCGATGCCTTAGCCATCTATAGGGATGCCATCCGGGTATCGGTTGCCAGACACCTTGAACTTTGCCAGGATATCATCAATCTCGGATAGCTCTTCGTTTGTGAGCTCCCAGTCTTGGGCATTTTCTCGAACTCGAGCCTCGGTCGTCGCGCCTGGAATGGGAATAATGGTAGGCATGCCAGGTTTCTTAGACAAGCCCTTGACCCAGTTTATGGCAAGCTGGGAAGATGTGCAACCTTTCTTCTTGGCTAAAGTTTCAAGTTGCTTTACCAACTCCAGATTGATTGGGAAGTTCTCTGCTTGGAAGCGGGGATAATAACGTCGAGCGTCGTTCGGCGCAAGATCATCTGCGGACCTGAATTGACCGCTTAACATCCCTGAGCCAATAGGCGAATACCTGATAAAAGACGAAGTCAACAAACAAAGCTTTCGCATCAAATCTAAGCACAACTTACGCAACCAAGGGAATGTTACACTCGGCACATGCGGCAGCAACACCATTCTCAAGAACATGTGTTGACCACAAACTGAGTTCAACTTCCACGCATGAGATCTTGGTAATCTTGGCCGCACGTCGAACCGTTGCAGCGCTGACTTCGCTGATGGAAATTCCGCCAATGACACCCTTCTTTATGTATTCATCTTCGAGAAATTTGAAAGTGATTTCAAGTGGTGTCTTGGGATCAACTCGTGCACATTCAAAAATATCGATCTTCTTCGTCCCATCAAGATCTCTGAGGATATTATCGAGGCTGCGCTTGATGCCTTCAGGTGAACCGTCTGGGGTCATCGTGTGGAAGTCGAAAGCGCCTTTGACACTTAGAAGTACTTTGTCGGCATCTTCAGGGTACTGTTTGAAGTATTTGGCCAAGAGCTTGATCGAATTCCATTCAGGAGTCCCGTAGTGCTCTCCCGCATTCCAGAAGTTGCAACCAGCTTCGAGCGCCGTTCTCAAGGCATTCACGGCCTGCTCGGGCGGGATGGGCGGATCATGAGAGACGAGGCCTGTAGTATATCATCAGCAAAATTCGCTCCCAGCGTGCACACCCATACTGACCCATGAGGCCATAGCCAGTTGAGCCGACTTGCTTTCCAAGAATTTCGGGCATGGTGATAACTTTCTCTCTGAAAGGAGGGAATACAGATTACAGAACAGGTGATAATCAGCTTGCGTTCCCAAATGCTGAGTGCTCCTCATAGTTGGCTCACACCATTATATAGGCGCGAGTGTCTAGGGCATGGTGAAATAAAGCAATGCGTCATAAGTTTCAAGACACCGTACAAGTCGAGCAGCAGAGGTCTGCCCGTTGCAATGTCCGCCAGGATAGCGGATAAGATCCTAACTCCGGGCATGATGACTTGTTTCATGATTCGTAATTGTTCACGATGCATCTGCTAAACCTTCGCGAGTTGTCTGTGACTCGCGCGATGTGGGCAGTTATGTACGAGTTGTGGATTAGGGGGTATTACTGAAGATACAGGAATGGCTTTGATTGGCTCATTCCCAATTAGGAAACATTTCTCTCATTGGCTGACCTGAATCACACTGGGCAGTGCTATGGAGCAAAAAATCTGGGCTGAAAATCAGGCAAAAAGGCGCTAGACACTAATCTGGAAGCATCTCTCTCATTGGCTGAAGGAAGAGGCGCCTTGAGATGTTGCATCAATCTGCTCTTTACGAAGCGCCAACCTCCGGATGTTGGCTTGCCAGTCTCTAGCCCGATTTTGCCGTGCGTACACCTCCATGTAATCCATATCGATGGAGGGAGATTTCACCTCCTTAAATCCATATTAGCGACGGAGATTGTCAAAGCCCGTCCGGCAGAGCTACCAAGAAGTATCAAGTGTGGAAGTGACAAGATGACCGTGCCAGTTGGATGTAGCCTTTTTTTCATTGGCATAACTAGCTAAACGTACTAGTCGGCATAGACTTCACTGTGTGCCAAAGCGCTTCTCCAGCCGCGTTATGAAGATTGTTGATCCATGGGAATCGACTGAGGCGTTTATGTAGCTCTGTCCAGTTAGCAATATCCATGGAAGATGTTGCTTTGAGGATTTCGAGGACAACCCAGGGCTGATCTGCGCCGCCCAAGACTGATATCCCACCGATGAAAAGCAGCCATAACAACAGATCATTGTCATCCTCGTCCAAGCCTCGCTTGATCACTTCTTTAAGACATTGGCCAACGAGGCCATATTTCAAGAAACGACGGCGTCCAATTTGGATGAACAATGTCGTCAAGAATACAATGAGACCTATATGATAGGCTGCTTCCAACTTCATACCCAGTGGGGAATCACCTAAGGCATGAAAGCGAACAAGGCGGTCCCCGATTGAGATAATTATTTCTTGGAATACTACCGGATCCAGTTTCGACCCAGCATCGATCAAATTGAACAAGCAAGCCACGTTAGTGACGTCAAGTAGTATTTGCTGAAGAGAGGTGTTCATGCTATTGAGCCGCGATCCATAATTGATCAGGGTTCTGTTCATGAAGAAGCCTTCCGCTGATAGCATCTCGGCAACTTCAGGCATGCGGTCTCGATAGAAGCAGGTTGTCGTGCCCCAGTGCAGTGCAAAATCTAGATCGGTCCTTTAGATTTCATAGCGTTAACAGCTGATCATGTTATGACTAGGGTTACACACTTGCAGATTTTCAACGCTAGGCCGCTGTCCCTTCCGAGTTGAGACAATCCTCCACGCAATTCTATCATCTTCTGGAGGCCCCGAAGATGAATCTCGGCTTTAGATCTTGACTCACGCAGTAGCTCTTGTACTATGAGGAAATTGACGACTACAAGGCTCGAATCAGACAAAGCCTCCGCAGTCCCGAGCCTCTGGTTAACCAAGCTGACGGCTTGTCCTAGATGGTATGAGGCGTTCGGTGACAATAAATCTTTTTCAAAGAAGAAGCCGTTCATTGTCCCCATAAGAGCTATTGAACAGTGATATGCTGCATAGAAGTTAGCGGGCTAGCACCTCGTATGTAGATTTTAATCATACAGGTCTTATCCATGAACAGCATATCAAGCCATATTGACCTTATTTGGTCGAGCGAATGACAGATCTGCGGGGGGTATAAAGCCTGCATAACAATTGAGAAGACTAAGGTGTATTAGTGTCGAATTGCTGCATGGATGTGAAAGATGTCTTACACTGGACGATATCGGGTTCGGTTTGCGGTGCTATATCGATTGTGAGTGGCAGGGGCAACATGCCATCGCTAACACTGCTCTTGGATGGAGAAGCATCGTCTCTTGAATTCTGTCGACTATCAAGGCCTGGAATGAGTGGGATATATGTGTGTCGCTGTGACTGGCCCAGATCCAATCTCGACCGTCGATGGAGTTTCTTGCCCTTGTTTTTCCCCTTCAGCGCGTGACTCCGCGCTAGCCTCCTCGTAAGCTTGTCATTCTTCGTTGCATCTATGAATTGAAACTGCTTCTGCATTTCATCCACGGCGTATGCTGAATTTTCTTTTCACTTACTCAGCCTCGTTGTAGAAACATCTATGTTCCAGGAGTCGTATGCAGGTTTGAAGTTCTACCCAAGTAGGTTTGAAATTGAGCCGCATCGGATATATTAGTGGGTTAAGTCCGCTGGTGGCGATCTACCAACTTGTGGCAGGCTAATATGTAGAGTCTAATCTTGCATGGCATTCGGGCGTGTTTTAAGGTCATCAGTCGCTGAAGCCACTAGTGCTCCAGCGGGTTAGTGGCGTTTTTAACGCTATCAACAAGACCTATGCAAACAGCAGCTCGAACTTCACTTCATTTAATCAGTGCAGCGTATGACGTGTTTCTTGTGTATAATATATGATATGTTTCAAATCGCTTCTCTTCATCACTTTGTGACAATATACTAACACCACTGTATCAAGATCTAGCGCAGATGCTCTGATGACCCGGACAAGAAGATGATTGAAATTTCATGATCGAAGAAAACTCACTCCAAGGAGTCGTTCTTTCAGGCATCCTTCAGGCTCACATCTTCGAAAGCCGGCTCAGAAGATGAAGCAGCTCTTGGTGGTAACGGTGGGGGCACACGGGCCGGACTGTTTTCGGCTGGTACTGCTCCATTAGTTGCTTTCGTCTCGATTCCGTCATCAGATCTAATGTCTTTTTCTTGCGCAGCTTGTTTATGGTTGACAGGTATCCCATCCGGGCTCATGATATCTGACTCAGCAACATCCTCATAGATACTCCGGTCATCGTCTTCTGCCGCCTCTACGTGAGCCACTCCGTTGGTAGCGTCAGTCGCGATTGGAGTAATGATGACAGGTTCTGTCTGTGTCCCAGCCTCCGATGTCGTGTATGGCCGGTCCGAGTTCCATCTCATGTGCGAATTATAACTCCCACGGTTACTTCTTGTTCCCGACCCCTCCGTACTTCTGCGGTTGAACTTGCTGTAAATGGGACTTGTAGGACTGGGGTGGTATTCAAATTGCTGACTTGACGGCCTAGAGCGAGTTGCCGCATCACGGATTTCGAGCCCTTCTTGTTCCAAAGCATGCACACCAAACGGGTCTGGATCGTCCGGATCTGGGATACCAAAGAGCTTGCCGTCGGTTGGAGCATCAACGGACACATCTCCTGGTGCCGGCTGCCCTTCTAGCTCGTCCATGAGCTCCTCATCAACGTCAGTCCGGCCCTCTGCAGCCTTCAGAGTCTCCATCAACAACTTGATTTCCGGTGGTGGATGTCGAGCTTTCCCGGCCAAGATGTCCGCAACCCCTATCGTCTCCCCATAAAACCGTGCATTTTCGTCCGTTCGTTCGATGATGACAGTGCCGTCAACCTGAACACCAGCGTAGAACCCCCGTGACTTGAGATAAGTAAATACTGGCTTGTTTACTTGTTTCCACTTGCCATCGTTCTCCAGAACTCCACCAGCTCCCACCGGTCCAGCAACTGCGCTGATCTCGCCGCCTAGAGTCGCTCGGATCTTCGTGAAAGCCTCGAGAGCCTTGCGGTTGTTGATCACCACTACGCAATCATAAATATCTACACCAACTAGGAATCCCAAGCCCGCCGTATGTAACATGATGCCGGATGGGGGCGACCAGGATCCGTCTTCCTTGCGGGCCACCAGGACGCCGGAACCGCCGGCTCCGGAGATCCACAGACCGGTACGCATTGTGGTGAAGATTGCAAGGCCAACAGCATTCTGAATGACTTTCTGTGGGATCTTTTTCAAGACCCTCTGCTTCTGCTTGGGGCCAGCTTGATCAGCTGGCTTCTCTTCCTCAGTATAGAAACCATCCTCTGTGACGCACTTGGTTAGCTTAAGGACCCTTTCGCGATTCCGAGCATTCCGTCATAGCACGGATGCTCAAACGGACACGTCAGAGTATCTCATGGGCATTTTTGGTGGCTCACTGCAAAATGATCTTAAAATCCTAGCCGCCTTATCGCTTTCCTTGTCCAAGGTCGTCGGCCAGAAAGCTTCGCTGCCGATGCGATTGGAGAGTCTGTTGACGGGCGCTCCAAGCTTATCGGCCCATCCCCACACTTTATCGAAGCCCTTCTTGCTTTGAGTCTTCGTCTTGTCCCATGAGGGCAACTTAGCCTTTACTTTCTCCATCGTCGACGATCAAGTCCAAAGATTATAAACTCAGAATGTTCTTTACCCAGTACCACATGAGATGTAATATGCCAGACGCATTGGGAATCCGATTACGTGGTGTGGCGCGCTTGTTCCCGCATTCATACTAAGCCTCGCTCTAAACTTCCGCTCGTTCCGTTTGGAGGTGCAATTGCCGCCCTGAGTCGCTGACACATTCCAAAGGATCTGTCGCGCATGTGTGCAACTTGACTCGCTCTCAATCATCGTTCGGAAGCATAGCCTCAGGGATTGCATTATCTACATTCTAATCCTCTATAATTCAACGCCATCGCCATGAAACATATCATTAGGCCAGATCTTGTCTGGCTCCTCCCTGCGCGACCACTGAAGCTACTCCAATCTCAACTGCAGCAGCTGGCGCAGCATCACTAGTGTCATTCTCCAAGTCTTTCTTCTTCTCGTCCTCAATGCCGAACTCGGTGTTCAGCTGGGTGCGGAGATCAATCTCCTTTTCTACGAAAGTGAGCAGAAATCCCAACCCAGCGAAGGCAATGCCGACCAGCCAGCACGTACGCAGCGCCCCAGTGAACACACTGATGACCTGCTGCCGCACGGCATCGTCATCGATACTGTTCAGGAAAGCGGCTGTCGCGTGTTGATAGGCGCGATCACCTGTCATGATGCTGGCAATCTCAACATTGGTGATTGACTGCCCAATGCGACGAGACTCGTTATTGAAGATCGCAGCCGGGATCGTAACGCCCCAGATGCAACCAAAGTAGCGAGCGAAGCTCCACACTCCAGTGGCCGTCGCAACCAGACTTTCGTCCAAGGGGGCCTGGACAGCTGGCAGCAGGATGCCGACGAGCCCGCCGCCGCCAATGACCGAAATTAGCTGGAAGCATACCCAGGCGGCGTCGCTCGACTTTGCGTCCAGCAGGCTGAAGAGGCCAAAGGAGACTGTAACCGCGGCAAAGCCCGCCAGTTGGAGTGGCTTGTATTTACCCACCACAGATAGGAGAACACCTCCCAGTACAGCGAATCCCAGCCCGCCAGCGAAGGTGGGCAGAGTGCTAACGCCGGATCGCATGGGAGACTGGCCCTTTACAGCCTGAAAATAAATCGGCAAGAAGTAGTACGTCCAGTACGCGAGTATGGCATGGAGAAAAGTGAGACCCAAAGCAGCCGCCGAGGTGCGATTCGACACGATTTGTCTAGGGAAGGATGGCTCCGGACAGAGTCGTGGTGTCCATTCAAAAGCAGTGAACAAAAGCACTCCGAAAAATCCCAGGCAAAGGGGTACCAAAATGTGAAATGTTCCCCAGCCATATACAGTGCCTCCCCAGGTAAGAGCAATGAGCACAGCGGCGATTGCGGCAACAAAGATGGCATTGCCGTAGAAATCGACACGTTTGAACCGAGATGACCAGCTAATGTTTCGCTCGTAGTTGACGCGGAGGAATAGGAAGAGAGCCGCAAAAGTGACTATCAAGACGTCAGAAACATAATTGTAGATGCGGTTTTCACTGCTTACCGCCACCAATTGGGACATTAAGATAGAAACACCAACACCATGTTGAACGATCGGTGATCAAGCCACCCAAGAAGGGACCTAGAGTAGCACCAATGGTGGCTCCTAGCTGTACAATAGCCATCCACTTGCCACGCTCTCGCAGCGCAACAATATCTGTCACGATCGTCTCGATGAGCAGGTTGATGCCACCACCGCCTAAGCCCTGCACGGTTCGAGCAGCAATGAGCATTCTCATGTTAGTTGCTGCACCGCTGAGACCGCTGCCGAGGGTGAAGAGTGCGACAGCGCCGAGCAACAGCAGTCGACGGCCGAAAACATTACTGGCCTGACCGAATAGCGGTAGCACAGCAACCTGCGCAAGGAGGAAGGCATTAGGAACCCAGATGTAGGCATCACCGCCACCCAGATCAGCGGCAATGGTCGGCAGCGCACTTGTGATAATTGTGCCTTCAACGGCTGACATCAACCCAGTGAGTGACAGGGTTGCGATGATAGAGTAGAATTTCCATGAACGCATTGTACCGGCAGGAGGGCCGGGCCCATCGACAGACGGTGCGGAGTTCCGATTTATTTGGTGGCTGGCTGCGTTTTGCAGCTCGTGCTCTTTGAGGGAATTCGAAGCCATGACGAGCGGCGGTGTGAATATTGAGTTTATTGTTGTTGTCGGGTGCGTTGAGTTGTTGAAGGTTGAAGTAGCTTCACGGCTCTTTATCGCCAGGGGACATTGGCAGTTGTCGTCCTGTTATGGCCTAGCGTGGATGAATCACAGTGAATCAGTGCTCAATTTTCTGAAACAAAAAAATCAGTGCACAGTGGGCGACATTGATGCTAACAGATTAGCAGGAGTTGGTCCTACTGAATCGATAGTGTATAAGTATTTTAAATGCAAGCCGCCGAGATCTTTTTCTCCTGATGGTGTCAAAGCACTGCACCTCGCAGCGATTTGTGAGAGTTTCTTGTGATAAACTTCTTCACCCGAGTGACTCTTTCACCGGTTTAATAGGAGTGGGATCGCCCAGATACGGCTCCGTAACTTGAGTTTAGAGCAAATGTGAAAGGCACTTGGCAAATTTTGTTCGGATGAAGTGGTTATGACATTAGGCATATTGGAGCCAGCACCAGAGCCCAGTAAGTAGTAAGCCTACCAACGAGAACATAGTTAGAAACGCGCCTTCAACCCAGCGCTTGTTACACATCTGTTCCCTCGCTTTCCATCCACCGTTCATTGCATTCGCATGAGGGAACTCTATCAGTGGAACCGGCTTGTCTAAGAACTTGCATAATGGCTCCCATCCATCGCATACAGACCACTCCAACAAACGCTCCTTGGGTACAAGGCCTCGGATCATATTGCAGTGTTCTAGTTTGCCAGTTCAGTAAAGAAACAAGCACAAGGACTCGGAACCTTGAGCGGTCTAAGCGCACTCACCTCGATATATCCATTTGCCGTTCTTTCGTATGGCACTTGCCATGTCTCCGTCAGGGCTTCGGAACAGAAGCGGCCAGAAGAAGCGGTGATACACATGCCAGGCCCAGAAACACTCGCGGTTGAAGAGACTTGCAATCCAAAATCCCCAGCTTTCGTTCGAATGAATGAGCGAGTTTTCGGCACTTTGATGCCAGGCTTCAATCTTTGGGCGAACATTGAGGACGACTTTGGCGTTGGGATATGCCGCGATCATCTCCGTTGCAAAGCAACTAGCCGCTGCATCTGTCACAGCGACAGAGTGACCGAGGAGCTCGTCAAACTCCGCCGCTGTGATGTTGGCCTCGCCATCGTTACTCCCATACCATTTCTTGCGAGCCAGCCTAACCCAGCCAGGAGAGTAGCACTGCTCGTCGTAAACGATGTCCCAGCCGTGGTACGTATAGTCATACCCAAGCATCAGTAGAGCCTGCTGAAGTGACTCGGTCCCTGACCTTGGCGGTCCGACACAAATCACTTCCATCGGCCTCGTTCGTTTCCGTCTCGGTGGTTCTGGAAGTCCGTATAGCCATTCGATAAAGTACCACCAGGGATGGTCAAGGCTAAGGACTGGGAGTAGTTTTCCCACCGCATGTACGGTCTGACGGAAATCTCTTTCTTGGTTGGGAAGATTTGATTTACTCGAGATGCCCATAGTTGCTATGCGCCAAAACTAAATTCAGGAACCTTCGTTTTCAAGGTGGGACGTTAGCATCCTGCGGGTGAACGTTCTGACAAAATACTCTGCCGATCTGACTCTTTTGTAGTATAAGCCGGCTCTCGCTGGCTAGCCGGCGGATTATATGCAAGCCAAACTTCAAACTGCTGGCAGACATTTATTTTTTAAGGTGTAGGATAAAGTGGCTTGGGATGTGCTGAGTGAGCTGGTTGGTCGGTTATTTCCCCAGTATGTAACCACCCGAAAGCTTCTTTCCCCACATTCCATGCCATAAATGAAATTCGTTCCTGGAATTCAATTTAATTGTCTTGGCATCGGGCCTCGACAGACCGCTCCAAAGGCATTGTTAGCTATATGAGAAGTTGATCCTGGATTAGTAGACATAGTTCCGCGACAGCAGTTTCGGGATATTAGATACTGGTATAGCCTCATGACTTATGCATTCATCGTATACGCATTCATGAAGCACGAAGCCTTTTATCCTGATGAAATTTCATTTTCACGTATGTAACAGGGTCAAATAAGCAATTGATTTCATTCAAAAGAACTCGAGTGATTGCTATACCGTAAAATAGATCTATCATCGAATTGAGATACCCACTCCAACTGACCGAAAGAAAAGGAAACAACCTCACAATGATTGGGAAAATAGCAATCATCATAGACTAGTGATCGAAACGCATGTCCTGTGTTCCCTGCGTGAAATCTTCAGTCTGATTGTAAAATTCTTCCGTCATACCTAGTTGCCCGTTTCCAGGAAAATTTGGCATTGGTTGATAGGTCATGCCAAATTGCCATTGCTGACTGGGGTATACTGTATAGTAGTTGCTAAGATTCTCCTGAGGCATGGTGGAGAATGTGCTCAGAGGGACCTGCGGTTGAAGGGCTGGAGACAGTTGGGCAGGAAGTGCATTTTGGAATTGGCTGCGCTGTCTTGCCATGGGAACCATACCCGTATATTGCGGAGATGTTGCCGAGCCATTCATGTTTAACGTATAGGATTGCGCCGGCGCAGAGTTGGCTGTAGATAAAGTCGAACCTGTCAACTGCTGAGATGACCCATTCGAGGGATGAGATACATGCGTAGATGAGCCGCCAACGAGGGAAGAGACGTTATTACTTCGAGATCGGCTCGAAGATGAGTCTGTTGTTGGGGATAGAGGTCCGTGAAGGCTGGTAAAAACGTTGAAAGTCGTTTCGACAAGATTTCGTAGCTTTTGCCTCATATCATGTTCAAATTCTGTGGGAAAGACGATGTCCTGACCTTGGATTTTACGATCGAGTATGTTTTCAAAGAGCGACACGAAGGTGTCCCGATTAGTTGACGGCGATGCATTGGATCCTCTTGGCATGACACCATCGTACCCTATTGATGCTTAGAATCTTTCATTTCTCATGATTGGCTTTGACTTACAAGGTGTCTGAGGTCTTGGGTTGTCGGGGAAAAGAATGATCCAGATTTCAAACCATTTCTCGACTCGGTGAGACTCTTGATTTCTCTTACGATTTTGCTTATCCAACGCAGCCCACTGCGCCTCGCTTATTCCTTCTTTGAGAGATGAGTCCTTACGATCACAAGGTTTGTCGAGTTGACGATGTTCTGTTAGCTGCTTCACACAAGCAGCCCTGTCGCCGCCCTGAAATGTGCGATAGCAGCGGTCGCACTGCACTGGAGAATGTCTTCGCTTCAGGTGCTCCCTGGATTCATCAGCCATAAAGCAGCAAGCTTGGGTTCACCCTACATACTTGAGCCGTTGGATGCTCTTGAACCCTGGTCCTGCACAAGTTCGAAAGTCGTGTCTCTTCCCCTGTCCAGACGTGTTGTGCTGGCTGTATTTGATGCAATCCAGCTTATGAAATGGACAAGCCAGCATCAAACTGGAAGTAACAAGATCTTGCGGAGAGGTATCTGTGTTCCTAGGATTCATTTCTCCGTCTTCTTCCTCTTCTTCCTCCTCGTTTTCATGACTCCCTGCGCCTCCGCCGTTGGAATTGAGTCTCTGCCGTTTGCGAGAAGCTGGTGGTGACTGGTTCGGAGATGCGGAAGCAGAACCATTTTGTGCACCACTCCCTCCCGACCCTGCCGAACTAGAAGCTGTGCCATATTGTCGCCATGTTTCAACTTTTCTTCTGATTGTGGAGTTGAAATTGTTGTGAATGAGAGGAATCAAGAACGCCGCAAGGTCCAAATCGCCATCAACTGCAGCAATGACGGTCGCTTCTAAACTCCCATCCTCACCGCTCCAATCATCGTCTTGGTCCTCATTCTCATCATCATAGAATTCGCTATCGCTCTCACTAGCCTCAGTTTCATCATCAACATGCGTCATTTCATCAATTTCCATCGATGCCAGCTGACGAAGAGAGCTTTTCGGTTGCGTGGAGACACTGATACTTGCATCAACGCGGCGGCTCTGTCCTACATTTTGTATGGAATCTCGAAACCCAGATCCTGGCGTACTTCCCAAGCTATAGATTGCATTATGTCAGCATTGAAGGTATTCAAAATGCGCGCGCCATCGTCCAGCTTTGTCTCATTGATCAATTTAGATGGCAAAGGGAAACTCACTCCCTATCACCTGTTGCTCCCAGCTTATCTGCCTCATCGTCACTGTGATAGTTGCACTCAGAGTCTTGTTGTGCAGACATTCCCCAGCTTGATACCGATGACCTCGTTGTCTGCGACGAATTATCCGTCACGGGAGTCGAGGAACGAGATGTTTCACTACCCGGAGCGGCGAGTCTTGCATCTAACGCCCTGTCATATGAGGGCTCTTGGACCATCATCTTCGAAAATAGTCTCGTCGATGTATTCAAGCCTTTGCTCTCCCGATTGCCCCTTCTATTTAGCATTGGAGACATCGCTACCTGGCGCGAACCATCCATGGTGCTCGTGAAGGTGCCTAGGAAGAGCAAAGAACTTGCTGAGGCAAGTGAGTCAAGTCGGGCAAGGTTGGGCAATCCGTCATTCAAATGGGATACCACGACGAGCTCCGTGACCATGTTCCATGGTCGCACATCCTTGCTTGCTCCATTGGCTGTTTGCTACCTCTCATGCCTGCCTGCGTTGTGACGCACTTGCGATGGTACTATGAATTCTAGCCAACGATGATGAGACGAGTCGCAACTCCTGCAACTATTTTGATCCCGCTTCAAGATAACCACATTATTCTTGCTAGCTTGGTGGTATGACAATATCTACGACCAATCAATCGAATCCTGTGAACCAGTCTATTTGCGCCACAAAGTGACGCTTGCGCTTGGTGCACTCAGAGCTGCATTGCATATGCATCTTGTCGCGCATTTGCGTCGTCACGTTCCGGCGAATCGTCACCGAACACGGTGAACGACAGAGAACATTTGTCTTGATCAGCGAACATCATACCAGCCATTGTCGCACCGGGTGAACATCTTAGACGGATATTAGATTATCGTTCTTGACGATGCGGGGTCTAGCACGGTCAGCTGCACGAAGACGGACTTGAAGCTGAGAAGTTTAGAGACATGTACGTTGCTCCGTGATCATTGAGGCAAATGGTATGAATGAGTAGACGCAATCTATTTCTTTTTACCCATTCGCCTTTATTAGAAACAATGATCTCCTCGCGCAATTGCGAAACCCCAACATGTTGTTCTCCAGGAAATATCTTCAGAAGATGACATCTCCAGCAAATTCGTGAAACGCTCGTATGCCATCGTAGGCAGCTTGCGAGATGATAACACCAGTGATGTCTGGACCTGGTGCTATAGACGCAACCGTCATGACTTGACTGATGGAGCAAGTGGGTGTAACGAACACTGTGTCTAGCGTTTGCTGGTTCTGAGATGAATTGATAGAGCGACTGGGGTTTTCTGGCTCGGGTTGATGAAATGAAGTAGGCTGGGTTGCGACGTCGAGGGCCGTAAATGCAAGATTTCTCCTGCAATTTCCGTGTGATTTTGTCTGATAATCCCGATCGAAACTGCCGTTTTCACATGCACAACCAGAGGCTGGACGATCACTGAGGATCAAACTGGCACCAGGCCTTTCACAAAAGTGAGATGCGGTTTGAAGGCTCGATGTTGATGGCCAGGGAGTGAATCGACGGTTGCAAAAGGCGCAGACCAATCGAAGTGGTTCATTGGCAGTAGGGAGCCAGTAGAGTCCTCGTCTTGCCAGTTCGAATCGGGTTGGGCTCTGGAGGGGCCATTCAGAGAAGGTCGCCAACCGGTCAGTGTATGTCAGGTAAGCACACTTTGCTCTGAGTACTCTGACTTGGTGTTCGATGATATAAAGTAAACTGAGCACAAGTACACAGCGAGCAAGAAGCTTCAGGCCATCGATAGACAGTACAGACAGTTGTTGTTTGTCGGCAAACAGATCAAACATCGTGGTTCAGGTTTGTAGGTCGACCCACCCTTTTGTGATTCTTCCAGGGCGTGTTTATCATTCGCTTGAAGTATAAAGAAGCTAAACAAACAAAATCTAAGGGCTTGGGCTAACCCTTATCAAGGCGATGAAAAAAAAAATCGTTACCATGTATTTAGTTTGATCCGATGTTCAACAAAAAACAGAGATACCTGGGATGCTTAATCAGTGGTGAAAGTTCAATCGGGCTTGCACCCATGCTCTAGGGCTGTCAATGAATAGTGCATGGAGTAACTCATGACTGCATAATATCTCAACATTATATTGTATTTGATGCTTTGTTGATGCAAGACTTTCATTGAGGAGACGAATGTATTGAGGTGTTGATATCAACACACTCTAAGCATTCCGTGAACCAACCTTCTGATGTTCATCTTCATCTTTAATCACAACTCTTGAAACCCCTTCATGATGTTGTCTTTCAAAGTTCATGCTGCAAATTAGCTTTTGCCTATTGCCTATAAAGTGACATAGTTTAATTCTTTATCGAGATATATCCCCCTACAACGCGATATGTCAATATTTCCATCTGTTTTTTGTCGTTCTTGCCCTGCAAAGTGCTATTTGCGATAATTCTGCAGTCATATATGGTGGCACGTGATAACCCCCTAATCCATCAAAAGCCCTGAGTAACCACCGCTTTTCTCAGCAACAGCTTCTATTTACTTCTCCCTTTTTCTCACGCGTTCGTGATTATCTGCCACCACCTATTTGCCGCGTCTCCATCGTCCTTCTTTCCCACATTTCATATCGCACTCTTCTAATTTAGATGCTTGCCCTTGTCGCCAGCCGTTTTTCCCTGCATATCTCTTTTTCACTTTTGTGTCCCTATCCCGACGAAAATTGCAGGGCTTACAGTGAGATACCTTGGTCTCTCGAGTCACTGCTGCGATAGATTTGATTCAAACTTCATCATCTCCCACCAGTCACGCCAGGACTCAAGCATTGCAGCGCGATTGGTGCCAAATCTTCTAGTCTCACGCCACAGATCAGAGCAGACCACATCTCCGACAAGACAAGACACAAATCCTTTGGTTTGATCCATGACAAGATGCCTGTATGTATCAATTCAGTCCACTTTGATTAGACTAGGTTTCTGACCTTATCCTATATAAAGGTACCGAAGAAAGTAGCGAAGAAAGCGCCAGCTGTCAAGGCTCGGCCCCTGAGCAGAGGCCTACTCCAGTCGTTCCACTGCTTTCCCAAGCTGCCTACCGAGCTTCGATGCATTGTCTGGAAGATGGCGATGGAGGACACGGCCAACACTATTCATGTCTTCCGTCGTACAAAGTTCAATTATCTTCTCCCGGAGATGGAACGCCTTTGGGGACGCTGGCGCCATAGAGGTGGAGATCATGAGAATCGGATCGGACTTGTGCCTGATTCCAGTCTGAAAGAGCATGTTTTTAGACTCAAGAGTCTTCTATCCGTCTCTCGAGATTCCAAAGCTGCGATCATGGCAGCATTAGGGCCAGATCGACTGGTGCTTCGAATAATCGACCCCAAGACCCCGGCCTCAGAGCCCAGAAGCCTGATCCTTACAAATCTACCCTTCCGCCCCGACAGAGATGTCATGTGCATTGCAGGAATGCAACTGGAGTCTTATACTCTCGAGTACGACCTCTACGGATATCGCATCTCAGACAGCAATATCCGCCATCTTGCAATTTGTTCACCGCACATATTCTGGCAGTGTCACGGTAGTCCAGAAGACCTGCCTCATGGAGTGCACACTCATCTCAAAACTCTGGTTAGGGAATTTCCTCTACTTGAGACAGCTTTTTTGGTGCACTCAAAGGTTCTCAAAAAGAAGGGGCATGCAATGGGACTTCATGAGTTGGTGCTCGAGGAAGAACTTTACCATGATCGTTCTTGGGTGGTCGGTCACGAGTTGTTGCGGTGGAGAAAGGAAGTAAAGGCGTTCATCAATGCTAAGGGAGAGGTGTATGGATTTCGCCTCTTCAAGGTGTAAGGAGGCCCACCGCTCACCATTCTGCTTGGTTGCATTGCAGCCTTCTGTGTGAAGGTGGACCAAGGAGACACGATACTGATTCTCTTCTGAAAGCATCTTTCATTTTGCTTTAGCTTGCGACGATGTCGCACTTGTATCAGAAAGTGGACATGGAATTTTGGTGGTGAGGTCACACAAAAGTCAAAGATCTCTGCATGGTCAGAGAAGATCAATGAAATGGATGGTTTTTTGTTTCAGTATATAATGTAATAGAATCCAAACACAAATTTCAGACTGCAGCTTTCATCTTCTGACAGGTACCTCGTGAAAGGGTTCTCGAGCGATTGATTTTCTGTGAGGAAACACGCACACTCCACAGGCAGCTGTTCCGCTAATATGTCACGACAACAACACAACATTTTAAGGGATCTAATTGTCCGATATCGCCAGACTGCATCAAAAACTGCAGTCTACCAAGGAGTGTGACCTGTCGATTGATTGTAGTCCATGTTCTTGCCAGTCTAATATGATTTTCGTGGTAACTAGAAGCATGATAATAAAGACGGTGGCCACGATTTTCTCATTTCCATGCGAGCATCTCGCACTGCACTGATACAGACCAAGCATCTTCCGTCTCTGCCCACTGCTTCACAGCACTCACAGCCTGTTCGATCTCCTCCTCGGGAATCCCTGCATCCAGCCAGGTCTGACGGAAGGGATCTCCGGGCTGTAGCTGGCCAGCAATGCGCCAGGCCAACCACTTCCGAGTCTCTGCCCCTGAGACGACCCACGCTCCAGCACCAATACGAACCTTGCCTCCGTCGGCTTCGAAACCAGCGCGGCGGTAAAGCGTGGGCATGATTGTCCCTGTGGGGTCCGCCTCAGGCTTGCCCTTGCGCGATGCGCGGAACTGGTTCTGGTTGTACAATCTATCAAGCTCCAGGCTTTTCGGGTAGCTATGGGAAGCTGCAGCATCGCGCGAGGCGAGAACACCGCCTGGTTTCAGGAGACGTCGCATCTCGATCAACGCACGGAGAGGCATCTCTGGCGGCGGGAAGTGGCCGAGGACCTGCGAGCTGAATATCACATCGAATGTATCGTCAGGGTACGCAAGCCCTTCGAGAATATTGCCTTCCTGGAAGATGAGAGAGCCAGGCCCGTCGTTAGGCATGTTGGCATCGGCTGCTGCGTTCTTCGCCTTCTGCAAGACCTCCGTCGAGATGTCGATGCCAATCGTCGACCCTTCGCTGGCGTACTTGGCTAGACCCACGGTGATTGTACCAGGCCCACAGCCGACATCGAGGATGCGATCGGTCTTCTTGATATGTGGTAGGAGAAAGCCTGCATCCTTCTCGGCGGTGCGTCGCTGCTGCGTTGCGATGGTGAAGTCAGAGTGGCCTCGCGCGTAGTAGCCTGGAAGATTCTGTTGTGCCATGTCTCAGGATGTCTGCTATCAGTGAGTTAGATGAATAGTACAAGTACCTCTTGAAGAGCTCACTCACCTGTTGTATTTTATATTTCGTGACTTGCTCTCATTGCACTCGGACAAGTCGGGTCTGTGCTTCCGAATGCGGTTAGTCGTGTCCGGAAGCCCGAGTGGCCTTCGCCTGCAAGATGCTTTTGAATGACACAATTCGTGGCTAACAGGATTTTTGATTGATCAGAGCTGGAGCAGATCATTCCAGTACGTCCAGTCTAGAGTCTCATCGTGCATAATGTCTCCCATGTACCCAAAGTGCGGATCCTCGGGATCCGCCATCGACGACCGCTCAGCCCCTGGATTTCCTCTCGCGGCTTGTAGTATCTCAATAAACGTCGGCACACTTTCCGCGTGGAGGCCCAGCATCTGCCAGCGCGCTTCCCAAGCTTTGAGTGTCAGATCCGCCAGTGCGATGTAGAACCTGTGGTTGCCTTGCATGACTTCCGATTGCTCCTCATGCATCCGCGCCAGCAGTCCCCACGCTGTGTCCACAAGAGAGCCACTCGTTCGCTGCCGTAGCTCGCTGACCATGTAGACCAGAGCCTCGACTTGTGTCCGACATGCCATATGGTCTATTAGGAGCGTCGAGAAACTAGTGTCCCGCACCTCATAGTCCAACTCCAATAGCCTGACGCTGCTTTCGAAGCCGAGGTCTTGATCGGCCTGAGACATGTGCTTGCCGCCGTCAGGCTGATTCCGTGGATGGAACATCGTGAATTTCTGAGTGTGAGTGGTGATGTTTGCTAAGGCGGCCGACAGACGGTGGAGTGGTATGCTTGTGTCGAGATGGTTCACGTATTTCTCCTTGAGCATGCCCTCAACCTCTTTGAGAACTAATTGCTTCTTCGTCACTGCCTCGGCATCAGTCGAAGACGCTAGCTGCGAGGCCTTCTCCCTGGGGTTGAGGCTGCCAGAGAAGTGGGATGACTTCCGCACAAAATGCCATAAGTCATACTTCATCAGACAGAAGACCATCTCTGTTGCAGTGGTGTGTTGGACGGTAGGTGGCTTGGTCATGTTCGGATGCAAATCCGCGTCGTTGACGTTCATCGGAAGGCGCACATCGCCAAGGTCGTCGACTGTAGCTAGAAGACCCATTGCTCGACGTGTGCGTGAGTCTAGACCGCGGATGTACCACCACAAGCGAACTTGCATCTCCTGCTCGAAAAATGGCACGCGTGTGTCTTGTCCAGCGCGGTGTAGCCCCATTTTGTGGGCGATGCGCATAGCTAGGGCGACCGCTGTGGTTGAGAGTTCGGATTGGGGATCAATCATCTGAAATTAGAAAGAGAGATTAGCTCACATTTCCACTTCATATGAGGAATGTACGCTGGAGTTACAAGAACTAGAGCCAACGCTTGCAGAGCCGCTAAGTCTCGCGTTGCAAGCAGATCAGCATCAGACAAGGCCCGCATTGCACCCATGCGATAGCGGGCCACGAGCGTTGCTTTGCTCTCGCCAAATGCATGGAGGCAGTCACCCGGCTTCATCGAGGCGGCAGCCAACGCGTAAACGGCAAATATTGTAGCTTCGAGTGAAGGAGTAGCTGCTTCGACACTCCATGCTGCCTCAAAGATTTTCTTCTGGAGGGTGGGCGTGTGAACAATCTTGGTCAAAGGGTTGACGTTATCTACGAAAGTCTGCCAGAGCTGGACAACGTGTTTCGGCTCCGGATGTAACTCTAGTCGTCTATTTTGTGTGTTAACATTATTTGGAATCAGTGAAAACGACAAAGGCAAAGCTGTATCGATGATCGTGGCCTGTTCCTCTC
Organism: Phaeoacremonium minimum UCRPA7; assembly: GCF_000392275.1. Lineage (NCBI taxonomy): Eukaryota > Fungi > Ascomycota > Sordariomycetes > Togniniales > Togniniaceae > Phaeoacremonium > Phaeoacremonium minimum. The sequence continues at coordinate 608,624 of NW_006921512.1, read as the reverse complement.
CATCCTTGATGGGCTGTCTCAACTGTGAGATCTGCGGCACTTTCAACTGGACTTATCTTTAGTCATAAACTTTTAGCGAGATGAGGGAACAATTACATCTTCAGTAAGATCAGACCATAGACGCGATGCCTCGTGACGTTTCTCGGCAACAAGGTCGACACCAATGGTTTCTTGGCCATGCGTCGCGAGTTGGGCTTGGGTCGCTATTGTCGTTCCAGCGGAGTCAGGGTTCGGTTGAGCCCCAGAGCTCCTGACAGGCTCTAACTTCGTCTCCCAAGATGACTGAATCCATGAATTATCCAACGGTTCGTATGAAACATTATGATTGGTGAGCAGGGACTCGAGCTCCCGGATTTTGCACAGGAGGTCGCCATGTGTCAGCCGTTTCCGATGTCTCTGCGATGGCGGAGGCGGTCGATAGACGCACTTGGCGTTAGTCTTGGAGCAACTGGAGCAAGGGCTCAACTTGTCGCATTTCACCTTACGCTGGGAACAATTGAGACAGGAAAATTGGTTCGAAGGCGGCATCGCAGTCTATCAAGATGCATTTTGGTAGCTTTCTTTGGAGGCCATTGACGGCGGGGTCTGAAAAGAGAATGTGACCCACACGTCCACCTGCATGCTTAATAAGGCGGCGATGGCGTCAACGGGTTTCATGGCCGTATTCTTGACATCGACGTATCAGCAGCGTAATTTATGAAAACGACCGTGAAAGCAACTGCATGACATTGGGGAAAATGCGCTTTCTTTGTGCGCAACTGAGATCATTTTCAAGAATCAATGCGCTGGTAAAGCACTGTTTGTGGCTGATAGGTGTATCGGTCTATTGACTTACAAGGTCTATAGAACAAACCTGAAGACATGAATGATATTTGATCACGTACACATCTTGAGAATGTGAAGCTTTTCACAAAGACAAGCCGTCGGTCGAGCAGAATATGTCGATAGCAATGCCATCTCGAAGGAGATAGAGAAAGCACAGAGCAGAAGCGTCAAAAAAGGGGGACTATCTCAGGGACCGAGTAAGATAGCTATGAAACGTCTAATGGTCCAACAAGGTGTGTTCTAGTCAGGGACTGGCTCTAGACAATAGAGTAGGCATGCTTGGCGTGGTATTCCAATTTGGATTTACCAGTCATTGACGATCCTACCTACTATCCCCTAGCATGCTCGATGGATGTCTACGATAAACAAACTAATGTCAGGTCTTTCTGACCCGTCGCGTGCCATAGTAGCAACCAAGGATCGGTCGCCCTGACGAGCAAGTGCAAAGGGTCGTAATAGTCTAAGCCAGATGCAATGCTGCACTGTGATGCGCATGCAGAGCCAGCCAAGTCCGATTTCGTTACCGCACTGGCTTCGTTGAAGTGTGTTTGGGACAGTCAATGTAACCTCGCAAGGCACTTGTCTAGGAGGCTCCCAACGTAGGTGAGGCAAGCAAGCTGGAGGTACCGTGGGGCTGATAGTAAGGGCAGACGGGGTGGAACTGATACATGTACATGCCCCAGGGTGGTAGACTGATGCACAGGCCAAGTGGTGGACTTCGGGGACCTTATCAATAATGGAGACGCTTGACTTGCATGTGTTAGTAATGGCCGGCGGAGGAGGCTCAACTCTCATGAGCAGAGGCAACATGTGAATGGCAACGATGGCTGGCTTGTCCGCTCATGTTGCTGTCGACAATTGCTCATGAACACATAGACATGGACATGAACATGACATCAACAGCAACGTGCTGTCCAGACGCGTATCAAACAAAGGAGTTCCGACCGGCCGAGTACGAAGCGAGATGCAGCCAAGGAGACCAGTGGTTATCTGTGTAACATTCACATGTGGTCAGAACCCAAGATAGGGGGAGGCAGAAGCCATAGAACCATACCATCAGACAATTCCTGAGACTGAGAGACCCTTTCCCAGCGGTCCCTCGTGTCTCCCCTGCATCTCGGTTTGGTCGATCCGGCACAGTGGGCTTGCCGATATGCGAAGATATTGGTGCTATGCAACAGATATGAATGGATGGGGACAATGTGGGCTCTCTCCTGTGGGCATCAAAGACGGGCTACCCAGGGCCATGGACTCATGGAGCAGTGTGTTATCGAGAAGCTGCTTGTGATGGGTGGGCCCATAGTAACTGGGAATGTCTTTGATTCTTAGTGGCCGTTGCAGGCGCGGGATGGAGTTGATGATTCCATATTTGCATGAGCATAGGGTAGCCCAGCCTGATTGAGGCTTGCTTGCTTGCCGGGGAAGGGCACGAGACACGACATTGCAGGCTGTTCTGTTGGTTAGTCAGTCAGCCAGTCACCAAATGAGTGAGTGAGTGTCAGTATATCGATTTCGCTGTGCTGCAACTGCACGGCTCGGCACGGCTGTCTGGCTTTGACTGACTGACTGGCTGACTGACTGGGCGATTGTGGTTTAGTTTGTGGTTTGTGGTTTGTGGTGTGGTGGTCTCTTTTTTAATCTACGAAACGTTACATGAGGGTCCCGCCCGTCCTCTCCGCAGCCAAGCTCAGGCCTTAGCCTAGCGAGCCTAGGTAGTTCTGCACTAAAGCCCCAAGCCCTAGCTCCATCCATCATCTGCACGGTTATGCGGGCTGGGCTAGCGTTAGTAGGGCGGCGTCGCTTCCCTGCTACTTAACGCTCTCGGCGTGGCTTCCAGCGGTCTTCTACGCCGTCTCAGTGGCCTCTTCAGTTGGCCTTCGATCGCCCCGCATTCTGTCTTTTGGTGCCGGCCTGGCTTGTTCCCTCCTTCCTGAAGAGAGCAGCGTGGTCGCGCCTTCCAATGAGCGCATCAAGCCTGAGATTGGGGTGGGCCTGTCTCGTGATCTGGCGCTGGCTTAGCCCAATCAGCAACTGCTCATTCGGTCCGGCCTTATCAAGCTTCAGGGGTGCTCCTGCCCCGGCATTCCAGCATTCCTTCCTCCAGTACATACTGTAGAATTGAAGATGCTGTCCATTTACAAGAAACAGTAGAGATATCTCTTCTTTACGATGCCAACACTGTGCACAGATATAATGTGCTAGTCTAGGAGCTATGTACACACTGTAGATGCTAACAGATGCCATCACCGCATAACGGATGTGCTTGATCGCCCGCTGATTCCTCAAGGTCGCACCTACCCTGCAAGAGTAAAATATTAACAACGTGGAAGCTACAGAGTTACTTACTATGTAGGCTATGATCGTGCCAGGGACCCTCGTGCCTTCCCTGCGGCGCCAAATTGCCGTGCGCCTCTTTCCCATTAGGACATGGAAGTCAATTTGAGCACCCCGCGGAGGGCAGGGACGAGGGTGGCACGGGAAAGCGCCAGCATCTCGTTCTTTCTGCTTTTTGCTCGTCCCTCGTCCCACATGTCGATGTATTTTGGGTGCGTTTTTTGTGCAGCAACATTGCAGTAATTTCTCATTATACTGTACCGGCACGGCATGTAAGCCTGAGTGAGTGATCGACACTTTCCATCATCATCCACTCTGTCTTTTCTTAGGGGCCAGATCGCATTCTCCATATCGCGTATTTCTTGCATTCTCCGCTCCATCCTCCTCCAATTCTTTGCCTCAGTTCGCAACACAGTGCAGTCACCGTAGTGGAGAGAAAGTCAGCAGAATCAGCACAAGTGGTCATCCAATTCCAACCAACCATCCATCCTCCACCAGCAGCATCCTGATGCTGATGCTGGATGGAAGAGCAAGCCAGAAAAGGCCCGTCCGATACGAACCAATAACCAGCTAATTAGCAGTGCGTTGCCTGTCTTGTGCTGTGCGAACCTGGCCCGGATATCGAGCGAGCTAAACCCAACCCTGAACGACGCCTGCATCTGCACGGCTGCTCTGTTTCATCGCGCATCCCCCGATCCAACGCCAGCGCCACCCGGCTATCCATCCCCCCCAGGTCGCCAGTGTCACCTTAAACCCGCCTAGACCGGCTTGGGCCTGTGGTGGGGGACGCCCTCGACTCGATTGTCCCAGTCAAGCTGCCCCTGTCTTCGGAGCTGTCACGTAGCAACTCGTTTGTTCGGCTCGTTTGTCGAGGCAGACAGGTCGCGTCCGCGGGCAGCTTGATTGTCGTGTCTGCTGCCACCCAGCGACCTTCGTACAGTACCTCGTACCTATTGATAGGAACAACACCAAGAACGGGTCCCTTGTCACTCTGCTTGTCTTGTGTCTGTCTATCAGACCAGCGAGACCAGCGGACTGGGCATTTGCTGTGCAGTTGCAGCTAGCTTTCTAGGGCCCTGCTTGTGCGTGGCTTGGTTGTTGTTACCTTACTTCGAGACGAGACCTGCCCTCGGCCCAGCCTTCTTTTCTTCCCACCTGGTCGGTGTCGTGTCACCAACGGATCGAGTATTCTGTCTCTCCACGGTACCTTGGCCTCTTCCCCGGTGGTGGTAGCAACGACAGCCGCAGGCGCACCAGCACCAGCACCAGCAGCACACAGCTTGCCTGATCGACTGACTTACCATCCATCACACTACGGTACCACCACCCTTGTCTCCTCGCGGTTGCACTGTGCCAGCCGTTATCTTGTAATCACAAGCGGCCATTGGACCCCCGTTGCATCCCGTATCACCATCTTTTGGCTGGCCTGATCTTACTATTTACATTAAGGCCCTGCATCCTTCCGCTGCCTGGCACCTTGCACCTGGCTCAAAGCATCTCCAACCCCACGAACCCTTATTAATTCTCTGCTCCCGAAGCATCCAATTTGGGTTTCCGAGAGCGCTCCTCTTCTTCTCTTCTCTCCAGCAGCGCATGCCCCGCCAGCCTTCCCACCACCCACAGGTAGATCACGAGTGCACTTGCTTTTGCGCTACCTCCCTGTACCCTCACTTTGTCTAGCTCAGTGAGCGCCGCAGCACCGTCTTTTAACTGCCGACGGAATATTTTCACTGCCGCGCAACTACCGGATTGGTCAATTGATTGAGGGAATCCATCTACAAGTCGAAATTGACAAAATTCAAAATGGCTGACGAGAAAACAACCCCCGGCGTGCAAGAGGCACCGCCTTCATCCAGCCCGACGACACACCCGGTCGGCGAGCCAATCCCGCGTCCTGCCGGATGGATGTACAAGGGCTTCCGATTCGGCGGCAAGAGGGAGTTCTGGTATGCATCGCCCCAGGTTCAGCTGATCATGGTGGCCATGGTGTGCTTCCTGTGCCCCGGTATGTTCAACGCCCTTGGCGGCCTCGGAGGTGGTGGTCAGGTCGACGCCAAGGCTCAGGATGATGCCAACACGGCCCTGTACTCGACTTTTGCTGTTGTTGGTTTCTTCTCCGGAACTTTCGCCAACAGACTCGGTGTCAAGCTTACCATGTCTCTTGGTGGTCTGGGCTACTGCATTTATGCCGCCTCTTTCTTGTCCTACTCTCACACTCAGAATGATGGCTTTGTGGTCTTCGCTGGTGCCTTCCTCGGTGTCTGTGCTGGTCTGCTCTGGTGTGGCCAGGGTGCTATCATGATGAGCTACCCTCCCGAGGACAAGAAGGGACGCTACATCGCTCGTTTCTGGATCATCTTCAACATGGGTGCTGTCATCGGTGCTCTGATCCCCCTGGGCGAGAACATCCACAAGACCGCAGGCGCCGTCACTGATGGCACCTATGCCGCATTCATTGTTCTCATGTTTGCTGGTGCCGTGATCGCACTTTTCCTGTGCAACGCCAATTCTATCCAGCGTGACGATGGCTCGCATGTCATTCTGATGAAGAACCCAAGTTGGTGGTCTGAGCTCAAGGGTTTGTACGAGACAATCATCTCAGACCCCTGGATCCTCTTCCTCTTCCCCATGTTCTTCGTCTCCAACACCTTCTATACCTGGCAAATGAACGATATGAACGGTGCTCACTTCAACGTCCGCACGCGTGCCCTCAACAACGTGCTCTACTGGGCTGCTCAGATCTTCGGTGCTGTCATCTTCGGCTTCGCTCTGGATTTCGCCAGAATCCGTCGCTCGGTTCGTGCTAGAATCGCGTTTGGTGCTCTGGTGACTCTCACCTTCGTTGTCTGGGGCGGTGGCTGGGCTTGGCAGAAGCAGCAGCCGACTCGTGAGGTTGTTGAGGCCGTAGATGCGGATGGCAACCCCACCTATACCGGCCGAGCTGACTGGACTGATGGTGGCAAGAAGTTCATTGGACCCATGTTCCTGTACATCTTCATGGGCTTCTTTGATGCCGCCTGGCAAACCTGCATCTACTGGTACATGGGTGCCTTGTCCAACTCCGGCCGCAAGGCTGCCAACTTTGCCGGTTTTTACAAGGGTAAGCAGATTACACTCACCACTTTACTCAAACCTTGACCAAGACTAACAACTTGAAGGTATTCAATCCGTCGGCAATGCTATTTTCTGGAGACTGGACGGCCTCAAGAAGCCATACAACACCATCTTCGGTGCGACTTGGGGCACTTTGGGCGCCGCCCTTGTGTTTGCCGCGCCCATTATTCTGCTCCGAATCAAGGACACTATCTCTCTTGAAGAGGATCTGAAGTACACCGATGAGACAGTTGAGGATGTCGCCCCTGTCGATGTTCTTCCTCACCACACCGACAAGGCCGAAGTTTAAGTGATTCCTCAAAGATGTTGAGAGGCGATGAGCAGCGGGGTTAGAGCAAGGGGACGGTAAGCGGTTAGGCGGGAAACCGCCCATAAACAGTACATAATGTATGAGTTTAGGTCTGAAATGTGGCAGGATGTCGGTGATAGCACTAGTTTCGAGCTTTAATGCAAGATATGATACCTCTACGGGAGTATTTCTTTACCACTACATGATTTTTTCCTCATGAAGCAAGCTTTTACTAGACTCTCTCTGTTGCATTCAGGTAAGAATCTTCTCATCTTTGAAAGACTTTTTGACTGACTAGATTTAGACTTTGTGACTACGTTCTTCAACTGCCGCAGTCGCCAGGCGTTTAGGGATAGGTCTCCTTCACAGCCTTGCTTTCCCTTTTGAGAAAGCCTTTGAATGTGCCCAGCGGTATACCCCAAGACTTGACCGCTTCTATGTCCACAGACTTGCTCATGTCTCTCGAGATAAGCTGCGCGGTCACGAACATGTTCTTCTTCTTCTCCGTCTCGATTTCCTCCTCCGTCAAGAACCGACACCGCATATCCTTCCCATTGGCCTCCGCCAACTGCGCCATCAACTCCTCCGGCGTCCACGACTCGCTCGCAATCGAAATCTCCTTCCGATCAAACCGCGCCGGGTCCTGAAACCCCGCCACAGCGAACTTAGCAATGTCCTCGGTGTCGCAAAGCGGTAGCCGTGTTTCGGGAGTGTAAGCCATGGTCCAGACGTGCGTCTCCGCCAGCCCGGGATACATCATGACGCGTGGCGCAAGCAGGTTCGCCATGAAGAAGCCTCCGCGGAGGATCGTCCAGTGCGCAAAGCCGCCCGCCTTGACGAGCTCCTCGACCTCGCGCTTCCACGCCATCGCCTTGCCCGGCGGGCTGTCCGGGTCATAGAAGGCGCGCGTCTCGGGGCTCTGCACGGACAGCCCGCTCGAGTAGACGACGTGCCGCACGCCGGCCGCGCGGGCGATGGCGAGGATGCGCCGCGCGTGCGGCACCTCGGAGGAGAAGTCGGCGAGGTTGGGGATCAGGTTCAGGAAGAGACGGGTGCAGCCTGCGATGGCGGCCGTGAGCGCAACTTCGTTGGCCCAGTCGCCTGGCGTGAACTCGACGCCGAGGGCCTGCAGCTCGTGCACGATGGGGGCGTCCATATTGCGTGCGGTCGCGTGGACGGGCCAGCCGAGTGTGCGGAGGTGCCGCGCTACGGCCGAGCCTTGGGTGCCTGTTGCACCTGTCACGAAGACGGTGTATGTGGTGGTTGGCATGGTGCTGTCGGATGAGTGTATAGGCACAAGTGAAGAGCCGGAATATCTACGGACGATGGGGAAATTGCCTTCATTCTGCAGGCTGGATAGCGTCCATGTGCTTTTATATGTCGATATCGCCAGACTCTACATGAGATCTCTTGGACTGTGTCCGTGACTGTGTCCGTTGAATCTCGTTTGCTCTTCCTCTCCTAGGTCTCCTGTCGCGGAGCTCCGCCACCCAGCCTTCTCCGACTGTCCTGCAGCCTGTTGTGTGACTTGTGAATCGCAGAAAATCTTTTTAGCACGAAACTGTTAATATGGCTTCAGTTATGTACCATTCTTCTGGAAGAGGTCGGAAAGTCAAGATCTGTGAGTAGCATCGCGATGGCTCACAGGGTAGGCGGTCAATGAGAATCTTTACTCTTGTATCAAATATAACAACGAAAAGTTGATCCACCAGATGATTTCTGTCCGCTTATCGCAATATCCGTCGCACAACCTCAATTGATGGTGATAAAAAGTTGCCTTGAGGCTGATCAAGGTGCAAGCGGCCAAGAGCGGAGGTGATGCCAATCTATCTAATTGAACCAGAACTTAACCAATCAACTCGCCCCTTTGAAGACTCAGTGTAATCAGGAATATAGTGAACTAGGGCTTTACAACTCGTCCTCCGGCCTTTGAAAGAGTGCCCAGCACATCCGGCAAAGCATGTTGCAGGTAAAATCCCTCCTAGCCATCGCTTCAGGGACTTGATGAACTACCACCCTGGGGCATCTGAATGAACAGAACTTGTTTCAGTCTTTTGTCACTTCATACTCTGAAGAGGCTGTCACAAACGTACCTCCTGCTTTGGTAGACATGTGATGCAGTGCGCTGCCACGAGGGTAGGCACAGCAAATGAAGGGGTCTTTGCATGCAAAAAAACCAAGGCCCGTGTCGTCTTGGAGCTACCCACATGAACAGCCGAGTTCTGGTGTTTCCTCGTACTTGGCATCTTGGATCCTTGCATATTCCGCAAGCTCGAGTTGCATATTTTTTGTTTCTATGATGCGGACCATGGCTGCAACGCTGAGTATTTGTTGTAGGCAATAGCTGCAACGACTTCGTTCTCGGGCTCACAAAATCCGAAAGGCTAGATAAATTTTGAATAGTAGGCTCAAAACAGAGGATTTCGAGACTGGCTAGGGAAGAGAAGAACTGGAATTTTGTGCTAGTGTTGGATGTTTTTGTGTTATGAGAGTAATGTGAGGATAACAGACGATCAAGGTTTGGGGAGCTGTTTGCTATTTGAGGTTCGTGATTCAGACTGCTCTATGAGCTGATCTTGTCCAGCAATTCCTAAGTTATCCGTGTGAAGTGCTGAGACGGGATAACAGGCTTTCAATCGGGTTTCAGTCAAAGACACTAACTCCATGATTTAGGAGTCAGTTACATCGCTGCGCGTAAAACAAAGACCACCAGGGTAGAATTATTTGCTCGTAAAGCATAGTCGTCACATATCTTATCGCAGAATGGTCTTCCGACAGCTAAAGCTTCGATTAATTATCTTCCTCTATTATGAGATGAGATGTATCTCACGGATACACAATACGTTCTACCCAAAACCCGACAAAATGGGTGGGCCACTAGGCTAGTGAGGCTAGAATTCGGGTTGCTTAGAGGAGAACAAAGAACCACAAACGGCTTCATGCCGATTTTGGACCGGGATGGCTGATCTTGCTTGAACCATGCTCAAAGGAACGAGAACCGGCAAAGCTAGGACGGATGCAGCGAATACAGCACATTATCGATCTGTCCGGAAATTCTCGCCGTGGAGACTGTTTGGCTGTCGTTGGCTGCATGTTCACTTTGAACGAAGACACACCCCTTCTCCACTCGAGCAATTGCCTGGTTTCACCACTGGAGGGTCAAAGAGATCAAGTCATGTTTGTCATCTTTCTGCTTGATTTGGCCCTATCAGAGGACTAATTCATCCAGTAGAATAATCTTCTCTGCGATTTGCCTCCTGTGTAATTTTGATCTCCTTTCTATCTATCCTACCATCATCGCTTTCTGGATCACCACTTTTTGCGCCTAAAAATCTGTCTGGAACTTCTCTGCCATCTCTCTACTTGTACAGTCTATTCTACCTCGTTGGGGTTATTCGCAAATTTTATTAGGAGCATCCTTGTCCTTTCGCACCACGCAAACTACGACACCATGTCAAGCAAAGAGCCGAATTTCCAGGTTGTCGAGATGGTGATCCATGGAAGCGAGGCATCTTCTGAAATGGAGATATATGACCGCGATCAGAGACGATTGATCAAAGCCAGGCTTAGGTCTTTGCCCTTACGAGCACATCCGAATGACTCTTATGATGACTTGGATGAGGAGGGTCGATCAGAACGACGTCAGCAGATCATCGCACATGTCATGACGTCGCTGATTGGCGTTCTTCCAGTGAGGTGACCTGCATTGACTTCACGAGCAATGCACAATTGGTGGCCGTGTCGACAAAGGTGGAGGATGATATCAACCCGTCCAACTACTATCCCCCCTTCGCTACGTATGAGACTGGTAGCCGAAATATCCGTACTGTTTTACGTTCTGAACTCACCGAGCTTGAACGTTTTGGCCCCTGTACAGACCTGGTATCGTACCACGAAGACGGCCAAGAAAAGTGTGTCGTATTTACTTACGCGATAGAGAACTGGAAACCAACCACAAGGCTATGGCAGCTCGCACATATCCTCATGAAGCTACCCATCCATCCCAACATTCCGCCAATTGATCGTTTCGTTCTTGAGGAAATCACAAAGGAAGGCGTTGTTGGCTTTACCACCAAGTTCATCTCTGGTAGCACATTCTTGAGCAACAGATCTCGTGTTTTTAAATTGAAGTGGATGCGCCAACTGATGGCCGTCATCGATGACTTGAATCTGAAATACGGTCTCATGCACCAAGATCTCACGGACCGTAATCTTCTTGTTGACTCCGAAACCGATACCATACAGGTGATTGACTTTGGTGAGGCGGTCCGGATCGGTGATAAGCGGTTCCGGAACTGCGAATGGTACCGCCCCGAACTCAATGATGTCAAGGGCGTGATCATCTTTCTCAATTCCATTATCACGGCCAACCCCAAGTATATCGATTGTCGTCTTTTGGAGGTAGAAGAGCCTGACATTGACGACCCGATACAATGGGTTCAGCACCCTAAAGTACAGCTCGATCATGAGGCTGCCGACTTTTGCAAAGAATTGAGGGAATGGGTCACGAAGCGCCGCTCGGGCACGCAACTCACTCACTTTACACAAGCTCCGCAATACCTCAATTGGCCCCAAGAATTTCCTCCTCGCCCACAAGAATCCGTGTTGGTGCCATATACAGAACGGCCGGAATATTCCCTACCATTCTCGCGGCAGGAAATCCTTGGCTTGGGGCGTCCGTATTTGGGGTGGGAGCGGCCACCAACCAGCCAGCTCGAGCCGAACCGGCGTCTACTCGCTACGGGGAGGTATGCAGATGAAAGGGGTTACGATTTTGGATACGACATAGAAGCTATCAAGGAGGAGACCGCCACCAAACAGTATGCCAGATCCCACCCTTCTGGCAAAAATCCCTTGGAGCATCTTTTCAACAACCTTGTAGAGAGCCAACCAGTGTCTGGAAAGAAACGTAAAGCATCTGATGCCGAGAACGGCGATAAACGTAACGGCATTCAGACCGCAAAGACTGGACCCAGGACTCGAGCTCAGGCGCGGGCTGAACGGATGAGAGTTGCCTCCGCGGAGCCGAGCTAAGAAAATGTTTAGCTATCACTTTAGTATAAGTATATTGCTATAGTTGCGAGGCTTTGGTTGTCCTTCATGATTCAGAGCAGCATGGGAGAGCACGCTGTGTCGTTCGAAATACGCGGGATGTCATAATTTCTCTGCCATTGTCTGTGCTTACCCATTTTGTCCTTTAGCTCGCAATGCCTGGATTGGAGTTGCGTCTAGAAAAATAGTGGCAAATCTATCTACTATTGACAAGTGGTGTATATAATACGAAGGTATATCCCGATAGCATTCCTATGTCTGCTTGCTGTGCACTTGGTGACCGGCATTAGTCGACTGTCTAAGCTTTTTCGGCGTAACCCGTCTCAGTGCTCGTATCCGGTCTACGGTTCCTGGATAGCGCTTTAGGCGGCCGTGCACTAGAAAGGCAGCGAATATTGATAGGCTAGTTATCATGCTGGCGGAACTCCGCCAGCGTTGAAAATAGAATTCCTAGACTTGAATCAGCTCCGCAACTGCATGATTCAGCTGCCACAAGTCACACGCAAGCTCAGTAGACGACTGCGAGCCTCTACAGGGCATATAATTCGCGGAGTTGCGCCAGCTCGAGGTACCGACAGCACGCTGCTCTCATCATTGCTGCCCCTGGCACCAAAGAATACTCCTCAAATTGGCAATCGAGATGCCGCAATCATTATCCGCCCTGGAACGTGGCAACCCGCCGCCTCGCAGAAAATCATGTACCAGCTGCATCAGAGCCAAACGTAGATGTGACCTCGGCCTACCCTCCTGCTTAAGATGCTCTCAACGAGGTTTGGATTGCAAGTATCCACCTTCGCAGACTTCTAAGCGCAAATCTACCAGGAATGAGCAATCTACTGATCCAGGGCCTCCTGATACACAGCCGGACCAGCCAGTGGACGTGTCTTCATGGGATCCTGAGCCACAGAATGTCACTCATTCAGGGACTGATGTGGCACTCACACCTATGTTGGCAAACCCTTCTCCGCCAATAGACTGCGGATTTAACATGTTCGACTTCCTCATTGATCCTGTCGAGGATCCATTGACCGAGGCTTATAATCCCCAAATGAGCCTACCGTCGGACCAGGCTCAACTTATCCCCTCTCCTTCATCCACAGTGTTCCCACGAAGGTTACAAAAGGACATCAACGATGTAGTTGCTTTGGCGGTGGCGACACGCTTGCAGTATAGTATTGATGAGCTTGTCAAAGCCCCGAAGACGATGATTAAAGAAAACCAAACGCCATGGTGTCACCATCGCCTCTATGAGAACGATATGCCGCGATCTATGCAAGGTCTGTTAATGAAAGATGCTCCATGCTAATTACCCGCCCCTACTAACGTTTATGTAGATGCATACTCGTGTTGTAGCCTTTATGCAGCAAAGAATCAGGTTAACTCTCAGACAATTTTACGTATAATCGAGAGCCGTGTGCAGGATCTAATTTCAACCCCTCTTCCGACTACGCGTTTAGAGCTTCTCGCTCGCGTCCACGCTCTTTTGCTGTATCATATCATTCGACTATTTGACGGTAACATCCAGGCTCGCGGGGCTGCGGAAGGCACACGCCCTGCTCTAGAGACAGCTGCAGTGGCTCTCCTGGATCACATCGACTTCGAGCACTTGGCTCCTGCAGACGCTTCTGGAGGCGACCCCTTGCCGTTATATCCATTGGCCACAGCACGGCAGTTCTGGCATGAGTGGATCTATCAAGAGTCGGCGAAGCGTACGTTCATCGTTACCTTCTTTATGCTACAGACATATCGGTACCTGAGTGGAGATATCCCGATGCAGTGCGACAGCAGACTCTATCGATGTTACTCGTGGACACTGTCGGCATATTTATGGCAAGCTGCGGATGCAGTGGACTTTGCCGTGGCGTGGAAGCAGAGGAACCACTTTGCTATAACGAGTACAAAGTATGTATATCGATGACCCCTTCTGCCATTTCTATAGGTGTTTTCAACATTCAAGTGTCACGAATGACTTTGCATGCACGATGCTAACTCAAGGCAGTATCATGCACCATTTACGGGATGCAAGAGCCGATGACGTGGATACTTTTGGAAGAATTCTCATCACGGCACTGATGGGAATTGATGAAGCCAAGGGGTGGTTTCTCACAAGAGGCGGCTCTCTTTGAAGAAAAACACAGCTTCTTACAGAAAGGTTGACTGGCAAAGACTTACCGGTTGGCACAATTTGTCCAACCTCCTACCGGGATGCAAGGCTTCCAGACCATACTTTAGTCATGAGTCTATAGAGCCAGTATGAACGTCGACTCTAGTTGCTAAAGTCTCGTGTACTAATTGTATTCGCGATGATGTCTTTGGGGTAGCTTGCTTTGTCTGAGGGCATAATCTAAAGGATTCGATCCTTCCCGAGCTAAACCGCCCTCTTACGAATGCCCTTGGTGCTTTGAAACCCCACAATTGCTGACAGGCTTCATCATTCCCCAATATAGCTTTCTAGACGGTCGCCAAGCTCATCCTTCGTTGCTGAGGGGGCAGCAAATGGCTTTGCCGCAAACTAACAGTGGCGATCACGGGAGCTTCTCGCACTTACTATGTCAATTTGAGATTGAAGTAAATAAAAAGGACCTATTCGCATTCAACGTTGACGTTAAAATCATCACTTATTTGCTCAACTAGAACCGTTCAAGGCGCCAGTATGGGTTCCACCGACGCGGTTGCTGCCATCCAGACGGCCTTTACGACCGACCAAATCCTTCTCCCTGGTAACGACCTATACGAGAAGCGCAATGGTTCATACCTCTCACAGCTCGAGGGCGATATCAAGCCGGCTTGCATTTTCCAGCCTAGGACAAAGGAAGAGGTGTCACAGTTCGTGAAGCTCATCAAGCCTTTTGTGGGGGATGGCAAGGTGGCTTTCGCCATTCGTGGCTGCGGCAACATGCCCGCCCCAGGCTGCGCGAACATCGAGGGAGGTATCACACTGGACTTGGGCCTACTGACCGAGCTGTCGCTCGGTGAAAATACCGTGTCAGTCGGCGCTGGAGTACCTTGGGCTGCCGTCAACGAGACCGTGCAAGATGCTGGGCGTGGCGTCACAGGTGGTAGAGCTGGAAAAGGCGGAATCGGAGGACTGGCATTGGCTGGTATGTCACTATATACGGCGACCTTTATTTGCAGAAATAACTGCTAACACATTTGTAGGTGGTCTGTCTTTCTTCTCGTCTCGCGAAGGTTTCATCTGCGACAACGTGTTCAGCTTCGAAATCGTGCTAGCTTCGGGTGAAATCGTAAATGCCAGCGCGAAGGAGAACTCGGACTTATGGAAAGCTTTGAAGGGAGGCTCAAACAACTTTGGCATAGTCACCAAGTTTGAGCTCCTCACGTTCAAACAGGGGCCTTTCTGGGGCGGCAATATTTACTACTTTCCTCCAAGTTTTCCTTCCCAGATTGATGCTCTGGTCAATGAGTTGCAGAAGCCGGACGCGGATCCTGAAACACATCTTATGGTGAGCATTGGGTATGCAGCACAATTTGGAGGATCCGCTTGCATGAATACGGTGTACTACACCAAAGAAGGAGTTGAGGATCCACCTGTGCTCAAGCCTTTTACTGCTATCGAGCCCCAGATCCCACAGCTCAATTCACTGAAGACGATCACTTTGACGGAAGCAGCTGCGGGTCAAGATGCAGGCGTGTCACTTCAAACGCGCTGCGCCTACATGAACCTGTCCGTCAAAGCCGATGCGGCGACTTTGAAAGCCGCTTCTGACATTTACACGGCGGCTTTTGAGCCTATAAAGGATGCAGCTGGCCTTATCTGCTCGCTGACTTTCCAGCCCTACGCTGTATCGCTCCTAGAACAGTCCGTCGCTAAAGGCGGCAACTCACTCGGTCTTCTGCCCAGGGATGGTGCTGTTGTATCAGTGCTCCTGCTGACATATTGGGGCTCGAAAGACGACGATGAGCGGATTATCGCTGCCTTTAAAGGGGCCCTGGAGAAGATCCGCGTGGTGGCACAGGAGAACGGCACGTTGCGCGACCATGTTTACCTCAACTACTCATTCAACTTCCAAGACCCGATTAGTTCATACGGCGAGGAGAATAAGAGATCATTGCAAGAAGTGAGTAAGAAGTATGATCCAGAGGGGTTGTTCCAGAAGGGCGTGCCTGGGGGTTTCAAATTATTTTAGAACATCAGTGATGTAGGACTATGCAAGGTCCAATAAAGATCATCTTTGACTGTTAAGCGCCGGCAGAAGGGCCGCCGAATGCCTCGCAGAGCGTCTGTCCAATAAACAGCTGTGCGGCTGAGGGAGGCGAAGCTCAGAGCCTTGCCATTATCTACGCGGTTCTTTGGTTTTCTCTCTTAACTTCTTGCAACCTTTAAAGTATGCTCTCATTACTGCGTGCGAGAAACGACCGGTCAAGTCAGCGCGAGAAGCTCCGCATCAATCAACGCCGCCGAATCAAACAATATGTCCTCGAGATGGTCTTTCGCAACTCTCTTCTTCCTCTCGACATGTGTGGATGCATACACTAGCTTCCACACGACTTGCTCGTTACCGGATACCTCCGCTGGCTACATCACTGCACCCGATACACGCGGCACTCTGGGGATTGTCTGGAGTTGTCTGTTCACTATCATAGCATGCACATGGACTATACAGCATCTAAATATACCATTACAGCGAGACAAAAATCAGAAAACAACTTCTAGTCTCGCTCGCCACTGGCGATCTGCGTTATGGACTTTGAGCGATTTCTGGACTAAGCTGAAATGGATGCTTTTTAATATAATTGCGCCCGAAGTAATCCTTGCAAAGGCAATTGGGGAGTTCCTTGAAGCAAGATACATTAAGAAAGAGATTGACGAGCTCGCCAAAAGCAACGAATATGGGATCGAAGAGTGGAGCCTCACCCATAGTTTCTTCTTGTTTCTTGGCGGGTTTCGAATCATGGTTGAAGACGAATCCCCAGACAAGGGGACGGTGACTCAAGATGTAGAGCCTGGGCAGGGTACGAATGTGAGAGATCCCCACAATGTCGAGTCCCATGCACAACAGAACACGGCCGAGTTGCCCTCGAACGTCACCAAAATTGAATACGTTTTATTTCCCAAATATCTTATTTGGCTGTTGCAAGATAAACAACTTCAAAAATTTCCTGGTGTCACTAAAGAGGAGATTCTCGATAAGAGCAAAGCGGATACATTCGTCAAAGCACTGGCCGTCATCCAGATATTCTGGGTATGCCTTGAGGTCATAGTTCGAAGCACCAAAAGCCTCGCAGTAACGCAGCTGGAACTTTCAACAGCAGCCTTCTGTGTCTGCACTATTCTCACATATATCTTTGTCATCCCCAAGCCTCAATCTGTCTCAGTTTCTTTGCCGCCATTTAAAATTAGCCAAAGCGCTCATGAGGCTTTGATGAATGTCGAATGGAAAGACGATCTTTGCCTCCGGGACTTCGTCATCTACCGTTCGAACGGATCATACTCCAACACTATAGGTCCAAATACTAAACGTGTCCCTAATGACTACTTGAGTATAAAATCTGTTGAGTCATTCTTCGGATACTATTTCGGGATGATCGTGGGCTGCGTTGTGTTCAATGGCATACACTTGGCGGCCTGGAACTTCAAGTTTCCTACTCCTACGGAGCAATTGTTGTGGCATGCAGCCGGCATCGTAGCCACTGCACTGTTTCCCCTATCTATGGTTGTGGTGGTAATTATTTCGATGACCAAGTGGGCGGGTGACGACCGGGGCGTATCCCACAATATGAATCTAATTTGTGGAATGGCCTATGTGCTTGCTCGACTGTTTCTTCTTGTGGAAACCTTCAGAAGCTTGGCCTTCCAACCTCCAGATACATTTAAGGCAACATGGATGTCAAACCTGCCTTCGATTGTTTGATAGTTGCTTTCTTGATGGAGCCAAGAAGAAGTGAAAGTCGAGCTGAGAAAGTGTTGTCTTGTCTACAATTTATATTCATTCCCTAGTAAATGTAAAAAGTCTTGAGCTTTATTTTAGTATATATAAAAATCAATTCTAATGATACTCCTGAGTATTCAATCTAATGGACAGCCAAACGAGACGTTGTCTGTTCTCCCTCTCCTCACATCCCCTCTTGGTCTTCCGCGATAGCCTTCTTGACTGCATCCCTAAGCACCTCCTTCTGATCTTCGCAGCTCAGCGCCGGATTCAGCATCCGAACCTTGACACACTCCATCAACATCTCGAAGGCAACATGACACTCCTCATTGTGCACGCACACAACCAGTGGGTCCTTGTCCGCGGGAGGCGGCAGTGCAGCTGCATCGTTGACCACAATGGCGGCGACCTCCTCCTGCCAGTTGCCTGCCACTCTCTTGTAGAGCTTCCGCTCGGCTCTGCACGCCTCCTTGTAATCTGAGCGGTGGAGACATTCACCTAGATCCAGCAAGGCCTCCGTGCAGGATACACAGTGATCTTCATCTTCATAGTCCGCGGTCATGAGAGAAACCATCAACTCCCGACGAGTGACGGGGCGGTCCTTGTCAGTGGGGGTGACGGAGACTCCTATCTTGGAAGTTGGAACGGCAGTCTTCGTGGGCTCAGGGTGGGCGTTGCGTTCTTCTTGAAACTTGATCCACGCCACGCTGAGAAGAGAAAGCAGGAAGAGGAGTATGCAGAGCAGGCCAGACGCGACAGCGGCGAGGGTCCAGAATCTGCGGACGTTGGATATGCGAGGCTCGCGCTGCCGGATCTGCCTGGCGTGGGGCCGCATGGCGACGTGTTCCTCTGTGTAATTCATGCTTTGTGGGATGTCCAGCGGTAGGTAGGCCATGGGGGAAGGAGGAGGAAGGGGGAAAAGGGGTAAAATGGAGAAACGGTGGGAGTCAAATCGGAAGAACAGAACCTTCAAATACCTCAACTTCTGGTCTCATTCTGGTAGCTTTGAGAATTGGCAAGTTAATTGATATCTACTACCATGGGCGACAACGGTGCCAACCGTGGACGACTGGGCGTTCAGGACCACTAGACGTTGAAGGAAACACATCCCGATCAAAGTTGTCATCCAGTGTTCCGGCCGTTATAGTTCCACAGAGCCGGGAAAGGCTGAAGACCACAACTCATCCATAACTAAACTAAGGTTGTCTCCCAAATTAGATTTTCAAATTTTCTAAATCGTTACAAATTCTAACTACCACTTCACCTTGGCCATGCTGCCCTCCTCCAGCAGCGCCTTGTGCATGTCAAAGGTGTTAAACAACAGATGGGGCTCGTGGCCCATTCCCTTCCTCAGGCACTCAAACTCGGCCTTCTCGAAGTACTCCTTCAAGATCGGCCTGTAGACCTCGTGCGCGCACTTGTCAATAATCACACGAGCACGCTCGCGCGGGCTCAGGCCCCGCACGTCCGCCAGGCCGACCTCGGTGACGATAACGTCGAGGTCGTGCTCGGTCTGGTCGATGTGCGTGCACATGGGCACGATGCAGCTGACGCCGTGGGGGTCGGTCTTGCTGGGCCGCGTGCTGGGCGTGTGCATGATGCTGTACTTGGAGCTGCGCAGGAAGTCGGCCGAGCCGCCCAGTCCGTTGAGCATGCGGCTGCCCATGACGCAGGTGCTGTTGGCGTGCGCGTAGATGTCGACCTCGACGGGCGTGTTCATGCCGATGACGCCCAGGCGGCGGATGATCTCGGGTGAGTTGGAGACCTGCTGAGAGCGCAGCAGGAGCTTGTCGCGGTAGCTGTCCCAGTTGTCGTAGAATCGCTTGAAGCCCTCGGGGGAGAAGCGGACGGAGGTGGCAGTTGCGAAGTCGAGCTTGCCGGAGTCAAAGAGGTCGAGGAATGTGTCCTGGATGACTTCGGTCCAGACCTTGAGATTGGAGAAGTTGGAGTCCTGGAGTCCTCCGATGACAGCGTTTGCGATGTTTCCGATACCAGACTGAAGAGGGAGCAGCGACTTTGGCAATCGGCCGTGCTTGACCTCGTGCTCGAAGAACTCGATTAGATGACCTGCAATTGCTTTCGAACCTGCATCGGCGGGCGAGTTCGGGAGCGTGTGATCCTGGTAGTCTGATTCGATAATGCCCACAACCTTCTCGGGGTCAATGGGAATTGATGTCCGTCCTATCCGATCCTCCACCGACATGATTAGGTAGGGTTTTCGGTTGGGTGGGAGATCCGTCATTGTGATGTCGTGCAACCCCTCGAAGCTGGGCAAAGACGTGTTCACCTCAATGATGATCTATTGACGTCAGCTGTGCTACCCAGTTGAGGCATTTTGAGGGTATCTCCTTACTTTGTCTGCCAACT
Organism: Phaeoacremonium minimum UCRPA7; assembly: GCF_000392275.1. Taxonomy (NCBI): domain Eukaryota; kingdom Fungi; phylum Ascomycota; class Sordariomycetes; order Togniniales; family Togniniaceae; genus Phaeoacremonium; species Phaeoacremonium minimum. Next base: position 588,752 of record NW_006921512.1, on the reverse strand, counting down.
GAATCAGTTCCGGAGTTGCGCCTACTGACGCACCTGGAACGATGCTGCCATCCTCCATGATGTCTGTCGCTTCTACCACCACCACATCAAGCTTGTTGTTCGGCCTGTCTTTCGTGTAGAAGCCCTGTGGAAGCTGTTAGCGGGGCAATTTCGCGGCCGAGCCATGGTAAAACGTACGTAGACAAGATCGACGGGGAACATGGACAAGTGCTTGTCGAAGAACTTGATCCGGCCCTCATTAATTCCCTTCGAGATCGCCTTGCCGACCTGATGAGGACTCCGGCGCTCGATCATGTCCAAAGCCGCCCATCTGTTCTCTGTCTCGGCGCCGGACGAGGCTCCAACGAATAGCGTGTATTTCAGCTGGCTCTGGAGGTTGTTCTTCTCGACGTGGTCGGCTAGGTAGGTCGGCATCTTCCTGTGGGAGAGGCAATTAGCTATCGGTATCTCCGGAGGTGGCCTCGAGAGGCCTCTCTTGGCGGTGGAGCGCCAATTGATTGTCAGGAGGCTTACTTTGGGTATCCGACACCTGTGAAGCCCGACCAGCCGATGTAGGAGCCATTGGGGAAGTGCTTGAGCATGTCCTCGGGGTGGCAGAGCTTGCTGAGCATCGAGGGACGCTTGATGCGCGCCTTGAGCGCCTGTGAGGCAATTGGCGCGGCCATTGCTGCTGCTGCTGCTGCTGCTGCTGCTGCTGCAGTCTAAATCGCGCGGCGTGGGGTGAGGTGAGGTGAGGTGAGGTCTGCCAAAGTTGGAAAAAAGGGAGCCGGGGCGCCGTCTATGATGTGGATGTGGTATCTTCGGTCTATATCTACAAGCCCAGCGAGATGCGCCCAGGGAGACAACAAGGCGCGATTGAGACAGCTCCAGCAAAGAGAAAAGAGAGTGGAAAGCAAAAGAAAGTGAAACACGGAAAAACTGAAGAGCGGAATTCCCCAGAGAGTCAATTAGATCAGCAGACTGGAGCTCTTGGTGGAAGCTTATATACTGCCACCAGCAAATGGAATGGGATCAGGCCATCCTACCTATGCGTGGCGCTCGCTGTTGCGTTGCTGCTGGCTCGGCTCCTGTCGGCGTGGGAGCTCGTGCTCGTGGCGGGGCTTCCGGATACCGTGCCCCGCGGTGGAGCACATTCTGATCACCAGCCACAGCTTCTTGGGATAAAGCCACACTTTGACTCTCTTGGACTTCCATAACTCGGCATTGATGGCATCTGTACATGGGGTCGATGAAAGTCAAGTGCGTCTATACAGAAGAGAGGTGGCGATCATTATAGAAAAGCAAGGCAAATACCATGGGCCATGGGCTGTATTCTACGCTGTCCAAGGTGCTTCCCACGTCTAAGCAAATCTATCAGCCACATCTCCGATCCACAGCCACACGGACCATCAACAAGCGGCCGAAGCTCGGCGTTTCTCCCGTCCGTTCATCCGCGCGCCTGCGAAATGTCCTCGGTTATAAGTGCGCTCTTCGTGGAGACAGCCAATAAAGTCCAATTTCTATTTGCAGAATGGGACCTGCTACTGCTCTATATAGTAGCTCTAGCCAGGAGACAGCTCTTGTACCTTGTGGCCAACCATCACTTATCAAGCATTGGCGCAAGGACAGTGAGTTGAGCTTAGCCACTGTGCTGTGTGCGCTGTTTCTATTGTTATTTTCACTACATTAACGGTATAGTCAAAAAAACCAATTTCAACCAATTGGCCGCTTGCCTATAACTCGCTCCTAGCAAGGGAGTGGAATATTCACCATAAATTTATACAGAGTTTCAACCCAAAGAACGCCGTTAGAGTTGTGTTATTTGTCAAAAGACAGTTCATATGGTGAAGCCTACATAGCGTTGATAGACACTAGCTTGTTGAGACTCTGCCGTCAATAGCATCCGCTGTCTCAATCATGCATGCTTGCCAAACGTCCACGATGGGAGAAACACCATAATCCCCTTGATTTGCTAACAATTTGCCGATTTGTGAGAGACATTAATTTGCACAATGCTTTCTATAATACTTCTTTTCTCTCTATGCTCGTGTCACAGCGATATGTTTGCGACTAAAACGCCTATGCCCTGAGTGTAATACAACCATCTCGATAAAGACAGTACTGAGCGATATGGTTCTCCAAATGCTCGAACGAGACTAAGCCGATCTGTTCAAAGGGAACGACCTTTATAGTAACAAACTCAGCTCCAGCCAAATCTTCAGGCATGATGGCTCTGATATTCGGATTTGTGCCACGAAACCCCCCGAATATCCTATAAGCTTGTTCCAGCAATGCCCAGTGTCGACGGCGACAAAGAGAATTGAGAGTTAACTCGGCAGATGGCATTGGAGAGATCTGCCATAGACGCATCATATTGTTAAGATCCATATAAAATGGTCCTTCCCTCTGCTGATGACCATCTCCACCGTTAATTAACTTGTATCCGACAAAGTGCATTGAGAAGTCGGCCCCGTGATCCAAGAACAGACCTATCATTTCAGATACCGCATTCCGTGGTTGACTTTTTTGAAACAGCTCAACGTTTCGAGAGAACTGTGAAAGACCCATCAAAAAGCATGACCACGTGGTCCATGACGGAACATCAAAGAATCCTTCTTCATCCATATCTCGGTTCCAGATTCCACACGTGCGTGGTGCTTCTGCATTTACATTGGACGCTGCACGAACAAGAAAGGGTTTAAACCCCTTTACGTCGTGACTTCCCAGAAAGATTGAATGTAGGTAGTGGAAAGCAGCGGCTAGGAGGATATTAGAGCCTTCATGGTAGGTTGGATTGTATAATGATTGGTCAGAAGATGCTATACTTAAAACTGTCTTCGCGCAGCCAAGGGCTGCCCCGGAGCTCAGAATTGCCGCCTCGATATGTTCCTGCTTGACTGGAAAATCTGATAGCGTCGCCGCCATATCCATAAGTGATACAAATATGGGTTGGCAAATAGATTGGAGATTGCTGAATCTTTCTCTTGCGAGCTCTTTAAGCATCGAGACCAATGACTGCAGCTCGTTGGAGAATGGAGGAAGACGAGCAGCCTCTGCACGTTGACATATTGTGAAAAAGTACTTCACGAGAGCATCTGTTATATGACCCCCAAAATGGCGATATTGGAGGCTGTATCGAAGGCGTTTACAATGCCAGGAATATGGACTACAGTTTGTCTTCTCTAGGTCCACAAATTTGATAGTTGAGAGTATGCCCCATATTGAAGCTTGATAAGGGCAAAAGTTACCCGCGGCACCACACAACTCGTTCTGTATGTCTGCATCCAAAAGGAAATCGCCCACAGTCCGATGCGAAAATTGAATCTGGTGGCACCGTGGAAAGCTCAGAGTAGACGTTTGAGCTATCTCGACTAATCCTCGACATCTGGCTATGACCCGGGCGCCGACTGCGTGGCACATAGCCTGACACTTTGCTGTAGTATATCGCTTCCCCAGCTTCCCTGAAACAAGGGAAGTTTGGAAATTGGGTTGATCCAGCATATTGTCCAGGACTGCTTGGGTGTAGCAAGTCTGGACTGGCATTGTTGGCCATAAAGATGTCATGATCAAAAGAGTCTGTGCTACTCTCCTACGCTCGTCTTTCTCGACCGAATCCATCATTTGGCGAAACATGCCACTCAGGCCCTGGGGTGCACATTCCAGTTTCTCACGGAGCTGGGACACCGAGCACTTGTCACCAATACCTTTTAACATGGATGTTGTGACAAGTCGCACCCATAAAAAGACGCCGTCGGCCTTGTCCACAATGGCGTTGATGATATGCCGGAAGCCCTGAACATCCTGTTCCTGAAAGGCTGCAAAGCGTTCATCAAACTCGCTGCGCACAAAGCGATACATATCGTCTCGTGTCAAGTCTTGTAGTTGCACATGGCTTTCTGAGTTCGTGGCGAATCTCTGCATAAACTCGGTGTAGGGCCTGCTCGAGAGACATAGCTTAACACCATTTGAAAGGGCTGCCCATGAGCTTAAGCCTTTCGCGAGTTTCCAATAGTCTCCTTCATATTCATCTAGACCATCGATGAATAGACAAATCTTGTGAGTGCCGAGCAGGCCATGTCCACCAAACAGGTTATCCATAGCACGCTCGAGATCGGCCATTTCAAATGGCTGGTTTGCCATTTGATATTTGACGTTTACAGACGCCTTCCAAATCTTTGGAAATATCTTGGGAATCATGTAAGGACACTGGCGAAGAACATCCCAGAGAATTGCTCGATATAAGCCTTCAAGAGTTCTCTGTAACGGATCTCCGGAGTTCCAAAAGAAGAATGACGCAAAGATCAAAGTCTTTCCATCGGACTGAGCCCATTGTTCAAGACTGTCTCTTGTTTTGCTGGAGTGTGCGACAAATTTCATGAGAGTCGATTTCCCAGATCCAGCCTTGCCAGATATGTAGAAGACCCCAGTGCCGCTAGAGAGCCATTGAAGAAATCGACGTCGGACAACTTTATACCGAAAACAGTCTTGGTTTGAAGAAATGCTTAAGTCCCACGAGCTTGTGATATAGTATGACGTATCGCTTTCGGCATCAGAGTTATGTTCTACATTTAACAGTTCGTCGGCAGTTTCTTCCAGATCGTCTGAATCCGAAACTTCAGAGCGGGAATCTACAGATAACTCATCTTCAGAGTAAAGCAGCCATCTATAAGTTCGGTTGCGGGCGTCCTCCACAGTCCGTTCTCGAGCACCGAGATGCGGAAACCATAACCTCTGTAAGATCTCATCTTCGCGGGGGATGGCATGCGCTGCATTGGATATCTTGATGAGAGACCGATGAATCTCTGTCAAAATATCGATTGTTGCTGATAATACCGTCTCGTTTGCATGTTTATTCAACTCAGACTTGATTGTAGCAGTGATATAGTCTCGTGCTTGGCGAATCTGATTCCTCGTCTCGATCGCGTACTCCTCTTGCGCTTTTATTGACGACTGAAGAAAGGTATAAGTCTCGGAGACTTCGTCACTAGCCGTTCTTCGTGAGTCATTTAAGCAATATGGAAAGTGAAGTTCAAATACCTCATCATGGTTAGAAGTTGGCCGAGGACTTCGGTTCTGTATCGGTCTAATCTTGATTCAATCGAGGCTAGCTTCCCTCTCTGTCTTAGACCTTTCCAAGAAGCCTTCAAACTCGAAAGCCTGGACCCTGGTTTCTTGGCCTTCGTCGTCTGTATGACCGCTAGAAGATCATCTGACAGTCGTTCGCAACCATCTTTAAGTGCAACAAGCCTCTTGTCCTCGGTTGAGAGAGAGCCATGCATTAGAGGGACCTTAAGTCGTCCTGTGAGAGACCTGAGATTGCCAATGATGACATCGCAGTCGCCCATTGCTGCTGGCATTCCTGATGTTGAGGAATAGATCTCGCTAGCGCCAGTTACCAACTTCGAAGAGAAGTCGACAAACTGAACGATGGCGCTGGCGAGTCCGATTGCTGCCAAGGTCTTCATTTTGTCTGCAAGGATGTAGCTCCGGTCTGTACAGTGAGCTGCTGGATATCCGACGGGGCCTGCGTTGAGTGAGCAGCAAAGCTCTCAAAGACAAGCTAAGAATGCTAATAAAAAGGGCACAAGTGGTTCAGCATTCAAGTACGGAGGGGGCTCTAGAATTGATCTTGCAATTTTCAACTTTATATGCAGATTGTTGCCCAACAAGGCTGCGCAGTTTGGAAATAAGTACATATATCAAGAGCTGCCTGGCACGTGATGGCAACTGTCCTGGTAAATACTCTTCATTGGGCAGACTTGCAGGTAGCTGAATGCCAAGTCGTGATGCTCGTTTGATGGCAGGCAATAGCCAATCAGGATGCTTTTCCGCTGCTGAGAATCGTTGGCAGTTCTCTCTCATCAAAAATGCAGCAAAACGCCGGGTGTGAGAAATGGCGTAGATCACATAATAGGTTGCGCATAGTGCTGATCATCAATGGGCTGGTAGATTGTCTTAGTTGTGGGATGGGTTGTCGAGTTCAGCTAGAACACTGTCAAGACACTCCTGAAAGCCCTCTTCCATAGGAATCCAACCATCCTGACCACCCCACTTTTTGAGCAGTTGCTTGGGTAGGGTATCGTCTATCTTTGTCTTTATCATACCCATGTTAGGGAGATCTTCAATGAACTTTCTCTCTGGATACTTCTTGCGCCACATTGCGAGAAGAGTGTTCCAGTTGAAGGGCGTGCACCATGCCTGAATACGGGCGTCCTTGACGTCTGGGTCAATGAGCGCTGCGATTTCCACTAGTGCCACGTCTTTGACGTTTACGTAGTATACTAAGTAAAAGCTGCGCATTAGCTTTTGAATCGAGCTATAGTATCTATATTCGCGCTGAACTTACGACCCGGTATGGTTCCGATATAACTGGTGTCGCCCTGGTAGAGCCAATTCACCCAGCCAGGCAGGTTCTTGTTCACGAAGCTTTTGTGAAGAATTGGCCCAATCAGGGTGTATGGGCTTACCGCATTGACAACAAAATGTGGCTTTTCCTCTGCGGCGAACTTCCAAAAAGCTTTCTCGGCTGCTGCTTTGCTGGCCATGTAGACGATACCACCAAACATCGGATTGTCTAGCTGCGGCGCTTGCACAGCTGCTAAGGCAAATTCATTCCATGAATCGCGCCCAACAAAGCTGGCTTCATCTGTAAAGGGGTTTGGCATAAATGATGCCACGGAAGAAGAAGTGTAGACGAATCGTTTGATGGTTGGTTCTCGACTTGCAGCCTTAAGCAGGGCAGTAACGCTGCCTACAACAGGCGGAATGACATTGTCGGGGTTTGGATCAAATGTCTGGATGGTGGCGACATGCATAACTCCATCCACACCCTTCACAGCAGCCTCATAATCACTATCTGATGCTGTAGTAAAGTCGAGGGCAGCAAGCTCAAGGTCACCTCGTTGCGTGGCTTCTGCGAACATCTCGTCGGTCACCCATTTGGCAGCAGAAGTGTCTCGCACCGTGCCTCGAACTTTGAAGCCGCGGTCCAGAAGCTGTTTTGCTATATGACCAGCAAGAAAACCAGCTATACCGGTAATCAGGATCTTAGAGCCCTTAGGTATGGCGATTGGTAGGTCAGACATAGCGAGTAGCTGTTTATTTTCACTGACCGATTGATGCTTGTCTCTGCCACGAAAGTAATAATAGCTAGGCAAGAACATGATGCCCTTTATAGGACTTCGAAGTCTCCTTCTTGTTCTGAAGACGTGACCCATGTTAAGTCAGTCCTTCAGCCTCGGGATTTGCCAAGCCCCGACGATAGCTCTTCGAAGGAAGTATCTTTATTGAGAAGATGGTCTTCACCTAGCCCTCAAAGTACCTTGTACAGCGAGTGGGTCTTTTGATTTGCACAGCGTGCTAGGGTTTGCGCAGCGTGCCAGGGTTTGCGGCCGGCCATTGACAAGCCCAATTCCGAATGAGCTAAGCGGTAGGATTCTCTCTACATTAGTGGACGGTTTCTTCCACCCCTCTCAGAAATATCCTCTTTGGGAATGTGTAAAGCTTGCCACCTGACTTCGTACATACACGCACTTCACAGAGTCACTCCGGCCACCAGGGACTAGGGACGTCATTCATCTTCTGTCTCCCGGAGATTATGTGTGATCTTTTTAGGCTACTTTACAATTTCTCCTTTCAGAAATAAAAAGAACGGCATGGTTAAGCGTCGGATATACCTGCACTATCATGTACACCAAGTTTAGGCCCTGGAAGGCGGCGAAACGGATACGGACGACCGATGCGGCCGACGACACTACAAACATTATTCAGCATGTCCGAGCCATCACGGACCGGGAGGAAGAGGCGTTCTCATCCCCTGCATTGCGGTTCGTCAACACAAGTCACCCGAGCGAGGCAACGTCAGTCGAGGTAATTGGCACAATCCGGTCGCATGTTGCGAGGGAAATCCACGCTACTCGCCGCCACCGAAAGAAGGTCGCTACGCAGGCTAGATCAGATCCGAAAACCCGTACGAAGGAGCTCGGTTCTCCTGGCAGTCCCAGAAAGGAAACTTCGGTATGCGGAGATAACTTAGACGACAAATCCGACGCCGTATACCAACCGGATCCGCGGGGTCGACACGGCCAGCTACCCAGTCCGGCTACCTTGCTCGACTCTGCTCGACGAGATCAGCTCAATCGCCTTGCCAGACCACTCAATGATGCCGAAAGCTTTCTTATTGACCATTGTGCGTTGTTTTCAAAGAGTCTTGAAACTTGTTCTTCTCAATTGACAGTAGCTTAGACCTCACGGTTATAGCGCCTGAGGCTTTCGACCTCAATAATGAAGCTGCCGCAAAGGTGGGCTCCGCATGGGTTCCGTTTGCCCTGTCGGATAAGGGCCTATTATCATCCCTTCTTCTTATAACATGCCGGTGCTTAGAACTACTCAGCATTGATAGCTGGCATAACAATCCACTTGACAGCATGGCCGTACGATACAAAGGGGATTGTCTGCGATTCATCAGAGCCGCGCTTCACGAAGAAGGCACCCTCGTTAGCACGACTACAATAGCTAGGGTCATGGTATTGTGCTCTTATGAGGTAAGCTTTTCGTGGTACTTGAGCCGTGCTAGACAATAAGACAATACTGACTAGTGTTACAGCTGAAGTTCGGAGACAACGATGTCGCTCGCTGCCATGCGAAGGCTATCGCGAAAATGGTCGAACTAAGAGGTGGATTCGGAACAGTCAGCAAGGAAGGCTACGCAGGCGAGGTCATCGCTTCCTTCTGCGCGAAACTAGAAGCTTGGTCTGGCAATGCCATAGCACAACCTCCAGCCGTGAATGACTACTAGTTCACTTCATGAGCGTGGTTCCTTGTCTCTAGTGCAAGAATCCAGGGAAATGGAAGGCAACTGAGCAGCATATATATCGAAATTGGTGCATTGTGTCGTGGAGCACTACTATCTCAAGGGCACAGAGAACTCTCAAGGCATGCGTTCTTTGAACCTGGCTTTTGCATCTGTGGATGTGAGTGCATCACCGGCATCTTCAGGGGTTCCAGTAATTGCTTGTCAAGGGTTGGCACAACGGCAGGAGATGACCAAGCCGCATTATTGGTTGTCATTCCAACTAACCATTACATAATCCAGACAGCTATTTCAAGGCCTATACCTGCTTTGGTTCTCGAATTATCGCTAGTAATTTAAAGGCTTTTTAATTGCGTTGGCTCATCTGAACGATTGTTGAGGCATGCATGTAGCTCGCGGTGCGAGTAAGAGCTTCTCCATAAGGTGGTCGAGAGCGTTCAGGGCCAAATATTCAACTATAATCACTCTTCGAAAAATACTATCCTTGTTTCGAAAAAGACCTCGTTGGGTAACAGCAGCAGCTCTTCGTACATGATGGCTGAACATGCTCATTGGCCAGGGATGGCACCTGTGTGTCGATACACTGTTTCGCTAGCTGCTGCTCATAGAGCTGCCCGTCCCACAACTCCAGCGGAGTCGGAAGTCATCGCACTCACTTTTAATCCGAGCTCAGAGGCGCAGCACCACCAACTAGAATCGAATGTTGACGTAATCCCCGAATACGTCGGCTGCGTCGCTAACCCTTTGTCTCTCGATTCCTCACACTTCGGTCAATTGATTCTAGTAGTTCGCGATGGCCGACGACATCGAGACGAAATTCCAGGCGGCCATCGATGCGGGCAAGATCAACGGCGCTGTCATTTGTGCTACCGATGCTGCGGGGCATTTTGTCTACAACAAAGCACTGGGACAACGCACCTTACTCTCAGGCGAGAAGGTGCCGCAACAGCTAGATGACGTGCTATTCCTGGCGTCTGCCACCAAGCTGATTGCTACGGTCGCCGCGCTGCAGTGTGTCGAGGACGGCTTGCTGACTCTGACCGGCGATGTTTCCCCCATTGCCCCAGAACTGGCTGCTAAACAGGTCATCACTGGCTTCTCTGATGATGGCGAAACCCCTGTACTCGAGCCAGCGGTCCGCCCGATTACGCTCGAAATGCTGCTCACGCACAGTTCGGGGACCGCTTACGACTTTATAAACCCCATCGTTGGTAAATGGAATCAGAAGTTTAACAAGTTCGAGGAAGGGAAGCGCCGGCCGGTCGAAGAGTCGTTTTGCTATCCTCTTGCATTCCAGCCTGGTTCTAGCTGGATGTATGGTACAGGACTCGACTGGGCCGGACGCCTCGTGGAGAAAGTTACCGGTCGCACCCTGGGCGAGCATGTCCAGCAGCGTATCTGCAACCCACTGGGTCTCAATTCGGCTCAGTTCTACCCGGTAACGCGTGAGGACCTTCGGGCCCGTATGGTTGACTTGAACCCGGATGATCCAGAGGGCCTCGGCCGTGCTCCACTCGGGGGAGGCGGGGAAGTGAACAAGCGTACGCGCGGTGACTTCGGCGGTCACGGCCTGTTTATGCCCGGTGCCGATTACGTCAAGGTATTGCACTCGCTACTTGCAAACGATGGCAAATTGCTCAAGCCTGCCACCGTTGATGACATGTTCGAGCATCATTTGAGCCCCGAAGCAACGGCTGGGCACCAGGCTGCCCTAGTAGGGCCATTGGGCGTTTTCTTCCGGGTAGGTATAGACCCCGGCACCAAAGTTGGTCACGGCTTGAGTGGTGTCTTGCTCTTGGAAGATGTTGATGGATGGTATGGAGAGCGTACGTTAACCTGGGGCGGCGGCCTGACCCAGACCTGGTTCATTGACCGTAAGAATGATCTCTGCGGGATTGGTGCTGTCCAAGCCGCCCTCCCGGTAGATAGCCAGGAGGTGGAAGTTCTCAAGCAAACATTTCGCCGAGACATCTATCGCAAGCATAGCGAATGGAAGAGACAGAATCAGCCATAATCACATTAAACTTAATGACCTCTGTTCCGGCTCGATGGGTCTCGAGCATACTCAAAAAGCGGTTGTCATGATTCAGCATGACAATCAATGAGGCAACCGAAACATTGAGAGGCTGAAGATTGGAACCTTCAGGAAGCAATAAATACGCGTGGTTTATGTGAGACTATGTGGTTGTATCTAAGCCTTTGAATCGATAGCCTTTGCATCCTGGACCACAACATTAACGCCACCGTCTTTGCCGTCGAGGACCACGACGCTATCACCACTGTCAAAGAGCATGGATAATTCTTCGAGGGAGTAGCCCTTTGTCTCCGGAAAGAAGAGATATATAAGTACCAGCCACATGCAGTTCAGTGCCAAGAATACAATATAGTAATAGTAGCCGATGGCTGCCAAGGCAATCGGATTCACATACATATTGATGATCAAGGCAATCTGTCCAACGAAGTTTTTGATCGCCAATCCTCGAGACCGCATGTAGAAGGGCATGATCTCCGTTGTGTAGCTATACAATAGCGGATTGCAAGCTACGTTGTACATAATGTCGAAGAGAAACAGACATACGATCACACCGTACCCTTCATTGGGGCTGCCCTTAGTTGCATATACTGCACTAAGAGCAATGAAGGGCACAAAGATGACGATCATACCGATGTAAGATGTAAGCCAAAGCTTACGCCGTCCAATACGATCAGCAAGGATAGCGCCGATGATCGAGGAGATCAAGTTGATAATGTTGAGGCCGCCATTGATACCAGTTCTATACAGCCGGTTAGTGAGTGGTCCACAATTACATTGTGATACGTTGATGAGGCGAGCTTACTGTGCAGTGGTAGCCGTGACCCCAACACTATTCAAGATGCTTGAGAAGTAGAATGTGATGATATTTTGTCCACACCACAGAGTCATAAGTACCATTGTTACCACAATGAAGAGTCTGTGTAGATTTGCCTTGTGTGTCAATAGAGCCTTCCATGCGACTCCTTCTTTTGCTTGTTCAATAGCCATCTGTATCTCGGCAACCTGCGTAACAACGACTGCATCATTTGGGTCGCCATTTCCATGGTATTTCGCAATGATTTCAGATGCCTCTGCATCTCGATGCTTAGATATAAGCCAACGTGGACTCTCCGGAACAAAGTATACCAGTGGTAAGACACAGCAGGGAATGAGGGCTTGTAGCAGAGATGGGATCCGCCAGTTCCATGTTTCTGTAGGCGTCATATGGCTCGTGCCAAAACAAGTCCAGGCTACCATGATAGAGCCTAGATACCAGAAGGGGTTGAAAAAAGAGACAAGTGTGCCCCTGTATCTCGGGTGGGCAAGTTCACTCAACAGCGCGGGGCCGGCGCAAGTGACGAAGGCAATGCCGAAGCCTAGAATGAAACGAGACCCCATATACTGGCCTCTTCCTTGAGAGCCTGCTTGAAACGCAGCTCCCACGATCGTGAAGAATTGGCCGGCTGCGAGTCCCCATTTTCGGCCACTATCGTTTATCAGTTGCATATTTTCACAAACTTGAGATTAGATCGACGTACAACTTATCCGTGATTAAGGATGCAGGAAAGCTGCCACATAAGCAACCAATGAAGTATATGGCCGTGATAGCTCCTAATTGTGATGAGTTTGGCGTTCCCATTTCTATGATCCTTTAGTCACCATAAGTTGTTGAGCTTCTTTCAGTGGGGCGCCTACCTTTTTTCCATTGTTTGAAACTCTGTAGATTGGCTGTTAAGGTAGCATCAAAGCCCGTACAGACTTGAGTCAAGTAGATTAGGGTGATTGGCACCATCAGCTTTCGCACACCGGCATCACGGTACCAGGGAGGATGATCCTCAGTGGCTGCAATGACAGCTGACGGGGGCTGCTGGGCCTGCTTTCGAATCCTGGAGCTTGGTCGAAGCATATTGAATGGTATGATATCGTAAGAGAATCAGATTGTGGCCTGATTGAAAGAAGAGTTACGACGGAGTATGGAACACGACCGTATTGTCTGCCAGGACAAACTGCTCGACAAGTGGACGACAGCGCCTTTAGTATGGCAATTTACCCTGCAATCGTTGCATAACCAAACACACACCTTGAGCCAGGCGGGAAGATAAGGAGTATGATTGCCGAAGAGTTTCGACTTCCCTGGCCAACCACCCTTTAGCGAGGCGCAAGCATCTTCGACTCTAGTCTCCGTCTAGTCATGATAAAACCTATCAGATAACAGGCTGCGCTCCCCGGATTTTGATAGTTGCGATATGCCCAAACCAAGAACGAATCAACTGCGCGCTGATTCGAGGGTAGAATCTGCGCCGGATCTTCAACCGAGCACTTGAAGGCGGGGGCGATACTTGGGATGAGGTCTAGTGGCGTTGATAGGGGGTTTACGACGGAAAATCACGATACGACGGGAAACTAGTAGCTCTGGTCTATGCTGCTAGTCTTCACTTAGTCTAGTTGCCCCAACCTGATAGATGCGTAGCTGTGTAACTCGCGTCATAGAACCCTAAAATTGCATAACACTGTTAATGATAGTGTAATATTCTCCCTTATCCCATGTGTTCCTGTGAAGACATCTTTGCCACCTTACTATGCAGACCTAAGGATATGCCGTCGCAAAGCCTGGCGCTATCCGAGAGGAGAACGGGTACATCGCTTGAAGTCGAGAACATTGTACGTAGTAACGCGAGCAGAGAGACAAGAAAGGCCCAAGACATCAGTTCAGAGTATTTTACGAACAGAGACTCTCGATCTTTCAACCTCGACATCAATAAGTCGACCTCAGTCTTCTTTCAATCCTCTCAATCACCGACAGCATGGCTCCAAGCGCTATCGAAACCATCGCACCACCTAAGATCCGCACAGCGCCAATCGCTAGTGTCATCACGTAAGTGAGAGAATCAGAGTTACCCAAAAACATACATGAATGCTGAGATGGCCTGACAGTCCAAAATACAACGACTGGCGATCGGACCTACAGAAGAATGGTTGGGCAATTGTGAAGGGGGCGATCCCGCACGACCGTGCAGTGTCCTACCAACAAAGAGCATTTGAATGGCTCCAGTCCTTCGGCACAGCTCTCGATTTCGAGAATCCTGATACTTGGATCAAAAGCAATCTTCCAGTGATGAGCAAGATCAACACCTTTCATGCATACGCTGTGGCTCACGAAAAGTTCATGTGGGACGCACGCATGGAACCCGGAGTACTAGATGCTTTTGCTAAGATTTGGGGCACTACGGAGTTACTTGCTAGCTTTGACAGCCTAAATATCACTTTGCCTAACCGCAAGGACGTACCGAGGAAGCCTGCATGGGAGCATATCGACCAGAGCCCTCTACGAAAGGGACTACATTGCGTTCAGGGCATCCTCAATCTATCCCCTTCCGGGCCGGAAGACGGAGGACTGGTTGTTTATCCCGGATCGCATGCCGTGATGGAAGAATTCTTTAAAACACAGACTGATGAAGCAACATGGAATCCAATGGACAGATATATGTTCACCGATGAACATTTGGCATGGTTCAAAGCCCGGGGTATCGTGCCACATAAGGTTTGTGCCGAGATAGGTGATCTGATTGTATGGGATAGCCGAACCATTCATTATGGATCTGAACCAACAGAGAAGAGCTCCCAGATCAGAACGGTCATCTATGCAGCTTATACCCCGGCGAAGTTAGCCAGCCCAGAGCAATTGGCCCTAAAGAAGGAGGTCTTTGAAGTATTTGGAGGCACTACCCACTGGCCTCATGACAACATAGTACGACGAGCCACCGAAACGTACTTGGAAGATGGCACAAGAGATCCTAGAGATAGGGACCGACCTCGAGAGATGCCGGAGATGAGTGATAAGCTATTGAAGTTGGCTGGCGCGAAGAGCTACTAAGCTATACACATGGTGAGAGCCGTCGTATTGCAGCAGCTATTGATCAAAAGACAGGACTTTAAGTGTTAGAATAATACAAGCCCAGGAGTTCTCGTAGCCACTAGTTCTTCCCATTGCACAATTTCTCTTCGATTGTATTGCCTCCATATCTCATCCAAGATCTGGTGAGCTGCCAAAACATTGCCGAAACCAATAGTTCGTTCCATTATATTGATCTGGTATTCAATTGTTAGTCTGCTGGCTTTGGTTGTACAGCTCGTTCCAGCTATGAACAATGGAAATAGCAAATGTGACTCTGTCCGTGATCCAGGTCGGATCAGAGATACTGCTGAAATAATATGATCTGTCGGACCTTTGAAGTGAGCGTCCCGACTGTCGGTGTTCTCTGGCGGCATCAACTGCCGTAAACGTAACATGGTTGCCCACTGGATCGCAAAGGCAGCCGCCCTTGCTTCGCTCATATCTAAGACCGTACCGTCATTAGGCTCGAGTGGTACCCAGCTCTGAAGTTGAAGCTCTATAGCCTCGGCCTCTGTCTTAAAATCTTCATAGTTCATGATAAGTTGTGAATTACTAGCATTCATGGTGGCGAGTCGATTGATGCGGACAAGACACTCATATAATTCGACGGCTATACCAAAGAATGGGTGGATCGCCCCTCCGATTCTGGAGATCCCCAGCTTTAAGGTCTGTCCAAATGGCTGAGGGACATTATCGGATGTCATTGATGCTATGCAGCATAGATAGTTGTATAACTCAATGAGAAACTCGATCGAAGGAGTAAGAATCTCAGCTGCATCTACATTTGATAGGAGCGCTTTTGCGCCATGCAGATATAAGAGCCATTTTCTAGAATCCCCAGCGCATATCTGTGACATATTAGCTCCGGAACACAGGGAGAGCTCATTGAGTTCATTAGACAAAAAGGACAAACCTCCGTCAAACACATCAGTAAAGTTGCAGCAAGTGCCCATGTAACAGTTTGATGTTCTTTCAGTTCAACCTTCAATGCCTCCAGAGCGCGACTTCGGTGAAGAAACAGGTTGCGTTCAAAGTCCGGGTAGATTTTAGCCAGGTGGCAGGCAGACAGCGCTGTGAGGGCATGGCGCACTAGAGGGCTTTCTAAAGCCATAGGCACAATATCGGACAGGAATGGATTGTCCTGGTCTTGTACCATGACTAATGATCGAGCCACTGATTCAAGAAAGTGGTTGAGAAGGTGTCTTTCACCAGTAGTCCAGTCTTTCAATGCGCGATGCGTGATGCCGGCCAGATTAGCCAAAGCTGTAGACGGGAACGAGACGCCATCGCTTGGGGGAGATTCATCACTTGCTCGAGCATCTGGTAAAACCTCAAGAGCACTACTGTTCGCGAGATTTGATACCCCCGCCGAGTCTGTAAGATATTCTTCATGGATAACTGAAATCCAGTCGAAAAACTGGCTCTCCGATGAAGAAGTGGCCGTGCCAAAATCACTGACCCGGACCTCCCTCTCGGAGGACGGGGATGAATCGGCGCTGAGGGATGGCCGGCGACGAATGCACCGCAGTCCGAGCCGGACGCAGTCTCCACATGTCGGCCGTTTCTCGTCGCATTTCTTCCGGCGTGCTTTGCAATTTGTGCAGCCCCTGGACGACTTGGAGTGTTGGTGCCTGGACTTGCGGCCTTTTGCTGCGGGCTGACGCTGATTGTGGGTTCCCAGGGCCAAGTTACCGAGGCTGCACTGCAGTGATAACCGCTTGCATCGCGCACAAGGGGCTTCTTTGGAGCATACCGTTTTGATTGCAGCGCATGTCTCACAGGCTGTCCTTCTTCGCCCCATCGAGACAGCGAATGGTGTGCACGGTGGTTCTAGGAAAGCAAGGGCGGGGTAGGCCAGCGGTTTATACGACGGGATATCGAATGCAACTATGCAAAAGACTAGGTTAGCTTCCTGGAAATTCATTAATTGAGGCATAACGTCTGCTCCGTCGGGCATGTGGGTACGCTGATCGGGAAGCACTGATCTCCCGCTACAGCAGACTGCTCCACAGGATCATGGGCTAGCAATATCGAGTATCTAGTGCTGTGTCACTCACGGTGTAAGCAGCGATTGGGTGTAGGAGAGGCATACCGTCGCCCGTGACCTCTGCGGTATGGCTGAATTGGATGTGATAGGCGGAAAGCGCAGTGACACCATCAACCCTCTCGCCTTTGAATTCCCGCAGAGTGATTCTCACTCCTACACTTCAGGCTGAGCTCTTAGCTCTTCATCTGGCCCAGGTTTACACAATCTGACGATCTGAGGCAGGCATACTGTAACCGCTAACCATGGCTGTAACAAGTCCAACCAGTCTACCAATAATTATTGTTGGTGCTGGCATTGTTGGACTCACTCTGGCTCAGGCATTGAAGCATGCCAACATTCCATTCGAGATTTACGAAAGAGACTCGCACCTTGATGCGAATGGAGGGGGATGGGGCATCACTGTGCATTGGGCACTTTCAGCGCTTGATTCGTGCCTACCACCAAAGCTTTTCCAAAAACTCCAGACTATCCAAGTCGATCCGCAACAGGGGTTAAAAGACACAGGCCGATTTCTTTTTCTTGACATATCTACATGTGAAGCACGTTATAGCATACCTCCCAGCAAGCGCATGCGAATCAATCGGAAGAAGCTCAGAAGCATCCTGTCAGATGATGTTGACATCAAATGGGGAAAGTCGATTGCTGGATTTCAAAATCCAGCTGAAGGAGAGGTTGTTGTTCACTTTGAGGACGGCACCAGTACCAGAGGTTCTTTGTTAGTTGGGGCCGATGGAAGCGGCAGCAGAACGCGCCGACTTCTTGTTGGCCACGAGGCTGGGAAGTTGTATCAGCTTCCGTTCCGGTTCATGGGCGTGACAGTTCGCATGACTGAAGATCAAGTCCACCCACTTCGTCAAGTAGATCCTCTGCTCTTCCAAGGCTCCCACCCTGATACAGGTGTATTCATGTGGTTTTCGATGCTTTCGACTCCTGAAGTTAATGGCTCTCAGGGGACGGGACAGAACGAATATTACGAAGGACAGCTGAACTTATCTTGGAAGTCGGAAGATGCAGATGATGGAGTTCCCGAAACAAACAGAGAGCGTGTAGTGAAAATGAAGAGACTCGCCGAGGGTTTTGAGCCGCGATTGAAGGCGGCTATTGACAGCATACCCGATGACTCCAGTGTTCTTGAGATCAAGCTCCAAGATTGGCCAACACAAAAATGGGACAACAGGAGAGGTACGATTACTCTAGTTGGAGACGCAGCACATGCCATGACAATGTATCGAGGCGAGGCATTCAACCACGGCATAACGGATGCAGCTAAGCTGAGTGAGCAAATAATATCAGCCTGCAAGAATGGCCTGTCACTCGAAAAAGCTGTGGAGGTTTACGAGGAAGAAATGCTGGCGCGAACACATACTGCGGTCCTACTAAGTCGACAAGCGTGCATTGATGCGCATGATATCAACAACCTTAACCCCGATAGCCCTTTGGTCAGCAAGCGAGCTATTCTGAAGAAGCCAGGCGAGATTATTTCGTCATAATGAAGCCCAAATCTCTCCCAGCCAACGCCAAATTAGATAGCTAATTTAAAGAATTATTTCGAGGTTGGATTTCTACGAGATATTATTGGCATGCTTTTACATAATCTATCGTGTCTTGTATGAACTCTTTCGCTTGATCCAATACCATGTCCATGTGCTGAAATGGATGCGGCACACCTTGAAACCTCTTGATGATCACCTTGTTACCAGCGTTTTTTATTTTCCCCCCGTATGCTTCGCCTTCATCCCGAAGAGGATCACATTCAGCAGTCATTATGACTGTCAAATCGGCTAGACCTTCAAAGTCAGGTGCTCCCATGATGTCTCTGAACCATCCGACATCCGCCTCTTGCTCTGCGCGCTTTGCCGGATCATCCTTGACCAGCGAGTCCCATTTCAATGTGTCAAACCACTTCAAACGTGCCCAGTTTAAAAGTGGCGCGAACTCCATTTCTTTCAACGACTGGTATGGAGCATCGTTTGCCGTGTTGTACTTGGAAATATCAGCGATTGTTGGAGTGCCAACTATCACGGCTTTGACAGAAATCCCTGCGTCGCGCGTGAGGTGGTTGAGTGCGAGTGCAATGTTGGCTCCTGCAGAGACGCCACCGAACGTGATAATATTAGGGTTGACTTCGAAGTCGTCTGGTTTACTGAGGACATGTTGAACGGCTGCGTAGCAATCATATATGCCCGTGGGAAATGGAAACTCAGGAACCAGGCGATAGTCAACGTCCACCACAATTACACCAGCTCTCACACATATGTGCCTACAGATATGTGACTCGGTTTCAAGGTCACCAAGGCCCCAACCTGCGAACTTGTCAGTAAGGAGTTGTCTGCTGGGGATGACAATGTCGCTTTACCACCACCGTGGAAGTCAAAATGCACTGGCCAGCCGTCGGCTGGCTTGTTGCCATGTGGTACATATACCCGGATGGCAATTTCTCCCGGATATTTAGACCATCCAGAAATTTGAACTTCATACTCTTTTGCACACTCTGGTGCAGGTGCTGTACCGTAACCATATAAACGAGAATACACCTTTCGCAGCACTGCAAGATCAATCGGCCGATTGGGTGTATTAGCGACGTGTGTGTTGTAAAGCTCGATGAACTTCGGATCTAATCTTGGCAACACATCGTTGTTAATAGGGTTCAAGGCTTCATGTCCTACGCCCGCTGCCATGTTGATAAGTCGCTGCAAAGGTGACAGAGGGTAGCTTTCTTCACCCAACTCTATGCTAACCAACACTTTAGAAACAATGGCGATGAGATCATGTTGATGTGAATGACTTTGGTACAGACCACACCCCGAGCTGTAAGGGATCCGGTGGATGAGACAGCAAGCTGTCCTACTTGCTCCAGCGCCAACAGCGATGTAAGCTCTGGACTTTAGCTTGGGGGGGATCGGCGACAGCGGGGTTGACAGTGGATCCAATCACGGCCGATGCTTTGCTCGGGCCGGTATCCAGGATGGAGATTTCCACAAGCCCCTTACCTACTAATCTGGCAATCTCAGTGATCAAGTAATACGACGGGGAAAAGTTGCACTAAAGTCGATCTGTTCAGCTTGAAGCTTCCCGGAGGCACAACACAGCGATGACGCTCGGAATTGGATCGGAGAGGCGGAACCGGGCCGTGATAAGGCGCATTGCTAGAACCTTTTGCTACATACCTAGGTAGTTGGGCATGCAAGCAAAATAGGTGTACGGTCAATCCGCCAAACAAAGGCATTTCGACTTTGTCCATTCTTGAGTCAAAGCGAGCAAAACAATGTCGCCTCCAGGACGCGTTCTTGTCACAGGTGCAAACGGCTTCATTGCTGCGTATTGCATTGCAGAACTCTTGTCGAAAGGCTATACAGTTGTTGGCACAGTTCGCAGATCGGAAAGTGTCCAAGTGGTTTTGGACGCGCATCAAAAACACAAAGGCTTATCAGTCCTTGTAGTGTCCGACATAATCTCTCCCACTGCTTTTGATAGTGCCATACGTGGTTGCGACGGTGTTTTACATCTGGCAGCTCCTTTCAGCTACGCCTACGATGACCTAGAGAATGATCTCCTTATCCCGAGTATCAAAGGCACCGAATCCATTTGTATAGCAGCAACCAAAACCGAAAGTGTGAAAAGGGTGGTTTTGACAAGTAGCTTCGCCGCTATTTACGATGCTGCAAAAGGGCCATGCCCTGGGAAGGTGTACACCCCCGAAGAGTGGTCGCCTTTGACCTATGAAGACGGAAAGAAAGGTCCAACACCAGTGGCATACCGTGCAAGCAAGAAACTAGCTGAAGAGGCGGCTTGGAAGTTCGTTCAAGAGAAGAAGCCACACTGGGATCTCGTCACGCTGTGCCCTGGAATGGTGTTTGGAACGGCTTTTCCCGGGATGTTACAGTCCCTAAAGTCACTCAATGCCAGCAATCAGATTCCATGGAGTTTGATTGATGCAAAGACGGTGCCTGACACCAAAGCACCATGTGAGCTTTCTGCAATCCAGATGACTTCTTGCTGAAGCTAACCTTGGCAACAAGTATGGACCTCGGTCACAGCCCTCGCTAGAGCCCATGTTTCCGCACTCGAAGTATCTCAAGCGTCCCAGCAAAGATTTCTAGTAGTCAACGGCAACTATGACATGCAGGAGCTCGCGGATATCATCTACGAGTCAGCCCAGATTCCCCAAGTGGTCAAAGATCGTGTTCCTAGAGGTGCTCCGGGGGAGAGACTGACTGGGAAGATATTTACGTCGGACAGTAGCAGTGCTCAAGAAATTCTTGGGGTTGATCTAGCTGACCCTGGGGAGTGCTTATCAAACACGATTATCCAGCTTATTCTTCAGTTAGTAGAGCTTGAACAAAGGTCACAATGAAAATATAATATAAGAGTATTGGTTATCACATTATGCCATCCTTGATTCCAACTCAATTGTGCGGGAGCAAACCCCTGGTCTGTGAATCTTGCCAAGCCTATTCCAACAACCAGCCGATACTTCTTCTGTGTGAATGAGCACAACTCCCCCATAGCTGCAAAACCTCAGCATGCGACAGGGGTGGACCGGCTTCCGCGCACCAAGATCCTCATTCTGGCTTATCAGTCTCTCCTAATGCTAACTTGAGCTCCACTTCACCTCTGCCCCCACATGACTTATCGCCCCTTGCGCATCAGTGAGATAGTCCGTCGTAATGGAAATACGCCCACAGGCTAATACCAATGGCGTATGATACTCCTTGCTGCGGTCCTCACGATAGTAGCTTGTTCACGCCGAGAAACGTTTTCATGAGCTTGTCTTGAATGTAACTTCATACGAAAACAAGTTTCGAAGTCGCCAGCAAATCGACTTTCAAGCAACATCTCTGGAACACCTCAGTCCAAGTCGTGTAAAGAAGCTCACACAGGGCGCAACTCTGCTCGTGATGCCATTTTCACGTTTAGATGTGGCAGTGATAGGTGCAGGTCTGGGAGGACTGTGCGCCGCACTCGCCCTCCGCCGAGCAGGACATCGAGTGACACTGTACGAGCGATACGACTTCGCTGGGGAGGTTGGAGCATCTCTGTCTGTCGCATCCAATGGGTCACGATGGTTAATTAATTGGGGACTCGACGTTACAGCAGTAAAGCCAGTCATACTGCGAAATCTGATCATGCACAAATGGGAAGATGGCAGTGTTACAAATCAATATGGCTTGGGCGACTACAAAGCAAAGTTTGGATCGGTAGGTTATCTGCTCAATAGAATCTAGGCTTAGTTAACAACCGATCGCTATAGGAATACTACAATTTCCATAGAATAGATATGCACCAGGTACTTCAAAAGACGGTTGAACAGGAAGAAGGTGCCGGGGTTCCCTGCAAGATTGTCACACATCATAGAGCCATCAATGTTGATACCAAAGCCGGCAAGGTTGAGTTTGAAGATGGCATCTCAGTTCAGCACGACATGATCATCAGTGCAGACGGAATACGCTCACAGATCCGACGCGCGATTGGTATTGAACCCAAGTTTGAGCGCTCGGCATCCTGTTGCTATCGATGCATTATCAGTGCAGACAAATTAAGGTCTCTGGGGTTGTCAGAATTTATCACAAATGATGCGATCGAATTTTGGGGTGGATTTGGAATCAACAAAATAGTTCTCTCCGGCTGTCACAACAACGAGGTCGTCAGCTGTTATTGCTTTTATCCAGCCTCATTTAATGGGCTAGATAAAGATGGCTGGAACATTGGTGCTTCTCCAGAAGAACTTTGTAATACCTTTCCAGATCTCGATCCACGTATCAAGACGCTGTTTATGAACGCCGAGGATATCAAGATGTGGCGACTCTATGTTCACGAACCGTATCCATACTGGGCTAAAGGTCGGGTGGCATTGCTCGGCGATGCAGCTCACCCAATGTTGCCTGACCAAAGCCAAGGCTTCTGCCAAGCGATTGAAGATGCGGCCGTGCTAGGAGAACTCTTTAGCGAGAAACATTTCGATGGTGACATTGAGCGAACGTTGAAGTTATATGAAGATGTCAGAAAGCCTAGAGCTACCAGAGTGCAAGACGCCAGTGCGAAAGCGAGGACTGACCTGGACGAGCGCATTGGGTGGAGCACAGGACTCGAGAGGCCTGACAAGTTGACAATTGAAGAGGTATGCGGTTACGATTTGGTACAACATGTGGCAAACACAGTTTCGGCAGCAAAAACAGCCCACTAAGATACAATCGATATCACAAGAATGTGTTCGCTCTTGGCAGTACTTATGAATGACATGATATCTATTTTATATATTCTAATTCTTCGACCTACCAGATCTCAACACGTTTTGCTGGTCTGTCCAAAATAAATGCTTCATCTCCTTCCGCAAAAGCAATCCCAATCCGCTCCCATTTTCCACCTTGCACCGCTGTAGGCGATTCCCCAGGAGCTACAATCATGAGATAGAATGCGGTTGAACTTTTTGATTTTGCAATGACAACACACTCCTGATTACTCTTGTTGGCATTCGTAGGTAGGTCATAGAAGAGGTTGGTGATTTGCTTCTTATTGAATCCGCTTGTGTCAGCAATGATTGTGTTCCTAGGTTCTTTAGTATGAAGACCGGGTTGAAAAGGTGAGCCGAGTTCTGCCCAGTCAACACCACCCAACGGAATATCAAAGTAGCTGATACTGCCCGTATAAGCCATCCAGGACCAAGTGGGCACTCGCGGACGATGGCTGGGAAACTGAATCTGCTCAAATGGCTCGTGCTCATTCTCACGACGCCAAAGCAAGCTCTGACCTAGAAATTTGTCCAATATACCAAAACCCCCTTTAGTCTTGAAGGCGCGCAGCAGTCTATTTTCGAGAGCAATTATGCCATCAGCGCGGTCCATGTTATGAGTGAACTTCAGTCGGGAATAACGTTCGTATAATGACTTGTATATATGACTAGCCGGTATTTTCTTGACCAATGCAGACCGGGGGAAGTCAGGGCTGCCTAGAATGTCGGCTGATACACTGCAGTCACATTAGAATCATCTATTATACTTGAAGTCTCCAATGTATGCAGAATGGGATATTAGGTTAAAGCTCACTTTTGAAGCTTCGTGAGAGTTTCACAGCGGATACCAGCACCACACTGCCAGTACATCTGAGTTGACGTAAAGAAGATAACGCGTTTCGCTAGCACTCGCTCCTGAAACGCCCAACCCCGAGTACTGTGGGGCGAACCATCGACATCTTTCTGGAAATCGTCAATGAACTCGCATATAGAGATAGTTATGTCGTCCTTTGATTTCAAAGGAACAATGGCTCGAGATCGCTGAGTTCGTTTAAGAAAGCCCTCTGTGGCATCAAGCGCTGAGCTAGCCACAATGACACAATACGCGTTGCTGTAAATCGATTCGAGCTGCAACATGTCCTCCTGCCATTCATCGACGGCGTCTTGGACGATACAAAAAGTATCAATCCATATGTATCGAATGCCTAGCGCATGGGTGACGCGGATGGCATCCTGGAGTGTTTGACCCAGCAGGGCGTAGTCAATCCCTTGATAAAGCTGCGCGAGATTTGAGAGTGTGGCACCCCACAGACCAGCCCAGTCTGCAAAACGCATTCCTCCAACGTAAGAGAGAGTCGTATAGCGAGTATCAAGACTCAGGTCGTTTGTGGAACAAAGGCGCACACCACCTTGGATCTCATAATTTGTACTTAGGAGCCGCTTCGGTAAACCTAGTTCGGCAGGAGCCTTTGTGCACTGGTGAGTCTCGTCACACGTTTTGATCCAGTGCCTCATGAGTTGAAAAGAAGGACCACTTTGAGGCTCCGGTAACACTGTATAGCCAAGCTGGATATCATTGGGCAATTGAGGGTGGTCGCGAACTGAGAATCTTTAGCACTTTTGGACGTCGGGGGGTGCGGCGAAGATGCCGTTTGAGAGCATACCTGATGATAGTCCAGCGACAACAGAGAGAACAGGTGGGGCACTGTCAAGAATCTTCAGCACAGATCCAACCCTTTTAATCTGCAGTGTGCCAATCATAGGCACACCAGAATTGGCTGCGGACTTGAAGAGTAGAGCACAAAGAGCACAGTGGCGCAATTTCGTACTCCTTTCTAAGTAAGAGACTTCGTAACTGATGGTAAAATCTGAAGAGCGAACATTCAGTTTGTCACAAATTCCACAAAGGGGCACAGGCTCTGCTCGCCGTGCAAGTTCGGGAATCTCGTCGCTCGACCGCGCGAAGCTTGCAGCGAACGTGTTGTCCACGATATAGTTCCAAGTATTCTGCATTTGAATTTAGTTCGGCATGACACTTCACAGTTGATATCATAGAAGGTGATAGTCCACATACAAGCTAGACCAACAAGAAGAAATATTAGCATCATTCTGGAGAATGAGAGCCGTTTCTTTTTTTCCGGGGGGGGGGGGGCATGGTGAGATTTCTTACCTCAAAACCTCTATATCCATCCAAATTTGCACCAAATATAGGCTTTTCGATTGCTAGTGCCAGACTTGGATCGAGAAATGCCATCCGTGAATCATTCCTTTGCAAAAGCCCGTGTCGGTGCGGTGGGGCCCGACGGGGTTGACCTTGTTTCTGCGATCTGGTGGGAACTAGATAGGTTTCGGTCTCGCGCGATCGGATACAGATTGTCCGCAAAACATTGACCAGAATCTCGGAATCTGCACGTGTGGTGGCCGAACCAGTCTGAGGGGCTGGTGATGGGTTCCTTACCATGATGCTTGGTGTTACTGAAGTTTCGGGTAAGAGTGTTTGCTGACCAGAAATTGTTGAAGGAGGGATTTCAGGTAATCGTAGAGGTAGCTCAATCACAAGCATTCGTGACTGCACAAATCGTACCAGATCTCCAAGTGCTGTGTTCTCTTCAAAGAGTTCATCATTTTTTATATGATCCAGCCACCACTCAACCTCTTCGTGGAGATGAGCATGCACTTTGCCATCAGAGCCCTTTCTGACTTGATAGAATGACCCGCCAGTGTCGAGGCTAGAGTTGAGGGTTAGATTGAAGCTCTCTAGACCCTTTCGGCCGTACTGTAGCCAAATCAAAAACTCGAGCATGATGCACCCCAGGGACCATATATCGTATAGCCTAGACCTAGGACCGTCCGATACGACAGCTTCTGGAGGCTCATAGCGAAGCGTCCCGACTCGTGTCTCAGTCGGGTGACGTCGCTCGTCTGTCTTCACCTGGTGCTTCTTGGCGAGTCCCATATCCCCGAGCTTGAGACTACCTAAGACCTTGTCATCCGTGAATCTCAGGATATTCTCTGGCTTTACATCACCATGTCGCCATGAAAGCTGATGGATGCTATTGAGACCTTCGGCTAATCCTAGTAGCTGATCGAGAACTTCATGTATCAGCCCTGGTGTCACGGGCCAGATATCGGTGTCGCTCCAGAACTCTCTAAGATTACCTCCGTCAGCCCATGGGAAGAGAATATATCTCTTATCCCCTCGTCCAATTGTTGCAAGTGCAGATACAATGTGCTGGCTCTTCAAGGCGCTGATATCTTCAAGGGCATGTGTCTCCGCCTCGAAGGACTTCCATGCATCGAACTCCCTATCCATCTCCAGATGTGATCGTAGTTCTTTGACTGCAAATCGTGCATCTCGACCATAGAACTAAGCGTATTAGCGAGAAAGGAATCTGGATCGGCTGAAAACCTACCGGCGTGATGTGATCGGGGTGTATCTTGACTTCGTACACATCACTGAATAGGCTTGATCTGCGTTGTGTGCCTAGATCAACGAACGGAAAGATACTATTCGTCGATAAATGGAAAACTTTGAACTCATCTGTCGTAAAAACAGGAGCTAGAAACCTCCATTGCTTTTCATAAAAGTCCGATAGCGTCAAATGATCCCACGGCTCATCATGGAATGCGTCAAGAGCGTGGTCATGCCCACAACGTCTATCAACGTCGTCTTCTTCGCAGTTATCTTCAATAGTATCTTCGGAGATCGGAAGGAATTCATCAGTAAGACCAAACCGATAGAGCGTTTCCACGGCTAGCTTGACATCCATCCGTATCGAAAGGATGATGGCAAAGAATATCTTTGCACTCCGGGAGATGAACTTGACACAGGGTTCAGTCTCGATGTCTGAACCGATGACCGCGGCAATATTCGCTGGAGTGATGAGCTCGTCGATACGAGTACGAGGAAGAAAGCGCTTTGCGTCAAGTGGACTCTCAACCATCAGCTCCTGAATTTGTCGTGCCAAAGTCCTGGCTGTTACTCTTTTCCCTGGCGTCGTTTTGATTGAGCGGGAGTTGGAAGATTTTTTATCAAGAGGTAACTCGGCTGGCACAGGTATGTGCTCTGGTGTGATCTCGGATTTCTGCTCACTCTCTGACATTGATAGACGTTCTGGATCGGATTTGCCGACAGTGTATTCTTCGGAATGTTCCTCAGTTCGGCCCACCCTCTCGTTTGGATCACTGTAACCCGATAGTAAACCTTCACTGTTCGGGCTTTTTGTCGGATTCACCAAGTCGGGTGACCCAGAGGAAATTGTCAACAAGTCATCGGAGCGTCTAATAGTTCCTAGTTGAGCCTCGTCAGACTCCTCGGCTAAAGAAACGTGTTGCTCATGGTGTGTTGAAGCAGAATGGCTGTCATCAAGGTATCGAACTGACAACCAAGCAAGACTACGTAAGTGTTGCGCGGTATGCCTTGCAACCTGCTCCGTTGTGCCTTGTGTTGATTTACAAAACGGACAGAGACTAGGATCGCCTTTCAAGACAATAATGTTGTTTTCCAACATCGCTGCAATCTGGACTCTAGGAATTTCCTTGTGATTTGCATTGATGTGATCATTAAGCTCCGTTGGACTGGAAAAATCCTGATGCTGCGAGGAACATTCGTCGCAAAGCCATTTTCGACGACTGTTTAGCTGCAGAATCCATTCTGCATTATGACTGCTCATATGTCCTGCCCAATCTTCCAAGCTAGCGAAGCAAGGAGCCGGTTCTTGACAAGCAGGAAGAAGGCATACATACGGTTGTATGTCTTGTAGGCAGTGCTGTCTAAAGATTGACTAAACATTAGATTCTAGGTATTGTATATGCGATCTTCAGGACATACCGCCATGTTGACTCTTGGATTGTGCTTGTGATAATTTGTTGATGGCACCATTGGCAAGGATGTGTTGATGAATCCCAATCAATCGGAGTAGGAGAGTTGTACAGTTCATCTTGGTCGACTTCGTACCATTCTAACATAGATTCAAATTGATTGGGATTAGATAACGAATTGTTTCCGCTAGGAATTAGACCTTCGTCTATTGTTGTTTCGAGGGTATCGAGTAAATCCAATGGATTGCCGTGATGTAACCGCTGGCGCTTTCGAGTAAGCCGCCTCCTCCTCTTCTCGATCGATATTTCGAGACGTGTTACCAAAGTTACATCAAGCTCGGGGAACCTGCTCCTAATAAACCCGCCACTCTTTTGCTGTGTCGGAGTAACGTCGGAGACAGATGAGTCATCGTCATCATTGTCGGTATTACCTCTGTCGCCATTGGCAGTCTTTTCATTTGCAAGTGTAGAGTGATCTTCCTGAGAAGTGATAACCACTATGAGACTGTTCAATTGATCGATAGCGTCCTGAATAGCATCAAAACATGCCAAGCTTGCCGGGGCGAGCTCGGCGGCGGGTATGTCTGTTCGGCTTGCCGCCTTGAAAATGGAGAAGCGCTGGAAGTCGCCTAGGGTTGCTCGCAACCAAGATTGCACTGAGGCTACATTTGGCTGCTCGTTCGATGCGGGTGACTCGAAGTAAACGACTTCAATTAACACGGTAAGCAGCAGGCCTGTAAGCTATCTTCAAGCAGAATCGAAGAACAACTTACTGCGACCGAGATTGACTTCCAGCAGCTCGAGCAACTGGAAGACAGCATTGCGAAGGCCTTGCTGGCGGCCCTGTTCTGTTTTGATGGAGCGGCGCAGCTCAGACGACAACCTGAAGCTCTCGACCCAATATTGGAATCTCTGCTCGTAATCGAGGGCTAGAATGAATTGGTTCCCGGGCCGATCGGACAAGAGCTTCTTGACGTCCGTGAAGAGGGCCACACATTGCTTGGTCAGGTCGACGATCTCGTCGTCTCCCTGCGAAGCATACGCCATTATTGCAGTCCCATCTCTCTCAGTTTGAATGTGGCCTCTTCAAGATGAGGCTCCAAATAGCAGATGGCACTTGAAGATGGTTCAGTCGACAGGAAGATGAATGCGGTCTACGGGACCTCAACATCGCACGTAACAGCAGAGATCTAACGGCAACTTTCTACCTAAGTCTCAGGCGGGGAGATCGGGGCTGGGTCTCGCCGCACCTATCCGGTGCGCTCTCTTCAGCTTGCTGCAGGCTATTGGCTTTCGGAGTTGCCCATTGGTTCGCAAGAAGATTTGGGCGTCACACTAATCACCATCATCCCAGCTTCCAGCCTGTCCCCCACTTGGCCTTCCGCTACTTATGGCGCCCGTAGCGCCCGCTGTCATTTTGCCCTCATTTCCTCATTAGTGGGTGGGTTTCGTTACGCATTGTGTGAATACAGGCATTACGCTCCCTGGACAATCGGCCATGTAGAGTAGGGTCGGGTTTTCATCTTCGTTTGTTGGGTCTCGAGCAAGGCTCCGCCTAGAGGTTTCCTTTGAACAACTGATGACATGTCGGAACAGCTCAGTGCTCACGTCTTCTACAATCTAGATGAGGATCTACCGGGATGGGCTGTCTTTGAACTCGTCCAGCCTCTCTTCGCCTTGGACTTACCATGGGTGCCCGCCTTTCCAAAAGGTCGTTCAAGCACCCGAGATGCTGCCGACGAGGTTCGATTCGACACCTCTAAACGAAAGTTTAGAGCCCATATTACCGCCTTACCAAGCTTGCTTCCTGACAAGACACTCTCTGAGCCCGAATTCCGTGTGTGCAAGAATGCTCTGAAGCCCCTCCTCTGTTTCCTTGACAGCATTGTTTCTGAGGCGATACCCGAGACTGAGCCTGGCTTGGCTAGTGAGGATGAGTTCGATGCAGACATTATCAAAAAGAAAAGAGATAAGCAAAATGAAGTAGCTGCCCGAATGGCCGGATTGCGGCTCTGGGCAAGCCTGGTAGTGCCCCAAGGCCTCCTCACCAACCTAACGAACCTTGTCTCTTGGGCCTATACACAAGCTGCCGGATCTGCTACTTCAGTACGACGGCACATACCAGGACCTGTCGCTGTCGCTTTCCCAGCAATAGAGGGAGATGACGACGCAAGCTCTCCAAAACTTGACAACCTCAGGGCGCTTGGGAAACTCATTCAAAGGAGCCATCAGAAGGACCTGATGAAGACCTGTAAGGAATTTATACGATTTAATGTTTCTCTCGACCAGCTCGAAAAAGCAACAAATGATGCCGGAGAGGTGGGGTCAGTCTTTGCATCTACATCGATCCCCCAGGCACCACCAGATGGACAAGAAATTACAGATACGAATTGGGAGGAGCTTCGACCCTGGCAACTATCGTGCCAGCTTTTCTATCTTCTTAGAGAAAGAACATGCCGTCCTTTGCTTGGATCAAAAGGCGGCCAACCAGAGAGAAAGTTCCACGATGCTAAGCTCCAGCTAGATGGCTTTCTTCTCGACAGTGTCACAGAGTCACTTAGACTTGACGTCTTCCTGTCTTCGTGCCCATCACCACCTCTTCCCTCCTGGCAATCGTCTGCACCGCCGTCTCATTGGCGACAAGGATGGTACACGTCTGTGAACAGGTAAGTAATATGCAGGTTAAGATCACATAATTGACGAGTTGAGATATTGACCATTCCAAGTCGTGAGAATAAGCTTGACGCTATGGATTTATGTGTACACACCGCAAAGCCCATAGAATCAGAGTCGATGGTGACGGGGCAGCCGGTCCTAAAGATGTTCTTTCAGGAAGGCAGGCTATACCACGATGAATGGCATGAAGACAACCACTCAGTTTCCCAAGAGAGTGCCCCAACCATGTCCCTTGCCGACCTCCTCGAGAAAGGTGTTCTTCTTGATCCATTCCAAGGTGGACTATTCACATTTGGCGACAAGGCTATTCTCTCCTTATCACTGGCTCGTTGCCTCCTTCACTTGTTTCGAGGTTCGTGGATGCATGAGCTATGGACCGCCAACAACGTACATTTCCTGCATAAGGAGGCGGAATCTGAGGATTGGATATTCGACATACATCACCCATATGTCACTTGCTCACTCGCGCCCGATAGAGTGGCATCACGGCCAAAACTGAAATCCGACGACTGCCAAAGGTTTCTCTCTGCTTTCGCGAAGTTGCTTCTTGAAATCGAAATTGGGAGCAAGATCGATGTTGACGTTTCACTACCTCATGAGTCATTCAAGATTGAGATGTGGAGGCACGTCAGGAACCTCGAGGTGAGGCGTCATGTAAGCCGGCGTGCTACTGGTAGGACACTTCAGTCATACATCCAGGCAATACATGGCTGCATTAACTTCTCAAAGGCTTTAATGAAGCCATCCGAATCCAATTCGACTCATAGACAGAATGGGGTTCTGGAACCGAAGACTGTCGCTTTTAAGTTGGAAGACGTGCGCAGAGTCATCTATACCAAGGTCGTGAAGAGATTAGAGACACACTTTGCATCATTTCCTACAAGTACGACTGTCTTTCACACCGGTGGCCTGTTCATTCCCAAAATCGCTCTTGGTGCAGCAATGGCCATTCTCCAGCCATGCAATACACCAGGCACATCTCAAAGAGCCGAATACCGTCGTATTGATTATTACCAGTTTTTCGGATTTAGCAGTCAACCGACTTCAACTGTGACAGCGGATATACTAATGTATGTATCTGTTAAGATTCGTTACGTCTTTATACTGCGTAAACATCATCTAATTGTCTAATAGAACTGCTCAAAAGGCCGAAGAGTTTAGCAGACTGTACAGACAGTTTCGGCGACGCTTTATCATCCCATACCTAAAGAAGAGCGAGAAACCTCAAGTTCGCGTCAGAATATGTCTATTAGACACGGGCATTGATTTGAAAGACGAAGATCTCAACTATGAACGGAGAGCCGTTAAGCAATATAGGCTCGAGCAAGGATTCGAGGGCCATGACCTTGACCCAATAAAGAGACGTGAATCATTTCAAGAAGGGACAGATACTAGTACTCGCGATACTTGTGGACACGGTACACACCTTGCTCTGCTCCTCCTCCGTTATGCGCCCGACGCGGACATTTACATAGGTAAAGTATCCTCGGAAATGCAATTCCAGGACAAGAAGGCTATTGTCAAGGTGGGTTTCGCGGAACATCTTCTAGGTCCACGATCAACAACATCATTCATCAATTAACATAATTTACAGGCGATTGAATGGGCGACATGCGATGATGTCAAAGCCGATATTATAACTATGTCGTTTGGGCGTGATCTTACCAGCACCAGCATCCACCAGGCCATTAAAGATTCTCAAAGGACGACTAGTGCAACAGGGCACACTCCATTGCTCTTTGCTGCCGCTTCTAACCACGGACTTCTGAAGGCGCCTTCGTTTCCTGCCTCGGATGCCAATGTTATCTGTGTCTATGCCCTAGACGGCGAAGGCTTCGATGTCCACAGGCTTAACCCACCCACTGATCCATTCAAACCGAATTTCGGCACGCTTGGTCATGCTATCGATCTGAAGTGGTCGGAAAAAGATACTGCTAATAAAACATACGTTCAGCAGTACAAGTCGGGCACGTCGTATGCCACTCCCATTCTTGCTGCGACGACGGCGAATTATCTTGCCTGGCTCGACTGCCACGCCACAAGCTTGGGTACGAACAAGCATAAACACGCAAGAGAATCAGAGTGGATTATCAAGGTCTTTAGGGAATGTATGGCGACAAAACAGGAGTCAAAGTCAGACATGATGTTTGTGGCACCTTGGAACTTTTACTCCATGCAAGGCTGGGATCTAAAAGATTCATACCCAGCTCCTCCTCCCATGGTAGAGGATGACCAAAAGACCACCCAACGGTGTCTAAATACAATTGAGGGCTTCTTATCGGCGGTTGACGATTAGAGATAAGATGCACCCTTGGAATGTACTAGGCATCCATATTCAAGCATCTTAAAACGACAAGCGGGATATGCTTTGATACTGTCATTCCGCGTATGGCCATATGAATGCCGTATATAGCTTACCAATCCGATGAATTTGATGACGTTCAACAACGTCAGCTGCGTTAATCATGTCATGGATAAGGGCTACTATCAAGCTTGGGAGAATGTTAAGTAGGGATTAGCTTATGTCAGTTTTGGCAAAATCTTGATGAGGTTTAGCATTAAGCACCGGAAATCAAACGTCACCAGCTTTACGTAGATACTTCTCATTTTCATGTCTCGTCAAAGCCTACCTTGTGAGCTTTAATCTATACCATGCGATGCTATAAATTGGTGAAGTGTACGTACTCTCAAGAGGGGCCGAATTAGTCAAGTGACGCCACCCTTCTCTTGATAGGTTCTGTATCCCCGCTGGTAGAGTTACGATTGGCTGCGGGTTTCCATTCCGCCTCTACGTGCATGCGGCTGAACATTCTCTGCGCCATCTCCGCTTGTGACCTAATTTCCTTCAGCAAGATTCAGCTGTGGTGATGGCATTAAGAGCCAACAGCGAGGCCCTACCTAAACACTCTTCTCCTCATCATTTCATAGCCGCATAAACCACAGTTTTCATATCAACCCTAGGGAGTGCATTTTCAAGATTTTGTATATGTAAAGAATAGGCGGTCACAATGGTCAACTCATACGTTGTCGCTCCTAACTTTGCGATTGAACCCCCGCCTTTGATTCCGCGCGCTTTGGCTGGGCAACACGCCCCTGGACCAACGGCCCCTACTGCGCAGAGTTATGGTGCTTCTACAACAACGCCAACAATTTCATCTACGCATACACGCAGCCCTTTTTCGGAGACGGTACAAATTCAGCTTGGTGACATCCTTGTTGATCCATTCGGAGCCGAATGGCGGCCGGTGAACCGCTACAGTCGCACAGCGATCGACGGAAAATATGTCGAAAAGCCAAGCAAACTTGGGGGATTCAAAGAGACCCGGGCAAATCTTCTCGAGGGCCGACTTGGAGTGATGGCGAGCATGCTGGCCGCTCTTAACCTTGGCCTGGACTTCAATGTCAGCCTCTACTGGCAAAGCAAGTCTCATGAGATCATCGAAGTGAAAACGCTCGAGACCCATACCTTTGACGTCACCGACGATTATATCAAGATGCTGCTGGCGTCAACGCCTGTCAAAGACCACCTCAAAAAGCATCCCAAGGATTATCTCTATCTTGTATCCGGTCTCAAGTTGGTGTTCACTCTCTTCTACGCTTTCAGCCTTATCTCAATCCTTGAAAAGTTTCTTGTCTTACAATACGAGTGTATCTCTTTGACGTCGGGTCGCGAGAACTTTGATGTGATTGGTATAACATCGTTCAATGACTAATGTTTGGCCTGTAATACAGGGTGGCCAAGGGTGCAAAACAGAACGTGGATAAAAATGCGTGTGCTGGGGCGGATATGAGTGCTGGCGATGCGGCAAATAATATCGCTAACATCAAAGCCTTGAAACTGGCGTGGAAGCGGTCTAAGAGACGCGAATTCAAGACAGCAACCGACTTTGTCATGGCTGTCCGGCTAAGGCGGATCAAGCTGGATGACAAGGGTGAGTTAGCAGACCATTATCTGTCACTCAAAAAGACAACAATGGAGGACGGTACTCCAGTTGTCAAAGAATATGACCAAGGTCCACTGCTTGTGTACGCAGGGCTGGATGATGACCTCTCCCCTGAAAAGAAGATATTCATGAAGGATCTCTATGAAGTAGGCGGTAAGCCAAAAGAGGAACGGGAGGTCCAAAATATCCAAAACTTCGATGAGGCCGACGACTATGTGTTCTTGCCAGATTTGTCAGATGAGGAGGATGAATAAAATTCGGCAATCCTTTTAGCGTCATTCCTAAGTAGTCCATCTATAATTGAAGACTATCTGATATTTGCGTCGTCTAACCATCTTTCTCACTTTCATCATGCGTCTTGCTCGTCAATGATGTGCCACCTCATCTCGTAGGGACACTTGGGTGCCTTCGACATTGCGTTTGCCCCAGCTTCCAGAAACTTGATAACTCCGGCCTCAAACCCTCGTGCCGTAGCCACATGCAATGGCGTCCAGCCTGCCCAATTACATGCATCAACCTCGGGTCCACCCGGAGGGCATGTTTCCAGCAGAGCAACCAAAATTCTCTCGTTCATGTACCAAGCAGCATAATGTAGAGCGCTGTGTTTTTCAGAATCAAAGTCACCAACGCGGGCCCCGGCAGCTAACAACAGAGAGACAACACTAGCATGTCCTTCGATGATGGCGTGCATGAGCGGTGTTCTTCCATCACTGTCACGTTCGTTGGGGTCGGTGTTACTCTGTGATAGGAGAGTCCGTACGACGCCTTCATACCCCTGCTGCGTAGCAATGTGTAGGGGACTAAGCCATCCACCTGGCTCTCCTGGGTGAACCCAGAAATTGTGACGTGCTGCATAGCCAAGATGACTAGGGGAGGAATATTTGTTGGTAGAGTAGCAGGAAGTTTGAGAGCTGCTTGAGGAACCATCGGTATGTTGACGATGGCTGCTCCCCGAAGAACTGTCACCTGTGGTCAGAGGAGGCGTCAAGTTCTGCTCGGATTCGATTCGTGTTAATGGCGCAAAATTGGATATGCTTGGCTGTCTTGAGCCCGCGAGTTCCAAGGAACCGATGCTGTTAACGTTAAGTGTCTCCGGTCTATTGGAAACACTGCTCGCGTCTGGGATATTTGCTGACTGGTATGGTACTGTCACATGCGGTGGAGCCAGAGGTATCGTTACCGGAGTGTCGCTGGGGCTTTGAAGTGATGCAAGGTGGTCAGTAGCCAGAGAAGGACGAGAATGATGACCAAGATTCACATGAGCAACAGCACGCCGTTGATCACGCTTCTCTGCGATGGTCAGTCTCTTTTCAAGTATATAGTACATATTATATGCTCAAAGCTGTGTAGACTGAATAGGCATCGAAGACTTACGGCGGAACTTCCGCTGTGCAATGCGGTTCTGGACGCGGCGTCGTTCGACAGGATCAGTGGGCAACTCAGAAACTACATCCATCTCTTTCGTCAGCCAGTCTTACCCCCGGCAGTAGATATGCAGCTGGGTAAGCAAAGTGGATGCCCTCTAGTGAAAGTAGATGAAAATGAACGGCCAGTTGTGTATGGTAAAGTGAGCAGGATGGAAAGACCCGGTGTGAAGACCTGCTTACTAACATAGCCAATCTTTCGCCGAGTCCGAATGTCGAACAGAGGCACACTAACATTGTCTTGGATCGCCCCACCCGTAAATAAGCATGTAAGCAAGCACGAAAGCATCGCGATACATTGATCATACACCCACCCTCGTAAAATGGCGCAGTTCAATAAGCTATGAGGCATGGGAAAAACAGACGAGATGGTAACCCGCAAGATCATGAAAGTGAAAATCTGGAAATGAGGACCATTGAAATTCTAGGAAGGTAAGATCTCAACCGGGCTTACATTCTTACTTTTATGACCAACCTAAAATTTTCACTTGTTGATTATTCACCGTAAAGGCCACTTCTATCTTAAAAAGATAAAAGGCCCAGAGTTTCGTGATTTCTGAGGAGTACTCTTACTCACTCTTTGTCTCGTACAAAATCGGACATCTCCCGCATTAGTCAATTTAAATTCTACGTCCCCATTGCTGATCTTGAACTGTTGAGCGGAAGCAATATGAGCACAACCATCGTTTTAATTACTGGTGCTAGCCGTGGCATAGGTAAAGGATTGCTTGAACAATATCTTGCTCGGCCCAACTATACTGTCATCGCGGCCAACCGCAACCCAAATGATGCAAACTCTCAAGCCCTTACAAGATTGCCCAAAGGAGATGGGACAACCTTGGTTGTGATCAAGCTCGATTCAACAGTCAAGTCAGACGCTGTTGAGGCCGTGAAGCAACTCAAAGCTAAAGGTATAGATCATGTCGACGTTGTCATTGCCAATGCCGCCATCAGCTATATTTATGGCAAGGTCGCAGAGCTCGACACCGAGGACATGCACAAGCATGCTATTGTTAACAACTATGCTGTCATATGGCTCTTCCAGGCTCTTATCCCGCTGCTAAAGAAGGCCGTGCAGCCAAAATTCATCGGCATCGGCTCGTCCGCAGGTGTACTCACGGTATGTTCGCCTCTACACCACTAGAATCGGGAGCTTGTCTTGTTACTGACATTTTGATATTCTAGTGAGTCAACTCAAAGCCACATGCGTTCCAAAGAAGCTAGAAGCTAATGTGTAACTACCATATCAGGGACATGTTAACGACTCCAAACTCAGCATACGGACCAACAAAAGCCGTCCTTCATTATCACTGCAAAAAGATGCACCAAGAAGAACCGTGGCTTATTGCATTCCCAATTGATCCTGGGTAGGATTCCATCCCATCTCAAGAGAGACATGGTCATTTCGACACGCGGAGTGGTGTCGGCTAACCTCTTCATTTCTCTAGCTGGGTGCAGACGGATATGGGAGAGAATGCTGCGGCGCTTCTTGGTGTGGAGCACGCGCCAACGACCACCGAAGACAGTGTCGGGGGGCTTATCAAAGTTTTTGATGCTGCAACTCGTGGATCTCACAGTGGAAAGCTGTGGAAATACACTGGCGAGGAGATAAAGCAGTGGTAGATGGCCGAAAATACCCGAGAAGTGCTCTCACTTCACTCTATTCTTAGCAACAAAGACGTTCTAGGCAAGGGTTGAGTTTGAAACAAGAAAACAGTATACTTAAATGCAAATATGAATCTTTTCCTGATAAGAAAGTCTTTATCAGTCGTTTATGTTCGATATTGCTCACCGGTCAGCCAGGTGTATTTGTTGCTCGCGTTGCTTATTCTTACTAGGACGGAGACTTAGGTGCTTACTGCGCTAATGCAGGTTGCTTATTGCCAGCCAATACAGTACTTGCTTGAAGCCCATAGGGAAACAAAACCTGGGGCACCGATGATTTAAGCCGCAACAGTCGCACTCTACCAGTAAGTCCAAGTCTGTTATCTTCGATAGTCTCCATTTCGGCTGAACGATCTGCATAAACCTCCAAAGAATTCGGTTGCTGTCTGCAGCGTGTTCCGCTGCCATGACAGAAGTTGCATGTGGCTGTCGCGAAACGACAATCCCCTAATGCTTGTGTTTGTCCTGCCCGCACTTCCCAAAAAGTCGAGCAAGTTGAGTTACAGCAGTAACACCGTGATGCTTTGAACTTGGAGTAAGTATCGCAGACTCTGACTCATTCCTGACTTGATGCGACACTACATACTCTTGTACATGTCATGCATTCCTTGAGAGACCACTCGGAGCCAGGCACTCGGAGACGAATGCGCCGCTGAAAGCTGTGCAAGCTATCTTGACCCTTAAGTACAGTACCTATGAATTCACAATTTGACCCGGATTTTAGTCATAATCGCCCCGATGACATACGGCGTTAATGCGCGCCCTATCACTTATTAGTGACAGGGGAGCTCGGGATCCCGATTAGCGGCCGGGGGAGTCATTGGGCCTAACTCACCCTAGCGGCTCAAGACGGTTAGCAGATGATTAATCCTGCTCGCGATAGCCAAAAACATCAAAAACGCGGTGGTCCGAACGTGAGCTCGGTCTCTTGCCGCTCATCTCTGACAATTCGTTTTCCTTCTTTTCTCTGCGTGAAACAGCTTTCTGGCGTCTGACAGAGTATGGAGGGCGTCACAATGGCAGAGACAGAGCCGTTGCTCGGGACCGGTATCGGCCAGACGGAAACTCTCGCGAGAGAACCAAATGCTGTCGTCGATTTTGACCCCAATGGTGATCTGGAAAACCCCCTAGACTGGCCGAAGGCGTTCAAATGGGGTATCGTGGCGCTTCTGGCTTTCATGGCCTTCACTGTGTATGTGCATTGGCCTTGAAGCGGCTGCCGTGGTGCAATTCTGCTGACATTCTCTCCAGGACATTTACGTGCATATCAATCGTCCCAATTGCAAGCGCGATCGTGGCAGATCTATCCGACGGAGAAGGCAGTAAATCAGCCAGTGTTCTGCTCGTTACGATTTGGGAGTTCGGCGAGGCGGCTGGTCCGCTGTTCATCGCGCCGCTCTCTGAGATCTATGGACGATATCCAGTGCTGAATGTTGCCAACATTCTCTTCATCGGAACCATTGTTCTCAGCGCCCTCTGTCAAAGCACAACCTTGTTCATTGTCACGAGAGCTTTAACAGGCGTGACTGTCACATCGAATGTGTTGAACCCTGCCATAGTGGGAGACATGTTTGCCTCCGACGAGCGAGGCACGCCCATGAGTATCATCGCGATGGCGCCGCTGATAGGCGGTGCTGTTGGGCCTGCCATTAGCGGTGCAATCGCGCAGAGCTTGGGCTGGCGTCAAGTTCTGTGGATGAGCGCTGCATTGGCGACAGCATGCGAGATCTTGTTCCTCACCTGCTTCAATGAGACATACAAGGTGCCTATCCTGAAGCGAAGAGCTGCGAGACTGCGGGGAGAAACAGGAGACTTCTCATTGCGGACAGCTTTTGATAGTGATGAAGAAAAGAAGTCTAGAAGGATGTGGGAGTCTGTAATGAGGCCGGCAGACGTGCTTTTCGGTTCTGGAGTGCTTCTGTCCCTGTCGCTTTTCGGGTCTGTGGCATTCGCGTATTATTACATCATGTCTGTGACTTTGTCGGATATCTTGCAAGACATCTACAAACTGTCTCCCGCTTTGACTGGATCATCGTTCATGTCTTTCAGTACGTATCATTCTCCAAAAATGCCTCCTTACCACTGTTGAGACCTTCAGGCTAATGAAAAACTAGGCGTTGGTTCTCTTATCAGCATCATTATCTGCAACTTGAGCCTTGATAGGATCTACATCAAGCTTCGTAAGTCTCGGGGAGGCATCGGGCACCCAGAGTATCGCCTACCTCTAGCTATTTTTGGCGCTTTCGCTTTGCCTGTCGCCGTCGTGTTTTACGGCTGGAGTGCTCAGTTACAGCTCCCTTTGCCATTCGTTCTGGCTTCGGTTGCCATGCTAGGAATGACGCTCATAATCGCCTTTGTGCCTTTCATGGCTTACGTGGTGGATGCATTTGGGTTATACTCCGCCTCAGCCATGACTGGAGTCATTGTTACTCGATGCCTTATGGGCACATTCCTACCACTCACTACCGGACCCTTGGTGGAGCATTTGGGCTATGGCTGGGGATTTACTGTGTTTGCTGGGATAAGTTTCCTTCTGGCGCCGATTCCAATTTTAATCATGAGATACGGACCGGTGTGGCGACAACGATCAAAATACACCAAGGCAGCGTGATCTTTTGAATGGCCGGACGCGTTTTCAACCTTGTCTCACTGTAATTTTTTTTTTATGACAACGATTGATATTGTGGGGAGAAATTACAGTTACCTAGAGCAGGCATCTAATTGCATTTCAATATCTTTTAGTTGGCCTAGATAGAGAGAATGGCGCAGCTTGTTTTACTCTTTGGGAATGAAGTCCTCGTTGCAGCCCCGCTCGCTGATGAAGTAAGACTCAAACATATTTACTGACGTTCCTTATAATGATACCATTGACTTAACATGTGCTGCTATCGAACAAAATGACCTAAAGCTCATGCCTTTGCCATGCAGTACGGGAGCTCATTGTAATCAACTGTCCGGTTCTCTTCTCGAGCCGTCAACATGAATCTAATATCCTGACCTCTCCTTCGCCTCGCCGCCCAGACCTCTTGCCGCAGAAAACTCCCGAACCATACCCTCACCTATCACACCAGTATCGGTCGTGACAGAAATCATGTCGAAGCCTTGTGCAGCTCTCTCCTTCGCCTGGGCTCCATTGCTGCCTATAAGTGGATCTCATATCAGCATCATGTGCATATCTGAATCTGAACGTCGCAAATAGAGTATAGGGGAGGATCCATCCAACATGGTGAAAGAAGACCTACAGAAAATTGCGGCAATCTTGCCTGCTGCCTTCGCAGCCTTCAGGATGCGCTGAATAGCCGCCTCATGCTCTTCACCACCACGAACAACATTCATCTGCTTAGCAAGATCGAAAGGACCTATTTGTGTTCTAGTTAGCGGCGCCACTCCTTTCGCTAAGCTTTTTTGCATGATGCCCGAAATAAATGTAACAGCAACTCACCAATCAGAAGAATATCCAAGCCTTCAACCTTTGCAATCTCTTCTACATTCTCAACACCCAATCTTGACTCAATTTGTACAGCGACAAACAGCCCCTTATCGGCCTCCTCGTCATACTTATCCGCAGGTAGCCCAGCAAAGGAGTGAAGCGCGTACATAGGTCCGTAACCTCGGCTTCCGACAGGCGGGTATTTCGAGTACTTCACGATGCGAGCAGCATCTTCCTGTTCTATATTCAGCAAACGTCATTCGCCGTAAAACCCCCTGAGAATGGCCCTGCTCTTGGAGAACCAGTGCGTCATGGGAAATTGGACATACAGGAGTATGGCACATGGGGGTAAGCACACCCTGTGCACCCGAGTCGAGCGCACGCTTGATCAACCATTCTTCTGACCAGGGGACACGAATAATCGGAGTTGCTCCTTCTGAAGCTACAGCATTGCAGAGCTACTCAGAGAAATATTAGTTTTACTTGATCCCAATTTTGCACCTGGGTTACTTCTCCTGGTTCGAGTATACCTCGTAATAATCCTTATCTGAGATCAATCCATGCTCGGCATCAATCAAGACCCATGAAAACGGCCCCGTAGGTGAAGTAGCAGCCGACCGAAGGATGACTTTGGCAACACCTGCACTTGGGAATCTTCAAAATCAAAGCAGAAACAGTCAGTCGAGGTCACGACGGGCTCGGTGTATTGTGCACCGAGTGCAAGAATGATACCAGTGCGGAGAAACTCACGTGAGCCAGAAGCCCCAGGCGGTCTCCTTCTTCTCGAAGCTCGTACGGACGGCAGTAGTGAATGACATTTTGGGCGGACGAATGGGGACCAGTCTAGGAAAAGCAAACCGGGTGAAGCTATCTCGTGTAGGTGTGTAGAGAGGATGGCAAGAGAATAATAATCGCAAATGTCTGGACGCCGGATGCCAATCGGCGTGCAATGACGCTCGTCGCATAATAGCCGAGCCGATGGAGCTAAATCCTCGTGCCAGTGGGTTTGTTCGCCATCCGCCCCGTACTAGGCCCATTACAAAATGGAGAACTCGGCTTTCGCAATTCTCCAAATACTGACGGATAAGCAATCCAATCATGGGGGGGCTAGAAAAGCATTCTTGTAACTTTTCCGAAGGCTACGGCATCCGTGATCGGGGGACCTGGACTCGGTGACCCCCACGCATACCCCTCAATGTCGCTATCGTGAATAGCAATAGTAAACTCGCGTTAAAACATTACTACGATACTCATATAGAACTTAGGCTCTTGGACTTTAGAGTGCCCTATATTCAAGTGTCAGTGCACATGATATGATAATATTCACTGGCTCTTGAAGCCGAGATATTCTAATGTAAGTCGGGGCAACTGAATTGAATCTGAGTGACGAAGAGGTGTCCCACACATTTGGCACCTAGCGTGGGGTAGATGCTCCCTGCAACCCCACACAATCCTGACTGGGCATCGAAGGCTGTCCCAGGCCCCTGCCTGGCGATCTTCAATCCTGCGCATCGCACGGGCAATGCTTATACTTCTTGATTCTTGATGAGAACTTTGATCTCTTTCCCACTGGCCACGGCTTCAAGGGCTTCCTTCGCTCTTGAAAGGGGAAAGATGGCCGTGATGAGGGGCTTCAGATCGACAACGCCTCGTGAGAGCATGTCAATGGCTGATGGGAAGCATGATGCCGTATAGCGTGTGATGCCTCTCACATCAAGCTCCTTGTTGGTCACCGCAATCGTAGGGAAGATGTGCGTCTGGACATGTCCTAATCCCACCTGAAGAACTACACGTGGAGAGAACACCCAATTAGTCTCGTTCCACATCGACTTCTCGTTAAACAGGGGGAAAACAAATGGGCAATGTTCATGGAGCTTAGACTTACATATGCCGCCCTCCTTGCAGATGGCTACACCATGCAGCATTGCGTCTTCAGCTCCACTAGCCTCAACGACCCTGTCTACACCCTCCTCAGCTGCCAAGCCGCATTCGTC
Organism: Phaeoacremonium minimum UCRPA7; assembly: GCF_000392275.1. NCBI lineage: Eukaryota > Fungi > Ascomycota > Sordariomycetes > Togniniales > Togniniaceae > Phaeoacremonium > Phaeoacremonium minimum. Next base: position 545,822 of record NW_006921512.1, on the reverse strand, counting down.
GATAATCTTCGTCATTCTCTTCTTTGCCCACTCCCACTTGATATCGCCGACGGTGTCTTCGTGCACGGCTTCCTGATCCGCCGCTACAGGTATCTCGCCAGTTTCCGCCACGCTGACATCGCCATTTGTAGCTGTATCATGCTCCGGAACTTCCGGAAGAGGCTCGATATGATAGGCGTGGTCGATAATCGGCTTTCCAGTAAGCGGCGATAGGTACTTCTTGGCAAATTCAACTCTGGATGGGTTAATGTCAAAGGCGATGATCTTCCGTGCAGAGTAGGCATGAGCCACGGCAGCTGTGATAAGTCCTATGGGACCACAGCCACTGGAGTACTGTTATTAGCACAGGTCTTGCAGATCAGGAAGTATATGAGTAGTGACGCACAATATAGCTAATGTCTGATGGGCTTTGAGATCCGCACGCTTGCCTATTTGAACGCCAATCTATTCATGAGTTTGGCAGCAGTCAGTAATGAGATTGGACCGGTGTGAATGGGTTTTAGACCGGTACTCACTGCTAAAGGTTGGATGCTGCCGGCCTCGTCCCAGCCCACGGACTCCGGAACATGAGGCGCCATGTCTGATGGAACGGCAAAGAATCTTCAAAAAAATGAAAATATTAGTGATCCAATTAGTCTGCAGATGCGGTATTGTAAAGTGTCATCTACCTTGACAGCGTTCCATGTGTACCTGGGGCACCGCAATAGCGTATACTGAGGCAAATATTACCCCTGCCATTCTTGCAGTTGACGCACTTCCTACAAGGAAGACCAGGCTCAACTAGAAAACAGTATGACAGTCAGTATCAGCTTTGAATAGGCGCTGTTCAAATCTTATCATGATGTGCAGAGGCATTGTAGTAAGGAGAGACACGCCGCCCTGCAGTATTCATAACTAATTCTGCAGAACAAGCAAATGTGAGATGGCCCACCTGCAACACGGTCTCCGGGTTTATGTGTCGTTACCTGCTCTCCTACAGCTATGACTTCTCCTGCTGCCTCATGGCCCATGACAGTCGGTTCGACGACAGGTCTACCACCCACGCCGCCAGCGAGATAGCCGTGCATGTCTGACCCGCATATACCATTGGAGATAATCTTCACCAAGACGCCATCGGGCTGGAGTATTGGTAGAGGAATAGGCTCGACGCGAATCGTTCTTTTCTTGACGAGTAGGCATGATGTGTTAGGGGGCAGATTCAATGCCGTCACATGCGGAGGCTGTTGCTGATTAACATAGTGTTGAGACATTCTCAACTAGGCCCCGGGTCTCTAATATTGAATAATTAACAGAAGCAGTGATATAAATAAGAAGTTTAAGGATCAAAATTATTGTTCAAGTAAGCTCCTTTGATGGTTCGTAAGCAATGTAGCTATCGCATATTATGGGCTGGCCGTTACTGGTCACAATCCGTCGACAAAAGGTGAGATCAGAGAAACAAGTTAAAATCCATCCGTGCTCCGGTTACAATTTCGTAATTGATTAAGGACAGTCATCATCTCACTCCCATCACTTTCGAATGAAAAGCCGCAATCGGATCCGCCACCGGCCGGACAACTAGCTAAGCCTGGTCGACCTTTGGCGCCGCCGTCGACCCACCTTCTAGCTCATCCCTCAAGTGTTGTCTCAACCCCACAATCTCCACCGTGGAAGGTCACGGCGCAAACTGATGGAATATCTCTGGTTGGGGGTCACTTGCAATAGCCATTAATATGTGCCTAGTCTCGAGTGTTCCCTGCAATAAGCACAGGTGATGTTGCATCTTTCCAGGTCCGGGACCAATGGCTTGAGGATATAATTCGACACGTGTTCCCTCTTAGAACACATCATCGACTCGATACGACTTTTTTGCGAACAGCTCAGCTATCGTTTTTACCAGGCGATTCTGCAGTGGGAGAAGTCGCAGATGTCCTCACGGGGCCATTCAATTCTATGGCCTGTGCTGTATGCTGCTTCGGGCGTTGACGTCGAAACCCTGTATTCTGCGCCGCCCATGCTCTGCCCTCTTCCTTCAATCTGTCGTCGTCCTCGCGTTTCAGTGTTTTCTAGCCTTTACAAGGAATAAAGTGACCAAGAAACAAATGGCACAGCACGGGATCATGAAATAGTAGATGTTCCAAATACCATGGACTAAATTTGTTAGTCGGTTCGGTTGCGATTTCGAGTTTTGAGTTGAGACAGCAGACTATGTACGGGGAATAACTTACTGTAGGCAAGTATCACCTCCGCTTGCTGCGCCGCCGTGAGACCGAGTTCAGGTAAATAGATATCTGTGGGGTCTAAGATGATAGATTTTGAGGACGGTAGCTGGTAGGCTCGACTGTACCTCGTTTCTACATGGATGGTAATCGGAAGTCCCAACAATATTTCACAATTGCACTGACTTGACACTGTTGTTTAATATTGCAGCAGAAGTAGCGAGTGCAATCGTGCCGCCCAACAATCGCAGGAAATTCCTTACACCAGGCGCCACTGCCATCTGATCTCTTGGAAGACTTGCTTGCATGGCAATCAGGCCAGTCATGAATGTCGAACCTTCCGCCTGGACATATCTGTAGGTGAGAAATATACTTCTCGAGCTTGCCGATTTCTTCTCGAAGATAGAGTCGACAGGAACGTCCTCACCAGGGCTCGCTAGCAAGATCAAGGCTCAAATCACGGGGATTGATGAGCGTATGCGGAAAGAATCTCAACAAATACGGGAGCCTGGATTACCATCTATGGGCCTAAGCCTACTCTCTAATTGGTCAAACGTTACTCCTTTCAGGTCCTTCAACAAAAGTCATTTAGAAGTAAGTCATGTTCCTCTTCATAATAATACTGTGATACATAAATTTAACATGTATATTTAGAATCTCCCTTTTGTCACTCGGTCTAATATAATCAACCGCTACAGGCCTCAGATTAAACCGGTCTCTCCGGATATTTTGACTCAGCACCGCAGCGGTAGCAACAACGAGCTAAATAATAACTCTACGCGAGACAACCAGTCTGTGACATCTACACAGGCTTATCGTTCAGTAGCCTTACTAGGTTCGATTCAAGAATCTATGTTGAATGATTTATTTGTCATTTCTCTCAACAATACCGTACTAGACACTCCAACAACGTTTAATATGAGCTATTCATCAACCCCTCAAGAGGGCAACCTATTTCGGGACGATTTGTTCGCGAATTGGCCCTGTAGCTCAGAATAAGAATAATCGTTTGGTAGCGACTGTGGTGCTGGATGTTAGTCAGCTGCTAAGCAAGCACTTGTATATCATCCATTGTTGCCTCAACGAAAATAGAAGTTGTCAGAGAACGTATGTCAGTGGAGGCTATTATATCCATGTACTAATGCGGTGGATTAGGGATAAGCTCTTATGCTTAACCCGGATCACTCTAGCTGTACCGACATTGGCACCTGTCGTTAGCCGTGGGGCTTTGTGTGAGCATTGTGCTCTTACGGTCTTTCCTAAAACAGCGACTGCCTAGAGTTGATATTTATTGGAAAGAGCAGGCAGGGGGGACGCAGATGTACACTCAGAATTGGCAAGCGCGATCAGGCGGTGAGTGAGTTTGGCCATCTGTGTGTTTACTAGGCATTTCCCAACTTCAGACGAACCTCGCCCCAGAACCTCACCAAAACCCTCACCCGAAAACCACCATATTCATTCTGTTGACGCCACCGGGTAAAGATCGATCATTCTTGATTGGCGGGGTCAACACAGTCACATACTTCTTCACGCCTCAGCTTTTGGAACTCAGGATCATTCTTTCGATTAACCGCCTTAGAAGCTCACAGCTTCAGCCCTGGTGTGATGGAAGACATCCATTCTTCTGACGCCTCAGACGGCAGCAGCATGTCGTACAGACTGGCGCCACTTCCCTCACAAGAGTGCCCCGTTTGCGCATCAAGGTCTGGCTTGCTACGTTGCAGTGGCTGCAGAGTTGTCGGTTATTGCGGCACCGCACACCAATCAGTCCATCGGTCAAAGCATAAGACAGCCTGCAAGGCCATCAAGAAGAGCAGGGAGAACCTCGAGCGCGAAGAAGCCGCCCTACGAGCTCAGCCTGCAGACTTCATGATGCCGGCAGATGTATTTACTAATGGTGTAGGGCGCTTCTGGGGCATAGTCGGCACAAGAGACTACATGAGAGCGCGATTTGCTGCCGCCAGCGCTCTTCTTGAAATCGAGTCGGTGCGGGCCGTTGAGATGGCGCTGGATCACCTCAAAGACATGCTCCATCTCTGTCGGAGTGACAATCTGGGTGTGCGAGACATTGTTCCCAATCTCCTGCTGCGTCTCGGCAAGGAACAGGAGTGCTACGACTTTCTCAAGTGGTGGGCTGTCATCGATGATAAAGATCACTACAACGAAAAGTACGACTGGAGCGATCCTACCCTGCCCTATCTGGACATCCACAACGCAAATGTGTTTGAGCCCATCGGCATACTCTGTTCCGGAAATCTGAGCCTCACTCAGCTCGCCGCCCTCACCCTTCTCAAATTGCGCCTTTATCTCGATCTCGATGCGTATGCAACAAAGGCAGAAGACATGTTCGAGTCCGACATGTGTTATTATGAACCTGATCGCCCCGTCGGAAGACTTGTACGAGCGAGGATGCGGACGAATACCATGCCAGACCTATCCGCGACTGCTGAGATATTGAAAGAGCAATACCTCGAGCTCTGTGAGGTTGTACATAAGAAAAATCCACATTTTTGGGAAGCCTTGGTTGAAGAAGAAGCTTCTTATCCACCCCCATACTATTCGCCGGGTTCTCAAGAGGAAGCGGATCTGGCTGTTTACCAATGTTTACCTGTCTGGCAAGAGAGCGAGGATGCCATTTTGATGGTTGACGCGGACACCGCGGGCCACGCCTGTGTCTACGAAGGTAGCGGTCCCCTAACTAACATGGGCACTCTACGACTGGCCGGTATGGAGCAAAGAGTGGAGCAGTTGGAAAAGAGGCGCGGTACCGGAATCACATTTCCATCGATATTCAAGCCCCCACGGCCGACGTGTACTCCAGCCGGCATATTTCTACCAACTGGAATGGGAAACCAAGAGACTGTCCTCTTTGTGGGTCGCGATGGCAAGAGGAAGGTACTTGTGTACACTGACGGTGCTTGTACCAATAATGGCCACGCGAACCCTCGTGCAGGCTGGGCAGTCGTTTACGGGCCATCCAGACTTGATGAAAGTAATAGTTCCCATGTGGTGTCCGGCCCCCTCGAAAACAAAGGGCCATTTGGAGACGATAGTGTCGCAACAAGCAACCGAGCTGAGCTACGGGCAGCCATCGCTGCACTGCGCCTTTGCGACTGGCGTCGTGAGGGATTCGAGAGCATTGTCATTGCAACTGATTCATCCTACCTGGTTGATGGTGCCACTGGTTGGTGCAAAAACTGGGTGCGCAACGGATGGAAGACGCGCTCCGGCGATAATGTGAAGAACAAAGATCTGTGGGACATATTGCTCGGCGAAGTGGAGAGATGGAAGGAACGTGGTTTGAGGGTCGAACTTTGGAAGATTCCGAGGGAGTTGAACATCGATGCCGACGTCGCGGCAAAGCAGGCTGCCAATAACTCACTGACCAAAGCCGACTTTGAAGATGTCGTAATGTCTACTAATCGGAATGCGGCAACAGTAATCGAGCAGAAACCCCGGATTCTTGTGTTGTGCTTCGAGTCCGAATCCATGTTCGACAATTGTTACCCGAATCTCATCTCACAGATCTCCTCAAGAGCCAAGATGGAACGTGCCTCGACGCCAAAAGCCGCCCTGGCTATACTTGGCCACAGCTCACCGCCATCCATTATACTTGTCGCAGATGGAGCACTTACACGCGAGAGAAAGGTTTGGGAGTGTGTGATAGATCGTCTCCGCCAAGGTACCACAGTTGTGCTAGGAGGCTGTTTCAGCAGCATGGTGAGCACGGGTCAATTTATTCGTTTCTTTGCTAAGGTTGGTCTTCCCTGGAAGAGAGGATCATATCATCGAGCGACAACCACTCTGCGCCGGGATGCTGTCGGTGCGTCCCTGGTCAATTTTCTTCCTTCGTCATATAGCCAAAAGGCCCTCTTCGTAAACGGTATACAGAGATCCATGGCCTGGTACACTGAAAGAGAGAATTCCAACGAGGCCGCTATTGCCTTGGCAAAGGTTGGCTCTGGCAGGCTGGGTTATATTGGGGATGTGAATGGTGAAGAAGGTTCAGATACAGCGGTTCTTGCCATGTGTGGCCTTCTAAATTGATTGATTCTGATTTGCGGTCATTGGGAGTAAATGGCTATAGCTTGAGTTCATGGGAAAGGGGAACAGGGGAGCAGCATCAAATTGCTATTCGACTCTTGCTCTTTAAGAATTAGGTATGGTCACTGGAGCAAGTCAGTTTTCTGCTTACAGAAAGACGCGCTATGATGAATGCACATGATATTTCGTAACCATATCACGAATCACGAAATGGTTTCGATTTCGAGCTTGAATATTGAACATACTGTATGATAATCGTAGCCTCCTGAATCCAATATTTGAGACGCTTATCTCGATGTACTATGAAAAAGACGGATTCTCCCACGGCGCAGCTCAGAAGCTCCAATCCTTGCAAAACCAAACCCCCTTTATATTTTCTCTTCTCAGAAACGGAGAACACGGCGCCGTGGGGTATCGTACTCATGGTGGCAACTGGATGATTTGGATAGATGTGGTCAAGCCACGAGTTTCAGCCCAAGCTGGCGGATAACATATGATCGCTGACAGCAACAGGGGACCCCTAGCAAACAGTGCACTATCAAGGGTCCTGGTCCTGGCTAAGATCGCACCAAATTTCTAGTATGGCGACTTACCTGGTTATGGTTTAATTTTTTCCGTGAGCTTCTCGAGTTTGCAATGTACTCGAAACAGCTCTAATAAACATCCATCTGACAATCCTGGCTGTGCCCCGCAACGGAGCCGAGAACATCCAATTCGTGTTTTGAAAAGTCACATTATATAGCATCATGACATTCAATGAGACGGACAGAATGGCTCTAACCATCATTCACTGGTCCGTAAGGCTTCATTCCATTCATTTACCACATTCGTTTCTTCGGACATTGTCACCATGAAGCTGTCGCTTCGTTCGTTCATTTCTTCCCTCCTATTCACCGACGCAGTTGCAGCCCAAGGTCTCACTGCGGATTCTCTTGAGAAACATGCAAATTCTTTGACTCTTTCAAACTCATTCAATCCAGTAAAAGCCGCTTACTGGACTGGTTACCCGCATCACAGACGGACTCCATTCGCTCTCTCTCCCGATGGGAAGACTGCCTATCTCGCCTACCTCGACTCTAGTGAGACGGACGTCCATGTTCAGCCCGTTGATCCTACGACCTTTGCGGCGACTGGGACGCCGGTTACAGTGACAGGAGCTAAAGAAGCCGGTGGTCTGGTAGCACATGATGATGGCTTTGCGCTCCTTACAAACGAGGCTCTTCCTTCCGGTACCACCAATGCGCCTGCCGATTCAACTCCAGTAGCCGCGCTTTATCGATTTGATGCATCCGGCAAACAGTCATGGAAGACTTTTCTTGGTGGCCCGGGAGTGAGCACCTCCTTCGGTCTAGTCTCATCGCCCGATCTAAACGGCGACCTTGTCTTCTCCGAGACCGCAGGATACTACGCGGCTTACTTCGTGGTGACAGCTTACACCGGCGATGCTGCAGGACATTTCGGCGACGCTATACGCTACGTCGACACCAGCGGCAAGTTGACGACTATCTCCGGTGCTTCAAGCGATTGGGGCTGCTCTCATAACACGGGCATTGCTCTAGAAGCCGCCGATGCAGCACCATTTGCATCTCTCTGTGCCGAGGACCAGGGCGCTATTTGGTTGAACACTAAGGGCCAGGGTATGTCGACGGCCGGGGTCAAGGTGTCCAACGAGAACACCACCAATGGTGGCAGCGGCGAGCCTATGGGCGGCATGAGCGGCTCATACAGCAACATGGCTCGTTTCGCAGACTCCAATGCGTACATCTTTGCTTGGGTATCACGAGGCGCCAAGGATCTAACAGTCAACGACTGGATGGGGAATGGATACACGCACTCTGTGAACCGCACGAACGGTCGCAATGTCGCTATTGCCTTGTTCTCAGACAAGAACACCATCGTCGGTGACCAGGCCACGAGCGTGGTTCCCTCCGCTAGCGGCGACTCCCAGGTCAACTGGGTAACACAGAGCTCGGCTGATTGCTCCAATGCGCACGCAGCGGCCTTCGACGCCAGCAATGCACTGGTGACATGGGAGGAGATCGGCAGCCCGACATGCGACTTCATCGCCATGGGCTGTCGGGGTACCTTCACTGGATCGTTCTTCCAGCTTGTTAGTAGCGACGGCACGAAGGTCGGGGAGCCAGCTAAGTCTACGGACACCTTTGTCGCTGGGGATATGGTCACGATGAGCGATGGGCGTATCTGCTGGCCGTATGTGGATATGACTTGGACGCTGGACAAGGCCGTTGGCTATGGTGCCGGGACCACTACGACGAAGATGTCGTTTGCTTGTGCCAATCTCAACGGCGCTTCATCAGGAGGAAGCTCGAGCGCCAATCCAGTGTCATCCAGTACTGCAGTGCAGGCGTCTTCCAGCCCGGTCGCTGTCTCGATCGTAGAACCTGCTGCGACGGGATCAAATGCTGCAACTACTCCCACGAGCGACATTGCCATTCCCGTTGAGTCCACCTTGAGTGTTGAGCCAACATCCGCGGCTCTCCCAATCGGGGCCTCTAGCTCCGCGTCTGCGTTCCCGACAGTCGTTCTTCCTACCACCCGGGCGACAACTCGAGCGGGCGGCGTTGCAACCACGCTTCGGACGAGGATACGGCCCACTCATCGCCTGTCTCCTCATGCGCCAGATGCAGCGTGCACTCCACATGTACGGACGATTACTAGAACGCTATGATCATTCCTTCCTCCACTATCGAGTGTGTTGCGCACGCGACACTGATTACCGCAGCTGGGACCTGTGTTAACAACTTTTTTCACTTCATGTTTGTATTATATTTCTCAGGTAAATAAGCATAGCATTATTCGAACGTGCGGGCTAAAGATACAACTTCGTGTGTTGGCATTGAGAACAACCCAAGCTAGCAGGTAGTTCATGAAACTGTGAAAGACAAGAGATGTGAAAATATCTCATGACTAGTCAAATAGGTCCCAGCTCTTGGATATTGCGTGTTGATAATATTATATCCCCGAGGCATAGCGTATGAACGCAGTAACACTATTTCTTCTGGCTGCAAGGGGCCGTCAGCTGATCAAATACCTGGGTGAGAGTTGTTGGGTGACGTATGATTCGACAGAATACTGTTACTCGGGTATGCCTTGCTGCCTGAATTGTGGCTTTTATTCAGGCATGTTTTTCAACTTTTATGTCCCAGCCTCGCCTCCTCCTCATGAGCATCTCATCACTATGATCATGCAGCAGCACACGAAACTTTGAGCCGTCGTTTGCGTATAGCGATGCTGTACCATGTATGATAATAACAAGAACACATTGTTCATTGCTCTAAGTCTAATTTGAATCCTTTCGTTTTCCAAGACTTTTACGTCCCGTTTCCCTTCCTCTGTCGCAGGAGCTTATCACTTCATCGGCGCGAGGATGGCCGAAATCATTGGCCTAGGTGCGAGCATCGCCACTTTCATCCAAATCGCCGGATCCATCGCTAGTGTCTGCAAGTCATATATCGAGGCAGTTCAGGACTGTCCCAAAGATCTTCGCCTCATCTACATCGAGACTTCCAGCATCAAGTTGTTGTTCGAGAGCTTACAATTCCTACATGAAGACGACGTCGACGACTCTAAGGCTAGCCAGATCCTTTTCCAGCCAGACGGGCCTATTCTTGGCTGCGGCAGGGCCGTGACTGAGCTAGGGAGACTTCTGCCCGCCAGCCTATTGGCCCCTGTCCCAACAAGACCGGCAGCGAGCCGGGCAAAACGGCAGAGATTGAGCCTAAGTCTAGTGTCCCTTGCATGGCCACTCAAAGCGTCAAAGGCTCGAAAGCTACTTGATGAAATTATGCAGTACAAATCCACCATAACCATGGGTTTAACAGGGGAGCTTTGGTGAGTCTACCTCGTCTTCTCCAAATATATGCTTGCTTCCTAGACGCTGATGTCAGGTCAGTCGGAACGTGAAAGACGTGAAGAAAGATATCCAGAAGATGAAACAATCTTTGACAGGTATGAAAAGTAATTCAACTGCTCGACCCTGATGCTGATATCAAAGCCTAGAGTCTGAACAGAGAGCGATATGCAATTGGTTCGAACAAATAAATCCTTCGTCAAATCACAATATCGCCAGATCCCTTTACGAAGATGGGACAGCAAGCTGGGTGCTCCGATCCCAGGAATGGATGGACTGGATCAACCTACGGGCACGCGCGGTTTGGCTCTATGGCATACCCGGAGCCGGAAAGACGATAATGATGTCTTTTCTTATTGAAGAGGCCATCCAACAATGTCACAAGTTCAAGAGCAGGAAAGATGTTTGCATATTCTACTATTGCTATCATGGTCATAACCACGATGCCTCATTTTCCTTTCTACGGTGGGTATTGAGCCAGCTATTCAGGAAAGCCGAAGCCATACCCCCAACCGCCCAGGAACTTTTTAAGGAAGGGAAAGAGCCCAGCTTACCACGATTACTCGACCTATTGGCTGAAATGACCGGCTACTTTGGTACCATATTCGTCATGGTTGATGCGCTTGATGAGAGCCATGATCGGCAGAATATCCTGCATCTGTTACAGAATATGGTCACGGATGACCGTCTCAAACAAGTACAGCTCTTTGTGTCGAGCAGAGATTACATCGACATTCGGCGCATAATGTTAAAACTCTCGACCCCATTATCTCTATCAAACCCGCTGGTAGAGTCTGATATCAAGCGCTACGTTGCCGCCAAAATTGCCGCAAATACAACCTTCAGGGCATGGCCACCAAGCCTTCGCATGGAGGTCGAAGAAAAGTTGTCTAGAGGAGCCAAAGGAATGTTTCGTTGGGCGGTTTGCCAGCTCGATATTCTCCGGCGCCTTAACCGAATGGGCAAAATTAGGACCGCACTACAAAGCCTACCGGAAACTCTTGATGAAACCTACGAGAGGATTTTCTCAAGTATCCACCCTGAGGAAAGAGATTTGGTTCGCCATGCGATTCGATGGATCTGTTTTCACGGAAGCATATATGAATGGCCTCCAATCGACTCATCAACTTTGTTGGAGTTGTACCCCTTATCGGTAGGGGAAGACCATTATACAGCTGATTACTTGTTCACTGTGGAATCGCTCAAAGAGAGCTGTGGCTGCTTGGTCACATTCTCATCCGGTAATGGCTCGGTGATAGAGACTGCGTCACTTGCTCACTACACTGTCCGGGAGTTCCTAGAGTCAGACAGATTGTTAGGCAATGCCTTACATTTCTCCCTAGGTCCACAACGCGATTACGCTGACTTAGTTGACGCCATTTTCAATTGTGCTTTGAAAGCGAGGCTAGATAGCAACGATCCTGGTTCGACATCACCAAATCTCTCGAGACAATACTGCTTAGCTACATCATTTCAAATGATACGATTTCACTCGGAAGTGAAAGCTGATCCGAAGCTTATGTTCCAGTTTCTAACTCCCAAGGCTCCTCATCTCTCAATCTTCCTAGATTACTCGCGTTCACACTCCCGCGTCAACGAGTGGTTGGAATTGGCTACAACTCACAGCATGGTGTGGTCGGAATGGGTTATATCTCACGACGAAGTTCATCACAGCCACTATTTCTGGTTATGGAATTGGGATCTATTTAATGGTTCTGCCATAGTTGGCACATTCGTGATGCTCATGATACTGGGGCGAGATGATCTTGCAGAACTTTGCCTCCTACAATACGGTGTAAAGACTATTCTAGACGGAGAGTTTTGGCTTTGTTCAGATAGGTACTCACGCGCACCGTGGTTTAAAGGAACCGTAGTGGAATATTTCGCAGCTTATGGCATGCTGAATGGTTGGAGATACGGTCCTGAGTCCTTCGACTTATGCTGTCAGTACGGAATCGGCCATACCGATTTCTCAAACGCACTCGCATACTATGCGACCACCCATGGATCTGAGTGTCGGAGCTGCAACAAAAAACATAGAGAGGATGGCAACTGCAGATTTGAGTTTCTACTTGCACATGGTGCAAACCCCAACCCCCAAGGTTTCGAGCTAACGCCACTACAAATCTGCTGTTACAGGCATGACCCGAGAGGTATTCAACTCCTATTAGACGCAGGTGCAGACCCGAACTACATCGGCCAGAAGGGGGCTTTGGAATGGGATTCTGATTTCGTACTTGGAGAATTTGCTCATCTTCGAGGCCGTAGCCCTCTGCGTATTGTCAGAACAAGCGGAACAAGAAGCGGAAGCGATGAAATATCTCGTGATGATGTTGCGGCACAATTATTGCAGCGTGGAGCGAAGGATTTTGACATATCGGAGAGCGGAAACGATATAAAAAGGACTACCGTAGAGATAGAGTAAATCCATCTTAAACTTGTTTTGAATTATGTCACTGCTGATTCGTGTGGATAGCAGGAAATGGGGAATCGCTGAAAGAGATCATCATCTCCAAGGGCAGTATCTGAAAGTTCAATGAGAGAATAATAAATCAAGGGAATATTCCCAGAGCCGAGACGCTCAGAATGCCCTGAGATTCTAGGCCACACCGCCTTCGATTCACGTCTACTAACTTTGACTGTGGCAGAAATCCTAGAAGTGGTGATCGTTAAATGTCACTCCTCCTGATTATTGAGGCGATTTCGCGTGGAGTGCTCAGCCTATCAGCATCATAAAATGGTCAACAAGTTGTATCCCGGCGAGTTGCTTCAGTAACTCCCACGACTAGGCTATTCCTGAAGGCGATTTGATGCGACTCTGTAGTTGAGAAGGATGTTCAATCTGAAGCTGGTGTCGTCAATCTTTAATCATCCTCTGCACGTGCCAGGAGGCGGCCCAGACCATTGTGGGGAGAGGCCATTTGTTGGCCAGTGCTGCGCCGCTTCCTAGGCACAGCGTTGCAGGCAGCTAGAGACACTTGGGCTTGGCTAATGTTAACGCTGGTTTCTGTATTCCCGGAGAATATCACGCCCACCACCAACATTAGCTAGCTACCAGACATTCGTCTCACCAGCTTTGTGAGACCTCCGACGCCACACCTGAGACGATAACGAAGTGGTGCATCTGCCGCACGATTACGACGACGATAATCGAGACGTCTATGGAGCTTCTTCTCGCAACCCTCAGCTGCCCGCAGCGTCGCCAATTTGTTCTCGACCATCTGTCTTGCGCGTCGTTGCCTTGATTTTCCGGGAAGAGCGATGACCGCGTCAACATCACGGATTGCATTGTCGACAACAACTCCTTGCCGTAGTGACCCCATCTCCCGGATCTAGCAGAACCGACGCCGATATATGCAGGAATAGTTTTCAATATCCAGCTTCCATAGAGGCACATTACGCGCCGCCGACACGCGGCTTTGCCGGCCTGGCAATGGACGCCATGCTATCGCATCTGCGATTCCATCGGCGGGGGCCCTCAAATCCAACCTCGCCCGTCCCTGATCAATTGAGCCCATGGGACCATGCCGAACATCCCCAGAGCATCCAGGATGTCTCTCCCCGTCCGGACTTCCGCCCGCGATCCTCCAACTCCAATAACACCCCGCCGACCCTCCCTCCGATCCACCGAGTCACATCCAACGAGGCCGAGGTCAGCCATGATCGAGACAATGAGCCTCCTCCGCCTCAGCCCGTCGCATCCCCGCCCACGAGGCCCTCCTATTCGAGCGGTGACTCGGGCTTCCTCGGCGGAGTTGCTCTACAGAACTACCGTCGGAACATGCAGGCGACCGCCGATAATTCCACCGTTTCTCTCCCAGAAAGTCACATCTCCAGAATGAAGGCTCCACCCCCGCCGATAAACACAAACTTTCCGAGCAGACCACCACCAGTGCCTATCAAGCAGGTCAAGCCCGCGTCATCTTTTGTCACCCCTACGGATCTACAGCACTCCACTGCTGTCATGGGGAAACGGCCGGCAGGAACGAGGCTCGTATCAGAGCCGGTCATGGCGAACACATCTCAGGCAATGGTCGATGCGCAGAAGGCGAAGAAGGGGCTACCCTTCTTGAAGAATCCCATGTCATCCTTGCTAATGAGGAGGAAAGGAACGCAAAACTCCCCTGATCTCAACCCGCTCCCGTTCCCTCAGCCAACAGAAGAGCCGTCATATGACCCGCGCATTCGAGGCACTCGAGTTCATGACTTTAGTGCGCCGCGGCCTCGAAGAATTGTCTCGAACGATGCTGGCCAAGGGAGCTTGAGCCCTAGACCAGATGGCTATAGTGGGTTTGAAAAGTCGCCAATACCTGCTCCCCAGCGCGAAGCGCCAAGCTTGCCTACACAGATGAGTCGTGATGGCAGGAGTGCCAGCAGTGGATCGGGCCAGAGGCAGCCTTATACACTGGATGTAGAAGCTCAATATGAGAGGCATCTCAACAAGATGCCCTCCGAGCAGACGCTCCAGGATACGAGGCGGGCATCTTTCGATCAGAAACCCCTTCCCGAAAAGCCTCTATCACCTACACCCGAAGTTCCGCCCAAGGATGACGCCGCGTCTTCGAGAACGGTCTCAACAAAATCTCGAGTGGCATCTGTGGATGCTGCATCAGTTCGACTAGGCTCAACAGCCTCGACGAGAACAACACGGTCTAGGAACATATCACTGACCGAGACAATCATAAGACGAGAAAGCGTCATGTCGTCTTTGCCCAAGCATATGAAGAGCACTTCTTCGCGCTTCAGCTTCGATATGATCGGCGCTGCCAAAGCAGAAAAGTTGCTTGAGGAGAGACATCGTCAAAAAGCCCTGGAAAAGCAGACTTCTGACCCCGTATCGGCACAACGCGACTCAAGGTTCGACGACTTCGACGATGACTTTGACTATGATGCAATGATGGATGATGATGGCCTAGAGGAGAGGATACCCGGAGTCAATGCTGATTATGACGAGGAAGAAGATTTTGAAGTCGGACTGGACGACGTCGAACCGGATCTAGGTGGTGAGGATGATCCAGACAACGATCAGGAGAACTTTGCCGGCTTCACCTTCCAGCGCTCAAACCCCCAATCATCAGTGACTAGCCCTCACACACCTGGGATGTTGATCACACCTCGAGACGCGAACGGCAATCCGGTAGGGTTTGCAGTGACGAAGAATACAACTCCGGATCCACTGTCGGCCACCTCTCAAGCCTTCCCCCTCGATTCGTCTGATCTGACTTTGCAATCGAAGCTAGAAGATTCGGTCGCGGGATTGGGCATACAAGGTATTGATATGTCCCGGCCATCTACAAATGACGATGTCGAGCAACAGCCCCGTCAAGAGTCAGCGCCGCCGCACATTCCACGGCCATCAGCTCGTGGCGAAGATGACTTGTACTTTGACGAAGGTCTCCTCCAGGAATTGGCTCTAGCTGATGACGAGATCCAACCGTCGACTTTTGACGAGTCCATATTTGACAACCATGATACCGATCAGTATGGGCGGCCCATTCCAGGAGCTTTTGCGCAAGCGCAAGCTATGAGAGCTGCGCATCTTCAGGATCAAGAAAAGCGGGTGTCGGACAGCACGTCACGACTATCTACTCAGTCAGGGGCTAATCAATCGACGGCTCATACATCAATGAGTGTCGGGCTACAGCATTTCCCTTCAGTCATAGACAAGGACAGGGATGCATCAGCATTGATCGACCACGAGCAGCCCGTGGCACCAGCCCCATCTCAGATCAGCTCAGCGGACAAGGTCGCGGCATATCAAGCAGCTCTGGCAGAGGCAGCCCATAAAGCTGCTGCCTCGGGCAAGTTCCGCCGCGATTCTTCACCACCAGCACCTGCCGAGTTGACCATCACATCACCAACAACGGGCTCTCAGCCAAGTACTGCTGACCACAACAATCGAGATCCTGCTTTTGATGACTATGATGACTATGACAATTACAATGATGACGATCTGGGAAACGGCCTGGACGACTATGACTTCGACGATGACGCGATCATTGCTGAAGCGAATGCCAGCGCGCTTGCTAATGACTCCGATGGCTTCTACGGTCAGGAGTTCGGCTTCTACTCGGCTCCGGCACAGCAGTCGCATCACGCTCATCACGGATCCACCTCGTCAAATTCATCTTCTCTAAGTGCGCAGAATCTCTACGAGTATTCAAACGGTGGATTCTTTGGCCCCTCGGGAGTCAACCGCAGCACGAGCGGTCGGGTGGTCAGCCGTGAGCCCAATTTGACACCAATCACTGAGCGGTCTGAATACTCGAACCGCAACTCGATCATGAGTCTCACGCTGCCGCCCGCCATTGGTTCAGAAGGCCGGAATTCTGGCTCCCTCCAGTCGCCTGGTCTGGCGCAGTTGGCAATGATGGCTGATGACAGTGACATGTCACTCTCTGCACTGCTACGTCTACGCAACAAGACTTGGGGTGGGAGTCAAGCAAGTCTTGTTAGCTCACCGAGGGATCAAAGCCCACGATCCGATCGTGCCGGACCGGGCGAGCGCGGAGATGGCGCTGCAAGTCCCTGGGGCATTCCCAGTGCCGGCGGCTATCTTGGTGTTGCGAACCACGGTCGCAAGAACTCTGCCTTCTCGCTTTGGAGTAACTCGGACGCCGGGAGCGGCAGCGGGAGCCCAACCATGACAATGAACATGGCTTTCCCAAGCATCCCAGCCCACTCGGCAGCGCCCGTCAACATCATGCCATCACCAATCTTCTCCCCGCCCGCTCCTCCCGCACAGCAGCCGTCTCCAGTGCCACAGTGCCCACCAGTCTTTGAAGACGAGGAGATTCACGACGATGCGCCGCCGATAGAGAACAGCAGCATGTCCAACTCGGGCTTGTGGATGAAGAGTCCAAGCGAAACGAGCCACACCAACATGATATCGCCCATCTCACCAACCGTGGCGTCAGGTCCGAGCAGACGGCCGGGTATGGGGCATCGCCACAAGGGCTCTGCGGATAGCATCTCGTACATCAAGGAGGAAGACAGCGGCGAGACGCGCTGGGTGGTCGAGCGCCGCCGCACAGCAGAGACGGGGGAGGTGGAGATTTTAGGAAGAGAAGTCCTCGAGGGCGGGCGGATATAGTGGTCCCCGCCGCTCCTTGAACGACTCCTGATGAGAAGAGCTGATTAACAGCCATGAATGACGAAGAGGATGCAGTCACAGGAGATAGTGAGTGACAACGAGACAGAGCAGGGGAGGACGGCTATATAGAGAGCGCATACATCATCGGCGTTGTTGCATTTTGGGTTAACTAGATAATGGAAGCGGGCCTGCGTGTTGGCTTAGATGGATGCGAGCATGCAACAAAAAGGACGGGCCGTTGGCACACGGACTGGATTACAGTGTGGACATGGCGCGGTTACCCGCAGGAGCCTAAAATTGTCAAATGATCAGCCTTGCTGTAGGATAGGAGTTGGCTCGGATGGAATAATAAAAGTGTCAAGTTTGAACATTGAGATGCAGTCTTCAATATTCGTGCTGGGATGCCCTCACAAAGACGATTGTTTGGCTCTGAAGATCCGTAGAAGTCCTAGGACGTCTGCGCTCTTCACGGCCGCGCGCGCTTAGATCGAGATCAGTATTTCAACCCCGTGGCTCATGGATTGAAATCACACATGCGACGAGTCGTTGTGAAAGGCTCAAAAGACGAGTAGAGCTCTTCCTGATGCTATCACACAAACAACGAAATTCAATTGGCCAGTTCCTGATGAGAGTCAATCTTTGCGTGCTTCCGCGGAAGGGTCGATGGTGTCCGACGCCGATTACAAACACGGCACTGAGTCAAAACAGCGCCTTACCGCATTCGGACCACCGCGCGGGCTCAGCACTTAGACCCACGACAGATCTGTAATCAAAGTCAATCCAGACTCACCGGTGGCGCTGGACCGATGGAGACTGCGGCTTTGAATTGGAGCTAAGATCAGGTGCAACACCACCAGGTTATCAAGAGAGGCTCAGCCAGGGCAGGGGCAAGATGGAACTTTGATGTGTTCTAATCTTATCTGATGTGAGATGTGAGATGGTGACATCTCCACTGCCGCACTGGACTCTTCAGAGCGGAATTACCTGAAACTACTGCACTCACCACCCCATCCTATCATTACACAGCACATTGCCAGCAATGGCGACCAAAGTCAAGCCCGTCAACGGCTGCTGGACATGCCGCCTCCGGCGCAAGAAGTGCGACGAGGCCCGCCCCGTCTGCGGCGAGTGCAGGACGCTCGAGGTGACCTGCCACTTCCGCGACTCCAAGCCCGAGTGGATGGACGGCGGCGACCGGCAGAACGCCATGGCCGAGCGCCTCAAGGCCGAGGTCAAGCGCAGCGCGACCCGGCGGCGTAGCAAGCGGCACATTGAAGCCCTGGCCCGGGGCATGGAGGACGACGGCTTCAGCTTCATGGATGCGGCCGAGGCGGCGTCGATGGAGACGCCTGCGCCGCCGACCACGACGGTGCAGCAGAAGGATGAGAGTGTCGTGGCGCTGATGACGCCGAGCGAGACGTCCATGTCCATGACGCCCTCGTCTCTTGGGCCTGAGAGTGTCGATACCGGCGTCTTCGTGGACTCGCCGTTTGACAATTCGACATTTTCACACACCGATGCGTCCGGTATGTTAGATCCCGTACTGAATGCAACGTTCGATGTCCCAGTCCGTGCAGCCACGACGACAGATCATCGTCCAACCAATCCTGCTGCGCTACAAACACCCGACCCAACACTCATCAAGGAGGAAGATCAATTCCTCGTCATGACATACCTGGATTACGTCATGCCCTTTCTCTTCCCTCTCTACAAGCCCAGCGTCGTCGATGGCGGCCGCACCTGGATGCTCGCGCTCCTGGTCAAGAACACAGGGCTTTACCACACTGCCCTGAGTTTGAGCGCCTACGTCTTCTCCACTGCGCTGTCAGCGCAGCACTCCGGACACGACCACTGCAAGGACGGAAGCTGGGAGTGTCTGCTAAAGCAATCGGAGCTGTCCATCAAGACGATACAGCAGGATGTAGAGCAGTTCAACCGCGATGGCATCCAAGACAGGCTTGTCGAGGGCGGACAGCTCATGGGGAGCGTCATGCAGATGCTCACATTCCAGATGGGCTGCGGCTGCGGGGAGTACTGGCAGCCGCACATGGACGCGGCCATTGCGCTCTTTGAGCAGATCTTTCAGCATTACGGCACCGTCAATGGCGTCCCGGACATGAAGGTTGTGCTTGAGAAGATGGGGGAGATGTCATGGCGGAATGGACATCCCAAGAACCATACGGTGTGGGCGCCAGACCAAGCCGCGTTCTTGTTCTTTGGGTCCCTTGTGCTGGCATATGATATCATCGCCAGCACGTCCTTGGAACAACCCCCGCGGTTACAAGCATATCACCAGCGTCTTCTCATCGGCAGCGGGTGCCCGGACGACGAGCCGCTAGTCAAATTGGAGAACTTCGTAGGCTGTCAGAATTGGGTGCTCATACTTATTGGTGAGATCTCTGCTCTGGACACATGGAAGAAAGACATGAGGAAAGATGGCCGTCTATCAATGATGGAGGTGGCTAGGAGGGCGAGCACCATCGAGCGACGACTACACGATGGCTTGGAACAGCTGAACTCGACCGGTTCAAGCAATCCAAACAGTAATCCCTTGGATATTCTCGCGTTGTACAACAATCAGCCGTGTACGCCAGATATCCGGGTCACCCTCACCAGGATTTGGGCACACTCGGCACTCTCTTACCTATTCATCGTTGTCTCAGGCTGGCAGCGAGCGAGTCCAGATCTGCGCAATAATGTCTGCCGAACCATCCAGCTCCTCGCCACGCTCCCGTCCCCCGGCTGGCTGAGGAATCTGGCCTGGCCATTTTGCGTCACGGGCTGTCTGGCCGAAGCACATCAGGAGCAAGTCCTTCGAGACATGGCTTCAAGTCTAGGCGTGTTGCAGGGCTTTGGGTCCATATTGGCGTCATTGACCATCATGGAAAGGGTCTGGCTCAAACGCGAGGAGCTATGTCCCGACTTCTGGGACTTGCCAGGATGCTTTCAGATTCCAGGGTATCGCGCTCTATTAGTATAAAAGCGAAGTTATTTAAAAACAAATATTCCAAGTTACTCTGTACTCTCCGGCGTATCGCTCCAGTAATACGTGAAATTATCCACCCCAAACAAAGGGTCTTTAAACGCCCGCCCCTTAGTCTCGCCTCTCGCACCCGCGCACACCAGCAGCGGCAGGAAATGCTCGCCCGCCGACGGCGGGTGCATGTCATCGGCATTCGGAAACTGCCTCCAGCGCTCGAGCCTCTTCTCCCGCTCGTCGCCCTTGACCTCGTCCCCGATGACCGCGTCGTTCAGCGCGACGTGCCACGCTTTCGACTTGGCCTGCAGAGATGCGATGGACGCAAGGCCCATGAACACACGTCGCAGGACGGGCGTGTTGTGGAACGAGGCGGATCCGGAGCCTACGATGGCGATGTTCTTGTCGCGCAGGCTGGCGAGCGCACTGCCCATTCTGAGATGCGCGGCTGCGTCTTCGCTAGCGAGCACGGAGACTTGCACGATTGGGATGTCCGCTTGGGGGTTGATGAGCAAGAAGGGGATAAAGACTCCATGATCCCAGCCTAATGGCATATTAGACCACATGTAATCATTGGCTTTTTGTACGGACTAGCACGCACCTCTTGTCTTGTCCATAACAGGGCTGAAGCCTCCCCGCTCCAGTGCTTGCCTCACCTCCTCGGCCACTTCTGGTGAGCCGGGCGCTGGGTATTGAAGCTCGTAAGCCTCGCGCGGAAATCCGCCGTAGTCATAGTACAGCCGGTGAGACTTTGCGCATGAGATTGTGGGCTGGTTGGTGCTCCAGTGAGCAGTGACCACCACAATTGCTCGCGGTGCCTCAGGGGTGTGCAACTTGAGGATCTTTGGCACACGCTTCTTCATCGACTGCACTATTTCTTTGTGCCCAGGGTCACCAAGCACTGGCATGGGGCCTGTAAGTGGATGTTAGCAAGCCCGTGGTCTTGTCGATGCATTGGCATACATACCTCCGCCATGGGCAACGCTCACTACAGCAGCGCGTGTCATTGTATGGGCTAGATGTCGCTCAGCAGTTTTCAGGTTGATGAGAAGACGTCTGAGCATCCAAAGGAGTCAAAATGTTGCAAAGACGGCCAAGTTTTTGCTTTGCGAAGTCATAAAATGTCCTTATCATTACAATGCCAGTCATAACAGGTATTTATTCGGCCTGCCAACTCCACACGCATGTTTAAGCCGCCAGCGTTGGCGGTCCAGCCTTTCCATCGCAAGACTAAGACCTGAAACTACAGCCTATCTAGTGTTAGTGAAGGGCGGTCGGCGCTGTGTTCCAGGGGTAGCTTGTACAGCCAGCATCATCCGGGCGAGGGTTAGGGTCGCGCGAGCGGTCTTCTTAATAGAGCAAAACGAAGCCGGCGCTGCGCACGATGATTCGCTGCTCAACCGTGTCAATGCCATGAATTAGTCATGCTGACCAGAATTACTCGCGCGGCAGCTTTGTAAGTCAGGCCTCGTTCCGCCTGTTTGGGATGGGTCCTGCGTTCGATTTGGAAAGGCTGCCTTACATGGGAGGGAGTTCCGAGGAACCCCAGTGTGTGACTGACGAAATTTTGCACGATCAGCCTTCCACATTGATATTATTTATAACAGCCGCCTGCCGCCTTTTGATGGAGCGATGCAATTTTAGAGGACAGCATCGTTGGCCATCTACGGTATCTCTAACTCGACGACAAACAAACATTCTTTACTTCATTTCACCAAGGTCTCGAGTAGTATTCCCGAAATGGCAAAGCAGATTGTTATTCTTGGTGGCGGCTTCGCGGGCATCCCGCTAGCCCATAAGCTCTTAAAGTACACCATCCCAAAAGTTAAGGAGGCCAAACTCATCCTGGTCTCTGCATCCACACACCTTTATTGGAACCTCGCAGCAGTGCGCGCGGTGGTACCCGATCAGATCCCCGAGGATCAACTATTCCGACCAATCAAGGAGGGCTTTGCCAAGTACCCATCCTCCCAATTCGAACTCGTCTTTGGAACAGCCACCAGCGTCGACCTCGATCAGAGCACAATCGTTGTCGATGTGGACGGGAGTCCAACAACCATCACCTATGACCAGCTCATTCTCGCAACTGGATCATCCATCAGCTCCGGCTTGCCTTTGAAGCATATTGGCTCCTCCGAGGCAACCAAGACTGCCCTTCGTGACCTGCAGGGCAAGATCAAGGCCGCCAAATCCATCATCATTGCCGGAGACGGCCCGACGGGTGTCGAGACGGCGGGCGAGATTGCCCACGCCTATGGTGGCAAGAAAGAACTCACTTTCATTGTCTCGAAAGACCATGCCCTTCCCGGTCTTATGCCATCTGCCGGCAAGGCTGCCGAGAAGGAGCTGATCAAGATGAACACCACCATCATTCACAACGCTACGGTCACTGATGTCAAAGACCTTGGAGCGTCCAAGTCTCTCACACTGTCTAATGCCAAGACTCTGTCGGCAGATGTATACCTGCCCCTTTTTGGTTTGAGGGCAAATGCCTCTTACTTGCCGTCTACAGTCCTTGACAGCAACGGCAACGTTAAGCTTGATACCACGCTACGTGTGACGGGCACCAAGAATGTGTGGGGTGTTGGCGACATTGGTAACTTGGAGACGAAGCAAGTGATGAAGGTTGAGCCTCAGGTTATCCACTTGGCCAAGAACCTAGACGCCGTGGTTACGGGCAACTCGACCGGTGTCACTGATTACAAGACATCAGACAAGCCTATGATATTCGTTACCATTGGCAAGAGCAAAGGTACAGGTCAGATGGGTGGGATGAAGCCGTTCAGCTGGTTAGTCTCGTACATGAAAGGCCGAACTTTGTTCATTGAGAAGGGGCCGGCCCTGATTGAGGGCAAAGCAATCATCCAGGCCAGCATTTGATAAGCTCAGGGTTGGAGTCATGCGCAATCGTTTATTTTGCTAAAGATACCAGTATAGGCTGAATTGTTGTCACTCAAACCAGTTGTCATCAGATGGATTGTAGTTTATTAGGTGAAAGTTGGGAAACTTCTTTTAGTCTCGGGTCTTCAGGCCTCTGTTAATCAGCTAGCTTTTTGTTTCCTTCTTCTCGAATAATTCTTGCCAAGGGCTGAGATCTGCTGTGATCATTGTGAGTGTCTGGTAACCATCTGGACTATACCATTCAGTAACAGTGTCTGCTTTTTCTCCTTCATCGGATTGTAGAAGTATCTTCGGATCTATTCCAAGTCGTTCGGCAAGATGCTGGTGAGCTATTTTCGCTATCTCGTTGAGATCTACGGAGTCTGGGATCCAAAAAACATTAGGAGTCCAATAGTCAGAACCCAGTTTGGCATATGGCGAAATGCGATCTCCAGTGTCTTCTTCATACTGAAACCCGAACATGCGTACGTCTTTGTCTTTGGCATGTTCTAGTGATTCCTTGAACATCTCAATGTCCTCGACGCGAACTTGTAAAGAGGTCGCTGAGCCTCTGCTGCCTTTGCATGGCATGTAAGCCGAGTTCGGTCTCATCTTTACAGTGATTTTCTGGAAGTCAACTTGTACTCCCATCACTTTTGCAAGCTTTGACATAATATCAAATTGTCGGTTGCTGAGTGCGGCGCCGGAGCTTGCTAACCTGAAGCATTCAATCAGGAAATCGTGGTAGACTTCATGTGTATCTTTACTATAACCAACTGTGAACAGCTGCTGTCGAAGATATCCAATATCTCGAAGACCATAGAGCTTATCTCTTGGGTCAGCGCACTTGAAGTCACTGAATGCTTCGATGAGGTCAAAGATGTCTAGTGAATCTTGATCTTGCTTGACCTTGAAGAGCTGAAGAAGAATTTTGCGGTCGCGTATCTCCTGCCGCAACATGAGTTCCTGGTGTGTAGCTATCGCCGTTGTTGATATAATCTTGAGTTCCATCATGATCTGGAGAAATTCGAAGTTGAAGTGGTCCCATGACGTCGTCTCCTCCCTGTAGGCCTCCGTTCCCAACATGACAAGGATATTTCTGGCTCGAGCCATCTCTTGCACTATCCAGAGCCGTTCGAAATATGAATTCGCGATGATGGAACGAAATCCGTGCAGGAGGTCAAGAGTCATTGGCACCTCGCGCTCTGCCATGTTCCCCTTGACGACATCTGCTTTCTGAATACATACCATAGCAGCAAGTTCGAGCTCCGTGCCAACTCCAAGCCACGCGAGCACAGATACTGCGCGACTATAGTACTGGCCCATACCGCGCACCTGATTATTCCTTTCGGGGATATCTTCTTGATTGATACAAAGTTGGTCAATCCAGAGGTAGACATCATCGTTGTATGAAGAGCGAAACGATTTCATGAAGTTGAAGAGGTTCTGTCGAACAGAAAACCGTCGCTCATTAACGAAGATGATGTGAGAAGGTGTCTCGGGGCCCCACGTATATGACAGAGCCCAGTAGTCAGGGCAAGTGTTATAGCTGTAAGTCTTCAATGAGCACTTCAACGGGGTGATTGTGTCACCACCTTGTATCCGCAGCAGACGAATAGCATGCGAAGTAGCCTCGGGTGTTTGGAGAAGGCTATCGTAGACAAAATCCCGAGTCTCCGCCATGATCCCAGCTGGTTGAGAGAACTGACACGAAAAATACCAATTTGGTATGTTGGATTGGCAAAGACATTGCTATAATAGTTGCGATTAGTACTAGCATATATGCCAGTGCAGTGAATGTTTTAGAAGGTTGGAAGAACAGCAGTGAGAGAAAGGCATACAGAGATTACAGCGTGGCGTGAGGCGCAAGCGAGGCGCAGCTTGCCCAATGTGCTGTTGTTGAGTACATCTCTTTCAGGTGTGGTAAAGTTGCACTGCGTCATACACCTGTCGTCGACAGCTGTTGGCTCAAGGTCAAACCTCAAATTGCTCAACCCTGGTAATCGAGTGTCATTACAGTATATCGAAGGAGATAAATCAGCTACTGTTAGTCATTCATGTCTGTTCACTGTACTAATAGCGGTAGTTTCAGACTTCTATGCATTTATCCAATTTACAACAATCTAGAGAAACCACAATCGGGATTATCATAGTATTTCAACTCTCTGCACGCAGGGTAGCTCAGTATTAAGACTACACGTTTTATTGATTCTCAGTATTTACTATTGTTGACTTGCGGATTTCTGGGCTGATGTTCACATGCCTACTTTATCAGCCGTCCTGTACACACACTGACAGTCGATGTAGAGCCTAGAACATTTCCACTTGCATCCAGTGCTGACACCAACGCGTACTTTGCTTTACCTACGTCAATAGCTGTCTCAAAGCCGGACTTAACAACCGTAGTGTACTCTGTAAGTTGAGTTGCACTTGTTCCGGTGTACTGATGAAGAGAAGTTAGCGATGGCGGTTTCTTAGTGGACCCAGATCTGAAGACTTACCACAAGCCATGACCTAACCTCAGTAGCACCATTCCAACTAACGTAAATTTTTCTATCCTTGGCCGCAATTGAAGGTGGCCAAGTAGGGTATCCCACCCAATCACTCGCGAAGACACGGTAGTTAGCCTGTGGCTGGCCCCAGATGGAGAATTGGACATCCTGAACACACTCGCCAGTAGGAAGGTGCTGAGTGAAAGTAGGGTTGACTCCCCACCCCACCAGAGCATTACCACTGTCAAGTTGATCATAGCTTCCCATAGCAAATGAAGCCATGCTCTCAGGATGCCAAGACTCAGCAATCACAGATACAGTCATTGCTTCGTAGTCCAGATCAAGTGATAGACCGCGTGAGCAATTGGATGTGCATCCCGTGCCTTGAATGAGCTCATGGTTGTCAAACATGGTAAGATGCTTGGTATCGTAATTCCAGTATCGTGCATGATGTTGAAATCCAAAGTCCGTTGCTTTCCCTTCTGATAGATCAGAAAATTCATTAAGTTTGCCTCCTAGTTTCCATATAGGAGATCCCGTAGAACCGTCGATCAAAGTGACAATCTTTAAAAGTCGCCCGTTCACAAGATAATTTGACCCAACCTTGAGAAGCTGTCAGAATACCTGGGTAAGCACTGTTTGGATGCAATCACCTTTTGTATGCTATTAATGTGGAAGAAGTCCCACCCATCACTGGCGCCGTCGTAAGCGCCAAAAGTATCTGTAATGTTAAAATGATGGCTTGCACGCCAAGTGAAAACACTATGCATTGTACCGAGATCAATCTCCTCAAAGGAAGAGTCGAGAAGAAGTCCGTCAGCCGGGCCACCAACAGGAGTCAAATCGTATGGCGTTGGAATATACGTGGTGATTATTACAGTGCCATCGTCTGTGATCTGGCATTCGTGAGCATCGGCAAGTGTGGCGGTCGTTATGGTCGAGATATTATAGACCAGTCTGTAGTTATTGTCGAAAAACAGGCAGTGCCCTTGACCATGGCCCGCCGCTGCCGAAAAGTAGCCCTCCCAAAAAGTCAAGAAATTCTGGCCCCTGTACGTCTGAACCCGGGCGTTCGTGCGATTTCGTGGCGTGGAGTCAGAATATACAAGTGAGAGATCGGAAGAATTGAACATCAGGACTGAGTAAGCCTGCCCTGGCTCGTAAGAAGTCAGGAAGATAAAAGACCGACTGACATCAACCGCATCCTCAACCCATCGATTAACTTGGAATATAGGAGAGACCAAATCCGAAGAGACATATGTTTGATTTGGTATCGGTCCAAGAGCTCCGCTATTGTAAAGGGTCGCATCATGCATTGGGGAAATGTCTGCTACCCCTAGCGTTGGCGCAAGTGCGAGAGTAGCGGGAAGGCATTTTCCAAGCACCATGTTGTAGGATTGTTAGATAGAAGAAAGCGACAGGCTGACATTGAACAAAGAGCGAATACGCTGGCAATCATGATGCATCGTTGCGCCTTCTATAACATTATAATCTTATTTTGATCTTCCTCTTCTCGGAACTTCACAACCGCAAATTGGGGTACCGCCTATTGAAATTGCTCCGAACACAAGTGATTGACCAGGGGTGACAAGAGTCGCCGACTTTAGATCCGGAACATCTTCTTAGGAACAAGCTAACTCCGCATTGCTTTGACTTTTCCCACGCCCCAATGCAGCTTCCCCTCATTATGGAGAGATTAGAAGGGCAAGTCATAGAAGGTAGTCGATGCAGGCCCTTCAGCTTGAGCAAGATGATCTGGCCAATGTCTAAGTCATACCCCGGACTTCCATCTAAAAGCGCATGTCGGATTATGAATGCCAAGCCTTGCTGCAGGTACGCAAATGCATTTAGGGATAGTTTACGCTTTGAGCTCAATTACCAGCCTGAAAAGGGCTTCAATCCTATGAATTTTGCAGGTGTCTGGAAGAGAGATCGTCGGCCGATGGAGCTTTGATCAGTTGGTCTTTACAAGGCACTCTGATTCCACAAAGCTGTCAAATAGACCTTCTCTTGGGGTTCGTGCCCTGGTAGTCATCAAGACACTTGTTAAAAACATATCACATGAGAAGCGTCGATAATCACACGCTCTTGGTATCCCTTCCTTTCCTATCTTGAAGCTTGCGGGCAAGAATAGCACTGGTCACCTTGCGGGGCCCTGTATCCCCCCACGGAAAGACTTCTGCTTGGAACTCATGAGCCAGTTCTGAAGTACGGTATACTGCTATTATCTATCACTTCACCAAAATGACCGGAAGAAGTAATTGCACTAGTGACTTCGGGCAATTCCCATGTGTGAGGCTGTCAAAGTTCGGCAGGGGGCAAGACATTCTTTTCCAGCCTTTCGGTGAAGTTACTATGCCAAGTCTCTTGACCTCCTAGTAGTAAATCCAGTCATATCTCTAAATATCATGTGCCAAGTGACCTCAAGCGCCATCCGTACTTGTATATGCTCCCAAAAAGCGATCAGAAGCTTATGGCCAAGTACACGTTTCGGGATCAGGAAAAGGCCCACCTTCTCCCGTGAAGGAAAGACCATGATGAACCTTTCTAGTTCAACTCGATATTCACAGAGATAAATGGAAATGATGTCGACGTGGCCCAGCTAATTCAGGGCGTCCGGGACCAGATTCATCCAGCATTGTCACTACAAGCTACTATCAATATCTGGTTGTCTCCTGAAATGGGTTAGGTTCAACGACGATATGATTTCCTATGTTGTCTTAGACAGGTTTGAAAATAGTGGGGTTACCGGTCTTTCTGGACGCCGTGGCTCCGACCGTAACGATATTCAATTTCTGGGCACGCTTGTGTTTCTCTTAAGGAGGCGCCATAAGTGACAAGCGCCTCGAGAATCGAGTCTAAAACCAAATGTTCAAGGGTATCATAATCTGAACTGGCTAGAGTGTGATGTATGAGTATGTCTGAGGGGTGTAAACGGCACAGTCGTTAGCTCCAAAGCTGACCTTGCATGTAAGTGCCGAAGATTTGAGCAGACGTCAGCAATCCATATTGATCCCAGACCTTTAAACTTTCTCGTTAACATGCGGCAATGATTGCACCACCTGTCCCGACTCGACACTCTCGTTCTCCAGCTCTGTCAGTCTCTTTCTGTCTTCCCTGACTACAAAGAACCATGCCGTTGCAACGGATATAAGAGTTGCACAAAGTAACCCGATTGAACACGAATAGCTGACACGATATGTTGGGCCGAATTTTGACTGATATATCTGTGGTCCCTATGAAACAATGAGACGATACACATCCGTGAGACTTTCGAAAGTACTTACAACAATGCCCATCAGCTGACAAGATGCCTACGTACTATGTCAATACTGAAGTCATTTACAGTATGCAGAACCACTACTCACATTCGTGATACCAATAGCTAGACCAGCGGAGGTCGTACCCTTTGCTGCTCGAATACGTTCTAAAGTAATCGTGTCAAAGCCAGCTTGAGGTCTTTTGTGGTATGTAGGTAACTCACCTGGCCATATAATCGGAAAGAAACTTTGAGATGCCGCCGTAGCAATCATGACAAAGATATACTTTGCAATGGGGTGCTTGACAGTGATAAGAAGAATATAGCAGATGATTTGTACCAGCTCAACACCCAAGCCGGCGATCCACGGGCTTAGCTTCTGTGCGTGGATGAAAAAGGCGAGTGTGAGAAGTATCACAAATACAAGTGTGAACGGAGGCTATACACTGTTAGACGTCTCTCATCTCTTGTGAGTTTCAAAGGCCATACCATTGTCATGACTTGCGAAATGGCAGTATTTGAGATTCCAAGTTCATATATGACTGTGGGGAGAACAAACGAAATTCCCCAACCACCGATGCCATGAGTGATCCAAATCATTAGAAATGGGACAAATGTCGAGCTGCCGAATAAGTCTTTGATCTGCTGAACATTGACAGTCTTCGCTTTCATAGTTGGGGCTTGTTCCGGGAGCTCAGCCAAGACAGCTTCTCTTTCAGCTTCGCTCAAGAACTTTACTGTTTCAGGGTCTAGATGTCTTGCATTAGCTGAGTTATGTGCAAAGTTGCGATGAAGACTAACAGTTCGGGAGGAAGAAGAACGTGTAAACACCGCAGAGTATAGCAGGAATGCCTTCAAGGATGAACAGCTGCAAATCAGAGCTTGAGTCAATAGCATGTAAAGGCAATTAGGGATTGACCGACGTACCCATCTCCACCCTGCCAGACCTCCGGCTCCGTTCATGAAGGAAATGGCATACGCTGCACAAGTAAGTTATATTATATTCGATAGCATGACCAGAGACCACATACCTAAAAGCCCACTGATTGTACCGGAGAACATGCCGCATGCATAGAAGAACGCCTATAAGTAATTAGTTTTGGTAACTTATTCAATACTAGAGCCTTCTTACTATTCGAAACGGAAGCTTGTGCGCGGGATACCAAAAGCTGAGGTGGTATCTAATACATGTTAGCTACAATTCAGCACGGACACGGACAGAAACGCATACAGAACTCCAGGATAAAAGCCAGCTTCAGCGAGGCCTAGAAAGAATCGACACGCTAATATGCCCGCATAGTTTTGGGTTGCCCCCTGACACATAGATATGATACCCTATTTAACACTTAGTACAGATTCTAGGGTGCTGAAAAGACTACCAAACAAATTTACCCAGGTAACCATAATTCGGCTCATCCATACGCTGGGCGAAAATCTTTTCAATGCCAAAGTCGCCAATGGTTCAAACACCATATATGGATAATAGAATATGCTGAGTGCCCATGCCCATTGTGAGCTTGATAAACCTCCGAGTTGTTTCTTGATACCTGTGCCCTCTTCAAGGTTGATGATTGCCGCGTTGCTAATGTTGCCCACATGAATTCTCATGATTAAGTACACGAATGCATACCAGAGCAGCAGCCGATTGTCCACCTTCCGGTGAGCAGTCTTAACAACCGGTTTTTCGTTTCCGACTGAAGGGCCATTGCCGTCAAGAAATCGGTCCAGGAATCCCATTTTACCAGACGAATCTCAAGGCTCTAGAGAGATAAATCTTGAACGAATTACTCTTTCAATGGGGTTCGAGAACTTTTGTCGTGCTGAGGTTCAAATTATCTTCGGCAGCGGGCATGATAACGGCTAGTCAGCGGGCCGCTGAGCACGCCTTACTGTGGGACTATTTGCAAGACGGCTCTCGCTGGTTTAGCACTGCAATATTGGGCTTTACCCCACAAGGAGGATTTGGCTATCGGGAATAACCTCTGGTTGCCATAATCAAAATGACAGCATGATCGTGGTTGCTTCATACTCTTTAACATTTGCCAAGGGACGGTGGAGCCACTAGCACAAAACGACCAAATTAGATTCATCTAATTCTCAGTCGCTGGCAACGGTATGATCGTCATAATCTTGGAGAATGGCGTGCTCGGGTTTCATAGCTGTAGGCAAGCCGGCCTCGGGGACCTAGTGCCGGGGACGCGGGGGTGGCTTTAAGATGAAATCATAATTATCACAAAGGCTTTAATATTTTAGTGACACGAAGAAAGTAAATTGAAATCAATTAACCCCTTCACTTGCACATCCCTACGACGACAACTTTGAGATAATATGCCGTCGGTAGTATTGCCTGAAGCGGCAGGTTTGCCAAAATGGCAACGTCCCAACAAGACGAAGGAGACTCTGCCATGGGCGGATATCAAGGTCATTGATATGGCCAAATTTGATAATCCTGGGGGAAAGCAAGAGCTGGCAGAGGAGCTCCGTCAAGCAGTCAGCTCTATCATCATACATCACTGCCGAGACGCCGTCTAATATCTCTCTAGGTCCATGAAACTGGATTCTTCAGTCTAATTAACACTGGCTTTACTCCTGAGGAAGTGCAAAGGCAATATGATATTGGGCAAGACTTCTTCAAATTGTCTCCCCAGGAGAAGGGAAAGCCTGAGTTTCGATGTGACTTCACACAGGGAAATTATTTCGGATATAGAGCTGTATGTCTCTCATGTCTGACATCTAGTGGTTTCGGTCTAATTCATGTTTAGGCACACGAGAAGACTATAATGGGCACGGAAGTTCTTGACAATGTTGAATCAGTGAATATCGCAAAATTTATACCAGAATACGCCAATGAACCTTTTCATCCATTCTTTGAACCTTTCAAAGGTGAGATCGAAAAGTTTTCTAGGGTAAGTCTCTTCCAATCCAATGTATCGATGTTTCTCATCATTGACACCCACAGCGCTCGCTTGACCTAGCGAGCAAGATATTCACGCTATTCTCTATAATACTTGAACTTCCAGAAGATTACTTCTCGTCAAGACATGCCTACTCGTCCCCAAGCGAAGACCACCTCCGGTACATGACATATCATCCACGACCACTGTCCGATGATGTTAAAGTCGCTAATACGTGGTCACGCGCACACACCGATTTTGGTTCTCTCACGTTGCTGTGGAGCCAAGATGTTGCTGGACTTCAGATTAAGACTAGCACGGGAGACTGGCGGTATGTGCCTCCGGTAGACAATGGGATAGTTTGCAACGTTGGGGACACCTTGGACTTCTGGTCGGCTGGTTACTTTAAATCGACAACACATCGAGTTGTACGACCGCCAGAGGACCAAGCACATCTGTATCGTCAGGGACTGTTCTATTTTGTCCGCCCAGGAGACTCAGTTGACATCAAGCCGGCACCTTCACCGTTGCTTAGAAGGCTTGGGTTACTGAAGGATCAACAATTATTGGGTGACAAACCGGTAACTGGACTCCAGTACGTAAGAGAAAGAGTCAAAAATTATCATGACCACAATGATTACGCCGACAAAAAGGGGCAAAAGTTCAAAGTCGGAGATCTAGAGATTGAGGACGAAGCAGAATGATTTCCTCAGCTTCTCAAAACCAAGTCCAATGAATTGAGTTCATTCATATGACCAGCATAGCTGCTAGCATATGTAATAATACGCCATCATAAAAATAGAATTTGGCTGTGCCCATCCCATGCACCACATGAAAGATTGTTCTTGTCATCACAAATTCAGATAGATAGAAATCTAGCTAATGTTCACTAAAATTGTACTCTTTGGAGCTTGTTATATAACAATTCTATGCGAGCAAAACATAATAAGGGATATAATTTTCCCCTACCGCTCGTGTGATGTAATATCTCAGCGGGGGAGAGCGGGAGTGTATCACGTTCAGTTGGGTATCATATGAAATGATTTCAAATTAGTGACACAATATGCACTATCATTAGCAAACACTCTTAGTAGGACATAAATAAACGTTAACTCGTCATTTAGATGTGGGGATCTCTGGCCACAGAAATGGTCACATGGATCAAAGTCTATCCACAGAGTATTGATGTGGGTTCAACAGCTTCAAAGTCTCAAGTGATGCGTAATCATACCCTGCAGACTCATAAACTTAGAATATGATTTCCATACTGAGCTGGAAAACTGTTAGCAGATCATGTCTAACTGGGAAGGGCAAGTGAATGGTTCCAGGCTTCAATGAGGTAGTCGATAGATCACCTGCCACTTTCCCACGGTTAGATAGCGGGTTAACACGAGCAATAACTTGAATCGCTGCGCATTCTCGTCAAACTATTTTCGGGCCATATTTTCTAAGGCCCTTTTGGTCAATCAAACAGGTGTGAAATTCCAGTATCGACGCGGCATGAGCTAGCCAAGTGTCATATAAGACGGCATTCTGATATTGTGTTGCCATATATGTAAATGTCCCATACTCAGTATGATCTGACTCATGACCAGAGATGGTGCAGTTCTCTCATCACTGATTTGATGACCTCAGGGCACTTCTAGGTGTCTTCACAAACCGCGGAACGTTCTGCAGAGCTTTCGAAATCTTTACTCGAGGCCAATCAAGAACAACCAGATATAGCTATTATCAGGAGTGCATATTCGAAGCAAAGGCCAGGTTTCTACTGTATTTATTTGATTACCTGGTATATTCTTTAATAGAGCTGTCTACAAAGGAGATGTAGGATAGATCACGTGCCGTTCCTCGTGCCCTTAGAGCAACCCGAATTTAGCGCCAGAAACAAGCTAACCCCCGCCTCACTCACGAACTTCGATATCTCAGCGACAAGATATTGAGGTCACTACTGGAGCCGCATCGCTTTTACATCATGCGCGATGTCGTTTCAAAACATCTACACCCACCGTAAGGTTGCCGACACGGCGGCTAGAGGATGCGAGATATGTTTCAGGACCAGCACGAGTGTGCTCGTTGCTCCCGAGAACAAGGTCAGTCAGCTGTGAACACGTTGTCACCGTCTCATGATCGCAACGCCAACTTTCATCCTAACGCGACTTCGTGATAGGATTTCTTCTATGTTTGTCCAGGGCATTTAAAGGAGAAGGGCTTCTGCTCCCCGATCATAGACCAGGCAGCAGTAGAAGCCCGCAAGAAGAAGGAGATGGAAGACGAGGTTGCCAGAGTCAAGAAGGAGTACGAAGAAAAGCAGCGCAAGAAAAAAGAGAAAGAGGAGAAAGCCAAAGAAAAGGACAAAGACAAAGATAAGAACAAAGACAAGGAAAAGGACGACAAGAGTGATGACGACAAGAAAAAAGACGAGTCTGATGAAACCAAGGTATTTATCATCTCTTATATCTCATATTGTTTAACTCGTAACTAACAGAGTTTCAAAGAAATCTGAAGATAAGGAACCCGCAAAGGAAGAGGAGCCACGAGTCTTTGCGTTGCAAAGGTAACTCTGACCTTAGTACACCAAGTTTCGAAATAGAACAACTAACGCAGCGTCAGAACTTTCTATCAACAACGTCTTGAGAAGAAACGCCAGGCAGAAATGGCCAAGAGGAACCGAGAACGTCTGCAGAATCCCAACTTCTTCCCATCCGTTCCGAAGGGACTGCCATGATGATGCATGAGGACGCATTGTCGAGATCCACCAATCGCGGAACATTGATAGGCCCCCAGAAGATGAGGTCCTGATCGTGGGACAGAATTTCCACGGCAGGCAGCCTAGCGTTACATCTTGGCGCAAATAGTCCCACGACCAACAGCCTGCGATGGTGTCCTATACGCAGCTTTGCTAATGGCGTTTATAGCTAGATTGAGGAGAAAGGGTCGAGGGTATGGCGTATGTATTACAGCATTGCAGGTCTTTGGAATCCAAGACGATACAAACATGGACACCCCGTGGACACGAAGACAGGTCACTAGAAGTACCAGTTCATTTGCTGTTCTACATACTTTGGGCAACTCGTTGCTGTGCCTCATGACATTCTTCTTCTCTTGAAATCCCCCGCTTACCGCGGATCATCTTTGATCAGCAAAATGTGGCTTGACAACAAACACAAGATGTTTTCCTTACGCGATGCAACATTGATTGAATGGTTTGGCTCTCCCAGGCATAACACGGCAGCGCAATCCTCCCGGATGCAAGCTGTCGTGCGCCTCGGGAGTTCATTTGCAGCTTATGTCCATCATGTCGATCTCCTTGGGATGGTATGGCGCAAGTCTGACTGGTCAGTCAGCCATCTACCGTCGGTATAATCCTCACTATCTTCTCACTGCTTCAAAGCTTCCGTCTAGTGACACCAATCTCGACGTCGAGGAGAGCCTCGCGTCGCACAGCCGTCACCTGATGACGCTGGACGGCGACGGACCGCGAGGGCTGATGTCAGCCGCCTCAAACATCGGATCTTGTCATCGCAATGGATACCGGGCTCATGAGGTCCCCTAACCCATTCTCAGGCTCGTGTCTCGTACTGTGAAACGCCTAGCAGGGCAGAGAAAGGCACAGCCAGAAAGAGCTTGATCCTGCGAGCGATCATGCGGGGAGCGACGGGTCACGCAAATGGGTGTCTTGAGTGCGCGAAACAACAGCCTTAGCACCAAGCAGCTCTCTTTAGTGCTTACATCTGCTGACGGGCTACATGTACAGTACTTTTACCTACTTGGCAGCTAGCAGCCACAGACAAGGAAAGCACTCGTCGAGAGCCCAGCGACATGTGTGCTACTGACGAGATAGCTCTTACAGGCGCGGGATTGTGAGCGATGTGCCGTTATCCGCATCTTTTGGCGGTGGTGATCGGATACACAGGCGCAGCGGAAGAGAGACCGGTCGGATCGCCGTGCTAGTGGCCACCTCGGTTCACGACAGAGAGCGCTAGATTGGCTGTCCGGCAATCTCGCGTGTATGCTTTGCATGAGAAACTCCTGCAGCGAGCCGATTCCGGATCTCGTCTTGTTTGAGCAATCGAGGAAACCTGTGGCGAGACCTTCTCGAGTCTCTCTTGTCTTCACGGGCCGTTTGACTGAGTCCACGGCAGCAGCCCGTGGCGGTGGGCCAGTGCTACAAGCTGGAGTGGGTTCCGGCCGGCAAGATCAAGCTTAATTTCCCTCTTTTTGGCCCCCAGCTTTTGACCCTGGCCGCTGCTTCCCTTCTCAAGCGAGCAGACGAGTCTGATCAGTGGGGCCGCGTTAGTCAGCCCTACGAGGTTGTTCGGGTGGCTTTGGTGGGACCAGGGGTCCTACTTGAACAAGATCACCGTGGCTTGGCGTTTGGTCCCCGTGGAAATTAGGATTCCTCATCACTTTGAAGCATCAACCCATTAACCTAACTTGATGAGGGAAACAGCCTTGTCTTAGCCAAGCCGTGGGCCATTTGTTCTTGTCCCATATCGTTAGGAGTTTACCAACCCGCCAAAAGGCTAGCAATTCGTACTACGCATATTCCGTGTTGCTAGTTCCTATCGATGTTTCTTATTAGTGGCTTAAGTTGACTGGCCGGGCCATGCCTGCATCAAAGCAGCCAATTGGGCTTTGCTCATACAATGTCACTATGGCACAGTTTACATCGACCTTATCTTACTAGGCGGTGATCCGCGGCTGCCGCATTGGCAAACGAGCCCAACCAAATGGAGAATATGATAAAGGGTAGATTCAAGTTAGCTTCTATAATCGGATGTTCGATCACTAAGAAGTGGTGCTTGTAGGGGGGTGTACGAGTTACTCATAAGTGTGAATGGCGATTTGCGCACCAAGATTCCGTCTCAGGATTCGGCACTTGGGCTGGTTCAGGGCAGCTACCCGCAACGAATACCTGATCATCAGCGTCAATCTTGCGTTTAAGTCAGGCAATGCCGTGATCACGTCCATAACGGTGGTACCCGATCACTTACAATCGAATCCTCGATACATAGCAGGATGGCTAGTGCATCCCAAGCTATTACCCTATTAGCCTACAATCTCCGAACACGCGTGGCTGCTGCTTATTTTGATCCGTATTATCTTGGTCACTGATCAGATGGCATTTAGCTCGGACTTAACAATAGTTACGTAGGCCGTCGTCGATTCGGTGCTAGTGCTGACGGTCGAAATAGATGTAGACGGCCGCTGTCCTTGTACCATCATGTAGCTTGGCAAGTGCCTGGATAAGCAGGGCTTCTACCCACAGGTTCACAAGAAGCATAGCATGACCCACGAAACTTGGGGCCGAAAATATTCGGTGAACCCAAAAAAGCACATCGGATTAGTTATTATTACGTGAATGGCTCGGATGACACAAGATATTGCCCAAGATATTCTATTCACGGCTCAGTGCACTATATTGGCAACAGGGGATCCTAGGCCGCATTTCTTCTACTTTCACGCCAGTCACTCTCGATAACATTTGCCCAGTGTCTGGTGTGCTGTCTCGGTCCCGACAGTCTGGTAATGCTCTCCATTAGAGGGGCTCGTAAATGCGCTGATAACGGCTCGCCAATATCTCTTTCCAAAGATAGCAAGGCGCTATGCGGGAGACCGGACCTGGCAGTCTTCGTTCGAACAACCACACCGCCTACTAGTATCAATTATACGATCGCGCAACTTGCCGCTTCCGTACAGGCCTATTATTAATGCAGTCTGGCCTAGACCCGAGACCCCTCGGCGATAGCGGCTAGGTGAGGCTAGTGGAGGTGCTGTTGCCTTATACGATCCCCTTTCTTCAGAGCATAACAGCCTTGTCTACGGGAGGTGTCGACTCATTGGGGAGTTCCCAGGGGCTACTTCTACTGCGTAAGTGAGGCAAGGCTAGAGGACCAGTTCCCCAAGTCTCAGCATAAGCATAGCTATACTCTCTTGTTCAGCCTCAAGTGCCGTGTCTGAGAACCGATGTGGATACGCTGACGTTGAGACAGGAGAGAAGCTTTTGAGACCCGGTATTGTTAGAGCTCTTGTAGATCCCCTTTTCGTAGCTCTCAGCTCCTGCACAGATAGTGGGACGATCCTCGCCGGTCTCGCCGTGCCTGCGGCATCATTCCGCGATGCATTGTAGCCTGATTTCTCCAGAGTTGACAAGGAACAGACTGCGAAGGAATAGGGTCAAACTCTTGCGACATTCGCAATGCTAAGGGGCTAATTAACCCTCTCCTGCTTTTATTCGTGGTACTGGAGTTGTCGACAATGCCACGATGAGCAAAGACACGACAAATTCGCCAAAAACCGCATCTCCGCCTGCCGTCCAGGTCTGAATCCCATCTCCGCGCACAACCATGTGCGTCCGTTCCGTCTGACGGTGTGGTTACTACCGGCCGATCTTGGAGCGAGCGAGAGCTGCCGGCCGGCGGACCTGTGCATGTGCCGCCATGTGGGAAAGAAAGGGTCCGCACCACCACCAGTAATCGAGCAGTTTGATCCATCTGAAGAGAAGAGGGATAGTCAGGGCACACTAGATCCTCCCAGGTCGGCGATTACGGGTGCTCCCTCTCGCCCTTTGAGCCTAGGGACACGGCAAAAGCGAGCGCTGCCTGATCGATTCCATTCCCCGCTTACTGGCTCCTTCTCCTTGGCCTGGCTGTTAACCGAATGAGGATGTGTGGCCCGTCACTCTGAGACGATGAGTGGATTGGGGGAACGGGGTATGTGTGCCGTAAGCCCTTTTCTGGGCAACACAGCAACACTCCATTACTGGCTCGCCGTAAATGGTGTGGGCAATTAAGCTTCTTTGGCTTGTTGTGGAGTTCCGCCAGTAAGCCCGTTAGGCTTGTCACAAGTGCTGATGTGTTCTGGGCCACTAGAGTGCTCGCCCAGTCAGTCGCAGGGCAAAATCGGGCTCGAGATGATGGGCTGAACAACTGGTGGGTTCTGCAAGGCTGAAGAATAGTCTTGGGACTAGAGTGATTTCTTCTAATATCTGGGTAAATAGACTTATCTATCAGGGGGCAAGTCTAGACCCCATTTGCCAAGACTCTGTAATTGTTTATCGTAGCCTCAAGCAAATGACCTCACGGGAAGCCATTTAGTGTAACATCACAAGCTGCTGGATCACTATTCACCGTGCACTATTCCGCCGTCGCCAATAGTGCTGAATGGCGCCAAGAGCCAAGACCATCACAGTGACAAAACCGGAAGACTCATGCGAGCTAATCAGACTGTCCCCCAGAACCAAACCTGGGCATTTTTCTTCTTCGTCTTGGCTGATCGCGATCAAAGTCGGAGCTGACAACCTCCGCTCGTCGTAAAGACGGCTCAATGACCTGTCCGATTCTGCAGAGAGGTGCCGTCGCGAAACACATTCGCCTCCCCCTTGCAATAACATTGACAACGGCTTTTGTAACGTTCAAAACGTCAACCGGCGATTTTCTCGGCACACTCTCGGGAGACGTATCCGCTTTCAGCCTCCGATCTGCCCCCACGTTTCGCACGTTCCTACGGAGGTAGGCAATTGATGGGGTGGCTCGGGTGGTCTGTGAATCTGGATGGGCCAGGACAGCGTCGAGCAAGGGGGCTCACCTTGTCGACCATGCGAACCCGTGGTGTCAAACCGGGCGCAGCCACCAATCAAGTGTCGACAAGCCGGGTATATCAAGTTGGCAAGTGATCTTCACCGAAGGTCATCATCATCATCATCGAAACGTCAGGGTTGAGAGCGTTTTGGTTCTATAATTGTTTGCGGGGCACGGCTTGTAGCGTCGCTTTCGACGGCAAGATCGGTCAGGGGTTGACGTTAGGGGGTGGTGCCTGTCAGATACATCCAGCACTCTAAGTTCAAGTACCGTGACTTCTCGCCCTCTCGCTGCCTTTGTCATGGCTTGTCTATCAACCGCTAGACACACGGCAGCAAGGGAAGGCCCCACATGTCTGCAACGTAAATCTCGATCGGACGTAATAGAGTTGACTGGCTGTCTTTCACCACCCTTGGATGTAACAAATAGAAGTCATTATAATGGGACAGAATCTTCCATACCACCCTTGCCCCTGTTCAACCGTAGGCTCTTTCTTCAAGCCCGGTCGACCCCTTTGGGAAAGTTTCGTCGTGGCACAGACAATTCGGCGCTTTTCCAGCAGGATAATCTGCTTTGAGAAAATATGCCGACCGGCGGCGCGTTTCGTCACGGAAGCTGCGGATCACCTTGGGCTCCGAAAAGCGTTACGCTTGCCTATCGTAAACCTCGGACTTAAGCGGTTCCCCAAAGGAGAGATATGTCCATAACTGGCGAGGAGCTCGCAATCTGGGTTTCTTTATGGCTCTTCGTGACCTTTGTGTCTGCCTGTGAAGGCTCTTTTGTGTTGGTCTCACCCCACCCTAGCCCCTTTTGAACCAAGGTTCTGACAGACCTGTGATAGAAGGGCGAGACCACAAACTGCTTGTAAGTGGCGCTCGACTCATCAATAATTTTAGTCCTAAGCCACGCGGCATATCGTGCAAAGTTGCCCCTCGTGAGTCAAGAGCGTACAATCCCATACAGGAGAGTCAAAATCAGATGATTCACTAATCGGGCATTCTTAAAAGTCTGTAGCCTTGAGCAACGCTAAGTCTAGGCTTGCCAGACTAGACTGCGTCATGCAAGGCCACTTTCATCCTCCCTCAGCAGTCCCGACTTCTCCCGCCGTGCCATGCCATGCCATGCAGGGCTCGGCTCGCATCATAATACTGCCGAGTAGAAAGGATAACTGCAGGACTTGGCGCAGGCAAAGTCTCCTAACGGGCAACTGCATCGTCATGTTAGGAAAGGCAAACGACGACAACGGACCCTTACGCGATAGCCGTGCCGGGTTCTCCCCTGGACGACCTGGGAGGGACGAGGGTGAAGGTGAGGTGAAGACTTGACAGCGATTCAGATCTCACAAGCCTGCATCGGCCACGCCGTCATTGGGCGGGCTTCTCCACACGGACCCAGGTCGACCGCCCCAGTACGCACATATGTGCATACATACTAACATGCTGGGCATGGTGCTTGCGAGTATGCCAGCATGTCAAGTCCATATCAACAACAACACCACCCCCGCTCTCCGTGGCATGTCTCGGAACTGCGCCAGAAGCCCTCAAATCGTGGAGCCGGACGACACCCAGCAGGGTTCGCAGGTCGACGACCCGAGTGTCGATGCGACTATACTTGTGCTCCAGGCCAGAGTGAGGCAGGGCGGCAGGTACCTGGCTGGAAGGAGAAGTTGGTGGGGGGCGTAAGCCCTAAGACAGCCATGCATCGGCAAAGATGACATTTCGGGCGGGTAAGGCAGGGAGGGCGTGTGCCCAGATGACTCCGTGATGACACCCTCATTAAAAGGGCATTTCGGGACCGAGCTCAGGGGGTGCGTGGAGCAGAGGGGAGAGAAGGAAGGGAAGGGAAGGGAAGACGAATCACTCAGGAGCGATGTGCTGTGATTAGCTCGGTAGCAGCCTCCGTCTCGCGGGTTAGGTGAGAAAGCCAGGTTCCTGCGAAATGTGCAAACGCATAAGCAGCCACATTCATCAGGCTTGGCTCGTGCGTGCTCCAATGCTGTTGTCGAGTGACCAGCCGTTTCATCCGCAATCATAAAGATGGGGCGGCCGCCCGGGTCCGCAGCCTCGTCCGACCGATCGGCGGTCGGTAGTATACAGTAGGCCAAGAGGGTTCCGGCAGTAAGGCTGGAAACGAACCACTGTCATCTTTTAGGCCGTCTCGTCGTGTCATGTAATTGATGGCGCCAGCAGGATTATACTGTCATGTTAGGATCGCCCTGTGATAGTGTAATTTGCTGAAATGGATGTGGCTGCGATCATAGGTTCTGCTTCTGCCCGTTCATACCAGGAGGGAGACGTATACCCAACGCGGACCGCGGATCCTGTCCCGGGCCTGTGCGACCAGCAGCGGGTTTCCGGATCGCAACTTCATCCACCTTGCTTGACTGCAGTGAGATGGCCGGGCAGACCCATTCACCACAACTGCACTTGAAACCCTGCCAGGCATATCTCCCCACCGAGGCACCACACTTTGCATTCGGGCATACCAATCGTCCATCCAACTCACCCGTCTCCAAGGCCGGCTTCATCCAGGATAGCGCCTCGACGAAGTAGTGCGGACACCTCTGCTTGGCGGGGTCCTCTTGATGTGGGATAATGAACGGCTTGGTCGCCAGCACCCGTCGGCACTTCTTACACCTCAGCTCAACACCTCCATCTTCCTTAGCAGCCTCCTCCTCCTCCTCAGTCTTCCCATCCTCCGTCTCGTCCTCGAACCGGATCCAATCTGGCGCTTTGCCTATCCTCGCGCTCTCCTCGACCTCTCTCTCCCAT
Organism: Phaeoacremonium minimum UCRPA7; assembly: GCF_000392275.1. Lineage (NCBI taxonomy): Eukaryota > Fungi > Ascomycota > Sordariomycetes > Togniniales > Togniniaceae > Phaeoacremonium > Phaeoacremonium minimum. The sequence continues at coordinate 503,763 of NW_006921512.1, read as the reverse complement.
ATCCACCGCTGATACGTGCCGTTGCGCTCGACCGCGTCGTCGCTGTCCGCAGGCATGCCCATCTCCACCCACATGCGCAGCTGCTCCATGAAGCCCGGGTTCGGCTCGGCGATGGGCCGCGTCTTGCGGACCCAGTCGAGCGCCTGACGGACGGCCGTCCAGGCCCTCTCCTTGTCGGGCCGCTTGGGGCTCTTGGGGTTCAGGCCGTATCGGTGGGGGTGTTTCCACAGCAGATATGCAACGACGGCCGACACGGAGCGTGACTTGCCCATGGCGCAGTGCACAAACACCGCCGGTCTCGTGGTCCCCTCCTCCGTGGTGATATGCAACCCTTCTAGCCGCCCTGTAGCCGGCGATATGCCATCCCCGTCCTTACCCTCGTCCTTACCACCAGAAACCTGCCGCGGCCCCAACCGCCTCATCCGCTCCGGCACGGCCGTGTCCTCGGAATAGGGTATCTCGCTCTCGGGATGCAGCGCGGTCTCGATGAAGCGCACCGCCTTGGGGAGGTGGACGAGCAGGTCGGCGTCCTCGACGTCGTCAATGTCGACGCTCAGGTGGACGTAGCGGTCGCGGAAGTCGGCCCACTGGACGAACGAGTACTGGATCATGGACAGGATGTGCGTGATGCGCTTCTCCTCCATGGCCGCGGGCCGGCGCAGGGCGAAGATGCCGCCGACGTACAGCTCGTCGGGCCCGTCGACCCTATTGAGCGCCATCTTCTGGACGGGCTGGCGGGCTGGGTGATGAGATGTTGGTTAATTGATTGATGAAAATGAAGTGAAGTAGATGGGTTGAGTCGCAGTCTCTTTGTTTTTTTTCGGTTGGTTTTTTTTCGACCAATGCAATGCGGGGTAGCTGAGCTAGGTGTGGAAGCTGTGGGCAAGCTGAGCTCTCTCCTCTCAACCCCTCCAAGCTGAACACCAGCACTCAGCGTGGGTGAAGTAAGCCTGGCTTATTACGGTAACTAACTTGTCGCCTCAAGAGTAAAACAAGTATGACTCCCCACCGCCAACAGGCATGCAGGCAGGAGGACAGATTGCTATGGGATGATGAATACGATACGATGCGATATAAAAAAAATATAGGTTTGATATGTCGTTGCATTGTCTTGTAGTCACACTTCACACCCGTGACAAGACCCAAATGCGGCTACCTACTTTTAGTGTTTGATTTTTTTTTTATCCCCTTTCTGTGTCACCAAAAAAAAAAAAACCTTTGGTTCCAGCCCAGATCCCCGCCGGCCGGCCGTTGGAAGTACTCTAGAAAATGGAAGTGGGTGGTGGCGTGGAGGCGGCGGGCGGCCAGCGGGCCGGGGCTAAACTGCACATCTGGCGCGTGGATGTGGGGGCCAAAAAAGGGAGGGAGAGAACTGGCCACGCTTTTGTCATAGGGCTGAACGAGGCTACGTAGCTACGCAAGGCAAGGCAAGGCAAGGCAAGGCAAGGCAAGGCAAGGCGAAGAAAGGCGGAACGAAGAAGCGATTTTAACCGACGAGGCAACCCAACGCAAGGCAAAACTGGCTTGTACTTATAGGCAGGCGATAGAAGTATTGCAGGATATTGGCATCCTATGAGCGCGTCACTGAGTCTGTCTACATATGTCTAAATTAGAAACGATCAAGTACTACGTACTGGGCAATTTTGCAAGTCGTCTCTTTCACCCCGATATATCGGGCTGAGATGGTCCAGCATTCCAAACACATACAAGACGGCGAAAATCACAATTTCAGGGTATGCAAATTGCCATTGCCTTATCCGGAATCCATTTTTGAGCTACCCGACCCTGTCCTTGACCCAAAAAGCTGTATATAATATAAATACTATGTGAAATGACCAGAAAGCGTGCGCAAGTCCCCTTTGCTTTCCTCCCAGTTGAGTACCACGCGCCGTTGAATAACATTCAACTGGCCCGGTCTCGTCTCCCGCTCCGCTCGCCCTTTCTCGCAGGAGCTCGCGCCTGGTCTGAACTGGTATCAGAAAACGAGGATCAAATAAACACAACACGCACAAAGACACCCGCCAGTGATAAGCCACCCCCAAGCGTAGTAGCGCCAACAATAATGTGCGTCCACCCGTTTCCCAGTGAGTATTTTTCAAACTCCGATACCGAGCAACCAACCCCAGAGTGTGCATATACCGTCGACCCTAGAATGCCAATTCAACCACTGAAGAAATCACTAAAATCCACCAGCCTATTGCACTCGGGGTTGTGTCACACTCCCGAGACAAGGAAAATGCTTCATGTGTGAGAGTGTGCCTCGGGGGAGAAGAGGCGGGTATTTTCAAGAGGCGACATGATGGAAACCTTTCTCGAGCATGATTCATGAGTGAAACCGTGACCAAAAGTGTCGACGGGTGGAAATGTGCTGAAAACATAAACAAGACATATATATATATAGATGTATGACATGACGATAGGGATGGCTCTCGATGACGTTTCAGGTGCCGCCTGTATCTCCCCAGGTCTGCAACAGGCTAAGAGGAGCGGGTTGCCCAAAAGATACAACGAGTGCGAGTTCAGTGTAGCATTCCATTCTGCAGGGAGGACGGCAGACATGCTCCCATGAGCATGGCTAAAGAGGGGGGAGCGTGATGGGCATAGGACGGAAGTTCGCCGACATGCATCCGCCCGAAGCTAGACTCATGCGAAGCAGCAGGCATGCGTCTATGACTTGGCGCCAGCGGGCGGGCGGGTGTGCTTGCAGCGCAGTCAAGGCGCGGACCGCAGCGAAAAGCGAGGCATACTGGTCGGATTTGTCAGATCTGTCGCTCATCTGTCCTCCCCCGCTTCGCATTGGCACCCACGGGTTTGAAGCGGGAGATCGGCAGCGTAAGCAGTCAGCCAGACGGAATGTCCATCATCACCAGTCTGACCGGTCAAGCCCAACACCAGACAACTGGACTACAAGTAGTACAATTCGACATCCAACGACCCAATCACCCGTGTCAATAGGAATTCAACGACTATCGTCAAATCAGTCAAGACCTGTCGTCACAGAATGAACGAAAGGCACAGGCAGTGATGAGAGGCCAATGGCCCCAGCGGCGCGGGGGTGGATGGATGATGGTCAAGGCAGTCAAGTGGCCCTGAGGCACGGAATCCTCCAGCACCCCGCTATGGGTCATGGTCGATGCGACCCTGGACCTGAGCTGTCGGAGCGTAAGCTCGAGCACGCCTTCGAGTCTTGGCTGCTGACGGCGCAGCAGCGTCTTGTTGCTTTGCCTCGCGCTTATCGTAAACTCCCCAATAGGAGCGGTGGACGCCTCTGACAACCCCGCGCCTGTCGTAAAGATTCCAATCGGAAGCGCAGGCCGGGGGTTGTGCTGGGACGCTCGCGGGAAGCGGCCCAGGATGCTGGATTTTTCCACTTGACATGTGCCTCCCTCACTACCCGCCAAATCTCCTGATTCGGGCCGCGGGCACCGTCATCGCCTGGCCATGGAGATAACCAAGACGGCGTCTCATCAACTCGCGGATTCTTGCCTGACTTCGTGCCTCAATTATCCCGTGCCGCAAACCAGGGCAAGGACGCCGTGGAGCCTTGCCGAATTGCTGGGACGCTGTCCAGCCAGCCGCAAGGAGCCACTGCTCACCGTACGGGTTGAGGCGGTTCCTCTTCCAGCATGCAGGCATTTTCAAGCATGTTGGTCCATTTACCACTAGTACCGGCATGACTATGCTTGAGATGCTGCCTGAAGTGATCTGCACGGTAGAACTTCTTCGAGCTATTGCACTCTCTGAATTTGTGCACGTCCTGTAGATGTCGGATTCGCTCCTCCCAGTCCTGGTCCGTAGCGTGACGTAGGTGGCCAGCAGGACCGCTGCCTGAGCGCACAAACTCCTCTCCACAGTAGCCGCAAGAATCTGCTTCTCCAGGGCGGCTCGTAGATTCATGGAAAGCGCGGTCATAGCCAGACAAAGCAGAACAAGACCATGAGTGGCGACGGACGTGTAGGGAGTTTTGGTGCCGCTCCGCTTCGTTCTTGTTCTTGAAGCGATTACCGCAGAATGAGCATTCATACTGCTTCTCAGCCTCATGAGCACTACGGTCAGGTTGTCAGCAGACCAAGAATCAATTGAGGCCATAAGCCATGTTTATGTCAGCTTATGGAGCAGGCAGTGCACATACCTCAGTTCTTCGGCCGTCTCGAATTTCTTTGGCTTCTTGGGGCAGCAATCACACATAAAGAATCCCTGGATTTTTGATACATTGCCATTGGTCCGTAAAGTCGTCTCAGTCAGCTTCCTGGGGCTGACCATAGTCTTCTGCTCACTCAGTGTACGCTGGTGCGGACCTATCCGCTGAGACATGGTGGACCTTGGGCTCATGGTAAGCGAATTCGGTGTCATGAAAGGTGAGGCTGTCGGATCAGTTGGGGATAGACCGCTTGGTGATAGACCGACTGGGGATCTCCGACCATAAGAATGCGCAGACGTCATGCTTGTCGTCAAGGACAACTGGCTTGCGTAGCTGCCACTCCTGCCTGCTGATGACACCGACGAAACGCTGCTATGTTGCGGGATAACCGTCAGCCGTGGGGTTGGGCTGCCCCGTGACACACCATCACGGCGCCGTAGGAGATCACTCTGGCTTGACATAGTATGCAGCGGCGGTTCGTCACCAGGAGGACTCGAGGCTCTACGCTTCTGCCCAATTGTTTGGTAATCCAGGCTGCTCATTCTAGAGTGGTGAGGGTCATCCAGGTGAATAGCCCGTAAGCGTGATGTTTCTTCCATGGGGAAGTCTGTCTCGTTGTCGTAGCTCTCCGTAGATACAGAGAGATCATCACCCATCGAACCAGAATTCGTCCTCCTACTTCGTGGAACGGGGCTCCTCTCAAAGTCCATGGCTGACGGCGGGTCAATCGGGGACCGGTATTCGTGAGCTTGTGTAAGGTGACTGAACGGCGTGCTTCGTGGGGAGACGGCAGAAGTCATAGGGGTTTCGCTGTATCTGCCTGGAGAATCTAGCAATGGCTGGTGCTTCATCCGCGTTGGCAGAGACAACGGCTTTAGTTGCATGTAAGGACGGTCGGATGATCGCGCTGGAACTGCATCTTGAACTGAAGAACTCAGACCTGCCCGGCCATCCAATGGTCTTTTGGCGTCTAGTTTCTTCAGCAACTGATTGTCGTACGAATTGTCTGCGCTCGGGCGGAACTGATATTGATCATGTACTTGAAATCGGGGAGGGACTTCTCGAGATCTGTTTACCCCGGGTTGTGTCAGTAAATCAGGGATAGGAAGATAGGGTTGCTCCATGCCGACCAAGTCACCATAAAAGCGCGGGCAAGTGGAAGTACCTTGAAGAAGCGAAGCTTGAGAGGCTGGCATAGCCTTCGTCTCGGCCCCTCATGGGTGCGCTGTGGTCCCTGCTCTTATAACCAGATCGATCGTCGTACAAGCTCCCGTTTGATCTGAGACTCTCTCCAAGACTTCCGTAGACACTATCGTTGTATTCCTCGCGGCGAAAGAAGTCTTTATGGTCTGGCTGGGGACCTTCGACAGGAACGAAGCGCGGTGGAGGAAGCGGAGGAGGAGCGTCGATATATGAGTTGTCGTTGGGAATAGACATGGCATCTGAAAGAGTAGGAGAGAACCTCGAGGGGAAGCCACCTGGTCGATGGGAAGAGCCGAAGCCTCGAGGGCTGGACGGGTAGTGACCGTGGCCATCATTGCATAATATGGTTGGCAAGCCGCCGTGATGATCCCGGGGTCGTGGAATCTCCATATCGCCGCCTACGTTTAGCGTCGACTAGGACAACGCAGTCTCGTATAAGAAGAAGTGTTTGCTGGTGAACAATGGAGTTGGCAGCTGAGAAAGACAGGGGAACAACTGTGTGTTCGCCTTGCCACCGCCGAGGAACAAGCGCAGCTGAAAGAGGGAGGGACACAACCCGGCGTGTGGCGCTCAAGAATGGCCGAACTCCAGAAGGACGAGTAATCGGGAAGTGGGAGCTCAGCAGATATATGCCGTGTCTCGGGATTTCCACTGACGCATTGGTCGAGCTGTCTTGTGTGGTATCGGCAGGTATAAGTGTTGATGCAGGTGCTGAATCAGGTGCAGAACAGACCAGCGGTGCAGGGGCGCCAGTGAGAGCAGGAAGAGCAAATAGACCGGGACCGCCGTAAAACCAGAGAACAAAAGTGCTGCTGAAGAACGCAATGCTGTTCGTTTTTCAAAGCTTGTAATGATGGAGAGACACTGCGTAGTTCAACGGGACATTTGAGCAAAGGCGATTGGAAGAAGATGAAGAAGAGAAGAAGGGAGACGGGCGAGGATGGTGAAGAGACAAGGCGTGTGTGGTGCGTAAGTAGTCAGGTAAGTAAATAAGTGGTAAGGTGAGTACGGAGTAACTGAGTAGTTTAGTTTCGAGGGACCCTTGAGTCGCTCGAGTCGAGTTCGAGTTCGAGTTGGAGTTGGTTGTGACGAAAGTGGGTTCACTGGCGAGGGACGGACGGGATGATATGCGCTTCAGCTCACGGGTGGCTTTCCAAGCTTGCTGTGGAGCGCTGTGGCTACAAGTAAATTTTCCCAACCCAGCTGAGGGTCCCGGCAAGCAGGGAAGGCGAAGCGCAAGCACTCGCTCACTCACACACACACACACCCTAGCCCGTAGAATAATGCCCTGTAGTAGGTAGCGTACCTTAGGTAGTGTGGTACCGTAGGTACAGTACTTCACCCTGGCTACCTAGGTAGGTTACTGTAATACCACTACGCTGCGCATATACGGCGGGCGAGACAACTCAGGTCAGGCGAAACTAGGCGGCGCCCTACGAGGAAGACCCAGTAGCGTCGAATCGAGACAGCGTTTTCTCCAGGGTGGGTAGTAGGGCCGAACTTGGTCTTTGTCGAGACGCGATCATGGAAAGATGCGAGAAGTGAGTTGTACCTCGAGATAGAGATAGTCGTCGTTGAATTGAACGGGCGTCTTCAATCGCTTTACTTGTCCGAGCCGGTCTGATCTGTTCTGCTGCGGTCTGGCTTCTGGTCAGATCCGATCTCTATTCCTCTGCTCCCAAGGTGACGTGAGGGAACCAAAAAGAGGAGAATGAAACTGGCAAAGGAGGAGAAGAATGAGGAGGGGAGGTCCTTATACCTTGCAGTAGAAAGACGAATGAAAGTCAACGAAGACAAAGTCTGGAGGGGGGGATTGGGATGGGGAAGTCTTGTCTTGTCAGTCTTGTGTGTGGATCGGGGGGCACAGCATGATGTACGTATTGTAGGTATGGCTGTTTGTATGGATCGATAGCAAGTAGTTGATGCAGCTGCAGCGAAAAGCAGGTAGGTAGAGTACCGTCGAGTCGAATTCGTGCAGCAAGTGGAGGAATAGGAGGACGGACGGAGACAAGAACGGGATGCTAAGACGGTGTGTTTCTTGCGCTGCTCTCTGCTGTCCCTCGAATTTGTGTGTGTGTGTGTGTCAGAATGATTGTATGTGTGTGTTAGTCTAAGGCTTTCTGTATGGCTGCTCTGGGTGCCCGGGTCTCTCTGTGGGCCAAGGGTAAGGTACTCAAGAGTAATTCACGACCTAGGGAGGGTGGGTAAGGCAGGGTAGGCACAGCACTGGAGGTACTGTACATATGGCTAGAAGCGAGGCATGGCATGGCATGTAGAGTACGGTAAAGGCGAAATAAGGTAAGGCTAAGGTAGGGGTAGGGTAGATACTAGAGGTACCTACAGTACCTCCCGTAGGGGTAGTGTCTGGGTAGAGTGAGGTATAGACGTACGGTAGGTGTTCCGGACAGGGGAGTAGGAGTAGGAGCAGGAGGAGGAGGGAAGAGTGGAGGGTGGGTATCGTATGGGATGGGATGGGATGGGATGGTAGCTGGAAATTCCCAGAGTAGATAGGCGGACAGACCCCAGGCAAGGTAACGTAATGGCCGACTGGGGGACTGGAGATGAAGCAGATGCACAATCTGGCGGCGTCGTCGTCGTCGTCGTCGGCGGCGGCGTCGGCGCTGTACTCAACTGGGAAGGGCATGGGATGATACCCCCAGACCATCACAGGATCACATGGATCATGGGCACACGCAGACCAAATAATCGACAGAGCCAGGTTCCGTTGATGGGATGAATGAAGAATTGACTGAACAACCGAACGAATGAACGAATGAATGAATGGCTGAGTGAGTGAGGGAGGGAATGGTTGATTGACGGAAATGTCGTGTGGCTCTGGCCAAATGTTGTTGTGATCTATGGCAAGTACGTACATACAATACATGAATATCCAGAACGAAACACTTCACTTTTGAGAAACAAGCAGGTAGGCACTCACCTACACAACCCTAGTACCTACCTGCCTACTTACATGGGAGATTCAGACAGTCAATTTCATCAAAGCTTGCACCTGCCTCCGTTCACCTCCTCGACGCCTTCCTCAGCTGTACCATGAACCGATACTTCTATTTCGATCACAGTCAATGCATGCTAAATAAGGTCGGGCTCTCCCTCCCATTCTTTCCTTGCAAACACAGGCAAACACAATATCTTTTTGTAAATGCACACTATCATTAGAAATGAGCAGGTGAGGTAAGCTAAAGTACCTAGGTAGACACCAACACCCCCTAGTGACAAGGGCAGGTACTATGGTGGTGGAAGGTGCTATGCTGATGCTGATGCTGATGTTGATGATGGTGATAGAAAGGGGAGGGACGACCGACGGACTCTACAGGCAAGGCAGTTACAGACCCGTCCATAACGCTGCCCGGTGCGGTACGTACCTGCCGAAGCAGCGGGAGTGATGCCTGCCTTACTTTTTACAGACATCAAAGGTACGTACTCAGTTCACTGGTAGAGTTGCAGCAAGTACCTCGACCCTCGACTCTCGACCCTGTAGGGCAGGGACAAGGAAGGCGCGAGGCGATGGGATGCGAGCGGGAGTGGGATTGCAATGGTGGGAAGGGGGAGAGAGTGCCCAGTACTGTACCTACTGCGTAGTACTCTACGGTACTCTTACCACGCACAGGGGTGAAGGGGTCAGGGAAGCGACGCCCCACATCAAACCGCGAGCGGACGGTTATTCCAAGCCCCTCCACCCTCCTGGCCGGCGCTGGGAGGGCTCCTGGCTTTTTCACTCTAGGCACTTTTTGGCCCCTTCCCAAAACGAACACTCACTAATTAACAAGCCGGCGACACGCATTTCAGTCTTACTCACCATCCGGCCGGCGTTAAATGGGAAACTGTTGCGTATTCGGCTCGTACCCTGCGTACCCTGGGATGGGAAGGGGCCTCACTGGCCGTTCTGCCTCATTGAGATGGTGTTACTGCTTCCTGCTGGTAGAGGGAGGCAGTTGGCGGTCATTGCTCAAAACGAATCATATCGGTACTCTTTCCTCGTGTGCTTTTCATTTTGCTTGTAGGTGCCCGGTGTAGCAATGACATGTGATTGCGACCTCAAGGTGATCTGGGGCAGACTGGCCAGCGTTCGTGGAGAACAGGATCATCATTACCGAGTTGCGGTAACATGGGAGGGATAGGTGAGGTGAGGTGAGGTGAGGCCAGGTTCAAGAGAGATTACCGACGGAATTAGCTCGCTCTCCAAAGACGTACAGCGACTTGAAGGCGGTCACAGTACTGAAGTACCGTCGTACCGTCCAGCATCCAACAGATGGTGGAGAGTGGGTTAAAAGTACCTACCTGCGTACGGCATACCTAAGGTAGATAGGTAAGGAGAATGGAGAACTCTGTGCCCTGTGGAAAGGCTATGACCTTACCAGCCGAGCCAGCCCAGCCCAAAGAGGCGCAGAGTAGCAGCAGGACGGAGAATGTCATGGCAGGGCAGGGCAGGTTCCGCACGTCAGAAAAGTGAAGCCCACACAAGACCCGCTCCCCTTTCCTCGACCCCGTAGCCAGCAACGCCAACGAACAACGAGAACGACATGGCGTCCCGAAGACAGGGCACCGCAAGCAGTACCTGCAAGTACCCAGGCCTGCCAACGCCAGCCCTAGCATCGTTTGCGGTCTTTACTGCACTAAGAAGTCTCCCAGGCTGTCGAGCCCCTGCAAGTGCCTTTTCATTAGAGCGGGCAGGGGGCCGATCGCTGGGCTTTCTCTAGTGGTTTCCGCATGAGGGGTCTTCCCCGGCGTGTCTGTACCGCCATAAGAGGCGTGGATGGAGTCCCGATTTTGATAGAAGGAGAGGCAAGGCAGAAGGGAATGATGGCAGTGGAACCTCCTTTCGCTACCTGGGTTGTCCCTGTCGGCTTCCGTTCGTTGAAAGAAACGCCAGAGATGGGCCTGATGGCATCCCTGCCGAGGAAGCCAGCCTGGCCTCACAGGCAAGGTAGGGCAGGGCAGGTCAAGGTCAGAGCTAATCGAGGTAAGGTAAGTTAAGTCGAAGTGTTGGTGATAGTGGAGGTCGGCCGGTGTGCCTCGGAAACTTTAATGGATGTGCCCTGGCTGATGTAACCTCTGCTGGAGCATTCGCACACTCCTCTGCCCTGGGTGGTGGGTTAGGGCGACTCCTGTAAGATGTGTCCGTCCTCGGGATGTACTGTATTTTGCCAAGCCGTACGGCGGAACACAGAGCGTGTGGGTTCCGCCTTCAACCTCCTCGCTCTCGTTATGAGCCATAAGATGGCGGCGGGGACAGCGACGACGCTGATGATGTATGGTAAGTAATTGCAAAGCAAAGCAACGGACTAGAGGCGTTTTGGGAAATGACTTCTGACCCTACCTAGGTAAACGTCCCTGTCTGACAGCGCAATATTATTTGTCTGGGAGCCTGCCTGCCCTGTGCCCCTACTACCCAATGCAGCGGCGCAGAGAAAAAGAGATGCGCTGGCACCTCGCTTGTTCCACAACATTTTGCTGCTGGGTGCGATTGTCCACGGCGGCCGACCGACGAGATGGTGGCTGCTCGGCAAACAAGCGTATTGCCTATCTGCAATCAATGATGAAAGAAATGTAGGTTTTAAATATCTTGACTTCCACAATAACATGTATCGACAAGTAAGTTATCGATTTTTAATCTTATACAGTCAAAGAAGTAGCTCCTTTGCGTATCTACCTAGGAAGACCATGACCAACACACCTAGTTAGGGATGGTGCCTTCCTTGTACAACACATTGCCAAAGGAAAACTTAGCCCAGGTATTCAAGAGCGGCCAGCGCACCCCCCGAACCTTACACAGACGGCAGGAGCGATCTGCCGCTTCCATTTTGGCATCATTCAATGTCACGCAAGAGACGGCAGGAACGAATGTAGAAACTGTAGTTGTGTGTGTTTTTGGCAATCCGGATTCCGCACCTCCCATTTTAGTGCGTTGCGCATGCGGCACGGGTAGACGCCCACCACCACAGCCCAGCACATACCAGTATTCTAGAAGCTGGTCCGGTGATGCCATCAACTTGTTCACTTACCTCCTTGGCGAGTAACACAAGCCTCATGAAGGGGCTTTTCAACCAGGTAATTCTTGGGCGTGGTAACTTGAGCCGTTCATTCCTCGGAGAGGCTTACACAGCAATGGGAGGAAGGGGAACAGCCACGAGCAACTACCGTTGCTTGACAAGGCCGCTTCCCTCACCCTCAACATCTTCATTTACCTAGAGCATGACAAATGTCAGCCTAGAACCATTCTGTCAATGTACACGACGGCTACGACTCCGCACTTCGCATTCCTTTGTCAGTTGTTCGTGTCATTCGGTCTTCGGGGTAATCGGCGCTGAGTCGTGTCAAACAAGACAACTTCAGATGACGAGAGCTTCTCGCCGCCGGCAGACCGGCGGGTCTAAACGACATCATTCTGTTTGAGCCTAGCTACCTAGTACTTCGTAGTCGTGATCGCGAACCACAACCCTTACCTTTGCGGCTCGTATACACTCTCCTCTCTCAACTTGTCATTCTCAGAGTCAGATCCCGAGAGTCCGGTGTTCAGGGTCTCAGGGTCCAATCCATCGTCCACATTCCGAGCCACATTGCCTCTCCCACTAACCGACATGTCGGTGAGAATGCTGCGAACCGGCGCGGGATATCGCCTTGTCAGGCAAAAGGAGGGAAGGAGTCAGTCTGGACCCTAAATCCTCTGCATGAATCGACCCACGAGGAGCTCGTCTAGCCCGCTCCCATCAGCCTCCCAAAGCTCACAGGCCGCCAGGGATTAGGTGTATCCTGAGAATATCTCCTTAACACGACATGGTGTGTACTTTGAGTGGCCTCATGATGCTACTAATGGCTTGCATCTCATCTGCAGGGCATAATTCTAATGGAGCAGACGCCAGGGTTTGATCAAGCCAAGGTACCACCCCTTTGGTTATCGACTCGTGGTAGAGCAGGGACGCGCAAACAAGTCAAACTCTGGTAAAGAGTTTGGATGCAAGTAATCATTCCGCCTGCATCTGGACCTATTTGATAAGATCACGAGAAGATATTCTGATCGCAAACTGTCGAGCATCTCCGCAACGTCCGGAGAATTGAAAATGCTGACAAGGGTTACTCGTACTCTTCATCTTCACGGGCGCTTCCCCCACGAAGTGCCTGATGAAGCAACTTGGCTGGGATCTATGGCGTTTTGACGCGCTAAGAACGATTGGACATCACATTGCCCTTCCTCTGCCCGTCTCCGAAGACCTTCGGCTTGGTAGATTCGTGATCCATAATGAAATACCCTCCCGTCTCTTTTCCAGGATTGGAAAGCAGCCAAATGCTGCAGGAGGCTGCGGCACAGGTGGTGTCCGAATCTATACATGAGTTTTGGCAATCGCATATGCTGCCTTTCTTCAGTTAGGCCGAGTCGAAATTGTGCGGCACGTCTTCTCGCCGTGCCCCTCAATGCTACATCGAATTCCGGCTCTCGCACAAAATAAAAGTTCAAGATTCAGGCCTAGAAGCAGATTTATGCACCCTACTACAAGCATATTTCTTCAATGTCACGTTTTCAAAGCGGGACAACGCAAGTCGCAACGATGACTATTGATGACAAACTCTCGATGGTCGAGTGGAGCCCTTGTTTGCTGATAGACAAGTCTACAGTGTTGCTTTTCTACATCGTCGAAAAGAGGGACTCAAGCGCAACTCAACGTTGAAAGATGGTGTTGTACAATACCCGTCCTTACTGGATACGGATCCGAGGGCGGGGGATAGGTCTTTTACAACGGAGTCCCTGCTAAATATTGATGATCCCCAACTCCCTCCTCCAGTCATTAATCCATGTAAACGAGGCAGGAAACAAGGTTGGCATTGCCAAAATCATGGAATACCCCCTCGGAAAGCGAGAGCGACTACTAGAAGGCTTCGGTAAAAGTCCGATCACGCTTGTCTGGTGTCAGCAACGGCGTTTGCGCACACAAAGCCTTGTACTGCAGCAGGCCAGCATGTTTGATTGCACGGTGCTGTGCCTCCAGTGCCGCGTAACCGCTTTGCGTCCTACCTCTATTAGGGAAAGGAGATGCTGCATCCCCATGGGTAGTCGTACAATCTTCCTCGTGATTGGCTTTGTTGCCGTTCTCTGTCAGCGCAAGGACGAGCACGTCAAGGGCCTTTGTCGCGCAGAGTTGCACAAATCTTCGCTTCCTGGGATGCTACCCATATTCAGCCCTACCGAGTCGAAGGGAAATGGAAGCTAACCAGCTCAGCGGCCACCAAACGGCCCCTTTCATTGGTAGAACCCGCAGGGATCGTCCCGTACTCCCCGCCTACCGCCTGAGTGGGCTGTCGGCCATCGACAATGACAATGACACGGTCATCGGAACTCGTTAAGGCTGGACTAGATTTTGTGCAAGCTTGTGCAGCCATCCGTGCCGCCCAACGACGCCCACGAACGGCGCGGAGCTTCGAAACATTCCGAAAGAGGGGTTGTTAATACCGGATTCTTACTTTTATTACTTCTAACACGATTCTCTTGCTTACTTCAAAGGCCAGCCTGAGACTAGGAAAGAGAGCCGTTTACTGCCGGCTTCCATTGAGAATGCCCAAACCCCTCTGCATGGCGCAGCTCATCAATCTTGAATCATGGGGCGCCTCTTACACAAGCCAGCATGTATTTCGATTCACCACTATGCAGATCAACAATGGCTGTTATTGTTCCGCCCAATAATTGCATGAGGCAAGCAGAATGACAATGGCTACTTGCAAGCGGTGTGCTGGGACCTTGTTCTAAGAATACCCTTACAATATGCATCCGTACTGGATCCCGCGGAAAATGAAACATTGTGGTTCATATTGGCAGGCTGGTTCAATTGCATCCCGCCTCCAAGAATACCTCAGGTACTGCAGCTGTACAGGTAGGGCGCACCAATTCCTCCCGCAACTTCGACGCCATTGGTAGCTCTGCTACGCAGCCCGTAAGCCGGAGTCTGTGACATGTACGCCACATAGTACATGATGCATGAGCAGGTGATATATCGCGGGATCTACACGATAGCCTACCGTCTTCGTGTCCCAAGCTATCTCAAGAATCCCATCCATCGGCCTCTGATGCATCCATCACCATCATGTTGAACCACAGGAGGTGTCAAGAATGCAAACTCCAAGGCAGTGGTAAGGAGAGCACAAGCCATAGGCCTCAGCGTGTGACTACGCCACATGCAGGGTCGTCCCAGGCTCAAACGGCACTCCACCATCCCCTCCAATCGCCATTACCTTTCCTCCCCCAGATCTTCGCTGAGCAATCATTATTCATTATGGCACGTTGCCGGAAACGACTTGCTCAACAAGCAAATGATTACACCACTGCAACTACCGCCAGCCTATTGCCGAAGAGTTCTCTTCTGACAGCCTTGTTCGTACTCGAATCTAATCACGAGCTAAGCAAATCCGGGCGACAGCGCATACGGTTGCCCTACCTAGGCATATATCGTAAATGTTTCCCAATTAGGTTGGAGTAGATTCACAATCAACAGGCAGAACAACGGCTCCCACGGAACCCCAAACGGCAGAAGATTGTAAGTAGACAGGGCTTCAGGTAGTGTGTTGACGATCGTGGCCCTTGGCGCAAGGTCATTATCTGCCTGAGGACACGGAGCCATGACCGCTAAGGGGGGCCAGTTGTGTAAATGATCGGACCGCTACAAGCTAAAGGAGTTCTACCTAGGAGGGCAGCCTTTCAGAGCGCACAATCGACAAGGCCGCCTCCTACCCGAACACGATCCGCGAACCAAGGCATGCTACCCTAGTCGAACAACCGGCATATCACATTTTGGTGTAGGGTGAAGTACGTCAGTCGGGTATCTCGTGGTATTCGGCGATTACGCTCGCATCCCTTCGCGCCTTGCCCTGAATACTCGCCCTCATCTCCGTCCTTGCAGCCGCCGGTCGGCACCCCGTTTCGACGGACTGCCGGGGCCAATGGGGTGGACCGGCACTCAATCCATCACCTTGTTCGCCCCCCAATATGAAACATCAGCAAGGCCAAGTTGCTGAGTACGATGACTCGATACCCAATCCCCAGAATACCGCAGGCCATCAACTGTCTAACCATGTGGGCTGAGATTACGACGACGACGCAGGGGAATGTTGGCACACACTGACAGAGGCACACAACAGGGAACTCTGAGTCTACTCCATAGTACCACCAACTGCCGAAGTGTGGCTGGCCCGTTTCAACAACGACATCTATTCCCTGATTTTTCGGCCGCCTAGCAGG
The DNA here is from genome assembly GCF_000392275.1 of Phaeoacremonium minimum UCRPA7. Classification (NCBI taxonomy): domain Eukaryota; kingdom Fungi; phylum Ascomycota; class Sordariomycetes; order Togniniales; family Togniniaceae; genus Phaeoacremonium; species Phaeoacremonium minimum. The sequence goes on along the minus strand of NW_006921512.1, from coordinate 488,176 downwards.
ATGGCCTCCTCCTGTCAATCACCTCCAGCTGTGCCTTAATCATCGTAGGACCCAGGAGCGGCAGCCCATGCGAGCCATGCGATCTACACATCCGGTATGAATTGACCTGAAGACGAATCAGACCAGAAGTCTCCTAGAACCGTGGAACATTCCATCCGAATTTGAGCACCCTGCTCGCAGCCTACGCTACGCAGTCGACCATCCATCGTCGACGACTCGAAGTATTAAGCCCCACATCAATAACACCCTCCAAAACCCTACACCTTTATCCGAACCATCGAGGGTGGGTTAGCGACACCGCACCAGAGCGCCATGCTTGTAACTCTACTGGCCCGTACATAGCCTACCACACTGAACTTGGCGGGCAGCGCCCGGGTCGATCGGACTAGCGTCACGTTTTGGCAGGGAGATGCAAGATCTCCGGCCCTACGAGAACGCCCTACAGTGCCCCGACCGCCTTGCTTGGCAAATCATAGACCTCATAGAGTTGCACTTTCGGGCCTCGGTATGCCATTCTAACTCCACAACCAGTCAAACCTGCACTAGAATGCTAAGGGCTGATGGTCCCAGCTCCTGTATACACTGAATCATGACAATCGCAATGAAATTGTCTGATGCAATGAGAAATCATCTCCGTCGTTCCATTGTGGTGCAAGTCAGGAATAAAACTCCGGAGAAGGTACTTCCAAATCACCGTCACACGTCCAGAGAGGTTACACGAGACTGGTCGGATGGTGTTCTCCGTGTTGTGCCCGAACTAACACCCAAAACTGGAAGTCGCAACCCTGGAGGGCTGTCGTGGCCCACGGCATCTGCCGTTTCTCAAAGGCTACTACTGTATCCGATAGGGACGTGCTTATTCGATGACCAACGGCCATCCAGCGATGGCACACTGGAGACTGTAAGGAAGCGAGTCAGTATCCGGCACAAGGAATTCTCCATTGTGTTCCTTGGTTGCAAGTTTAATGTTCTTCTTCCTTGTTTGACGCAGCGAGCGGCGATCCACTACAGCGTACACTGCACTGGAGTGGCACGGAGGCCTCTTCCATTCAGCGCAGGTTTCCAGCAGTGCAAGGTTGTACAAAGGACTGGTCGGCTCACTGATCAGCGTCAGTTAACTTCTTTCCTAACCAACCGACGGCTGCATCAATCCTGATGGCGACTGTCGTGTTCTAATGCCTGAGGGCGCCTGCTTCGTATTTCACAATCAAGTGCCTGAAATCGAGCAATGCTACGCGTAAACACGCGTCGGCGGTGCCCTGATTGCGGGTTAAAGGCTCGAGGTATCTTTCCCTTTAGGGGTATAGTTTCCACCGGGCTGTGGCGAATTGAGGCTCACTGTCAGACACTGCGACCTGAATTTTTTTCAGCTGCTTTCATGCCAAACCCCCCTGCCTGAATTGTCATCAGTGGTTGAACTGTTGCGGCTTTCTTTCAACTTCACCCGAACGCAAGGCTAACGTTGGACAAAGTGTACTGCGTTGCACGATGAATTACAGACAGGCGTGGCCTAAGTGTCTTATTACTCTACAACACATGTTGCCCTAGTGAATTTGAACAGTTACGAATACCCATGAAAGGGGTGACGGCATACGCGACCTCTCCAGATTCACTACCACGCATCATCTAGATTTTGATAATGTCATACCGTTTCCGGTTACGCAAAGACAGTGAGGACTGAAATATGCGGCCCAACCAATTACCTATCAAGTTGGACATGTTGTGCTGGTGCTTTTGGCCACTGCCTCACGCTCACTACAGACAGTGCAACGGAGCACAAAGGGGACACAATCCCTACGAGGCGACAGAAGCACGAGCCATCCTAGCATTTAGGTCAACTTATTGGTATCACCAGCTCCGCCTACACACATCCGTGAAAGCACACGTGCGTCTCGTGACCTACCCTGCCGAAGATTCCGGCAACGAAGGGAGAAAGGCTACATGATGATGACAGGTTTCTCTTTGTCACGAAACAAGTGACGAGCATGTAAAGCGGAAAGTGTCCGTCCCTTAGCAACTTCCGCGCAACGGAGATCGAATATCATCCCTTATCCAATGGGTATTTGACGACATGGGACATGCAAAGGCGGTCCCCTTGCCACCGACTGTCTCATTTGTTCAGATCTGTGTCTCGAGATCTTTATCTGCCGTGTTTTGCTTCTGTTCGGCGGTGGACTGTTTGGGAAAGACGCTCCGCAAGGAAGCTTCAATAGGCATGCTGGATCCACGCGTCGATAAATAGCAACCCCCTTTCCACGGCCTGACATTGGAGGCCCCTTCAATATCTCAAACCACCGCGAGTCGAGTATTTGTCCTAGATGCGGCTCGACGAGAATGTCCGTATGTGGAAGGCACATCCCGTTCCTGAGGGTTTTCATAGGGTATGGGCCCTCAGCTTGTATAGTCACCGCTCATCTGAGTTTGCTGGATTCCTTCAAATGACAAGGCATCGTGACCCTCCCTTACCTTCTCACCGCAATTACTCGGTAGATGAAAGCCTCTCCGTTCATCTAAGATGTAACTCGCACACGCTAGCCCGTCTAACGTACGAGAGCGATTTGTCGGCCTTGATGGGCTTGCCACCCCCTGAACCAAGCGACACACTTGTGCTGAGTTTACAGGGTCACAGGACACAATGATGCCAGTGCTTTGCCGTGGATATACCGATGTTTAGCAGCCGTCGTTCATTCGTGTGCTGACAAAGTCGCCTCTGACGGGATGGTAGTGCAGTTTTCGGCTGTCGGTCATCCAGTGACAGCAGGTTGATGCACAAAATGACATGCCGGACCAGCCGTATTATTGAGCCTCTTTCCTCGACTTCACACCCACACAATTAAATTTCGCAGTCGCCGATGGTCTCTCGTGACGTCGTGGCCTTCGTTGAGATCATTGTGTTGAAAATTCTGGAAAATCTTTGAGTAATTTTTTTTTCTGCACGCAAAATGTGTCCTGAAGAAGCAAGGAGAAATTCCGCTCTACCCAACCGGAAACGCCTGTCGAACATGCATGCATGCTGCACGTGTTTGACCTGATCTGCAAAACCCGCAACCAACCAGCGCAGACCCTTGAAGCAAGGTCGTGTGCCTTACCTGCCGGTCGACTTGCATCGACTCAGCTCTTTGCAAGTTGCCGATGTGCGATGTCTACAGCGGTCATCGGATAGTACGCTCCCGTCTAGAGAGCAAGACCATACGCGTAAAGTTGACTGTCATGTCTCAACCCGCGCTATCCGAGACCTGTCAAAGGCATTTCAATATCATGTCCAGGTTAGACCAACTCGCAAAGAACCTCGCCCGATTGGGCAAACTAAAACAGCCAGCCCTACCACGGCTGGTCTTATGGCGTAAAAGTTGTCCGGTTCAGCCCTGGGAGGCACAGCTAGAATTTAAAAGTACGACCAGTGGCGCTGGGCAAAATACCTCTCAATACTCGGCGCTCCTTTTCGCCAGGTACTATACAACCACCTCACCAACGCAGCCCTACAGAGTGGCTGCCGTTTGTGATCTCCCTCCCTCCTTCGTCCTCACTATTGTCTATCTGGTTCCTCTGGTTCCTTCGCGGCTCTTGGCGGCTGATGCTCTTAGCAGCATTACCATCCTCTAAATCCACTACATCGACCTAGTCCAGGCGGATTGACGTAGCGCTGTAATTAGGCATCACAGCATAAGGCACTCTCTAATCTTCAGTGGAATTCCCATTGTCGGATGTTGCACGTCAGTGCGAAACAACCCGCTCGCCTACGGCTGTAGCATTTGAGGCGTACGCTATTGACACTTGAGATTGAACCTGTTAGTGCTAGCCGAGGTATGGGCTGTCTAGTGCTGAAACCCCATAGACTGTCAACTGCAATGCATACCACACCTAGCACACCTTACAATTGGCCGTTACGTACGAGCTACTCGAGATGTCCAAATGGAGGATTCAACCATGCACTATTAAATGTTGAATGAGGCCAGGGGATTCTGCCCTAGGTCCTGACAAGTACTGCAGGCCCCAGGCCCAGCGCCGTCTAACCTGCTAAGAAACATGGCCTCGGGCTCTTCAGTTGGGCCGAAACACTGGTCAGCGCGGCCGACCCAGAGTGCTGGGAATTACGATTCATGCGTTTGTTATTGTGTTGCTATATTGGTGTGCCTATCATTTATCAGAAGGCAACATAGAGCAATAGCGGCACAACAGCAGGCTGCGTTCGGTGCTACAAGCTAGAATCACAACCAGTGGTCACCTAGGGCGCATTCAGGGAGGCTATAGAAATGGGTCGGCGGATACACTTCATTTGCAACTAATTGATAGAGGTGATGGGACGATGAGACCGGCGACCGTGATACTGCACTACGCCGTGTGCCAGGTGTGGCACGGAGACTGATGTGAATCTAACAGTCTCCCGGGAGGCCAGCATCCGCCCTTGCTATCCCACTCAGGTCAAATGCTACAGTCACCGCGCAGAATAGCAGGGGAGCCGGCTCGCCTACTGTAGGAGTTAGCTGGTCACCGCACTGGGGTTCATATGCAGCGTCCTTTTACAGCGAGGTTAGCCGGGCAGTAGCCTCTGTGGTCAGATCGCTGGGTCCCCGCTCTGTTACAGGGGCTATTGGTCGCAGACTGCTCATAGCTCATTCAGCTCAGAACGCCATCTGACGTTTCAGCGAGTTCACCAAGCCAGCCGGTGTGATCACAGTCAAGTCAATAAGGCAGACGAACTAGTTCCGCACCATCAAAACGGATACAGTCTTCGCAGATCCCTCTTGAGTTAAACTAGTCTGCCAAGGAACACAAGTTTGGCAACTAATCAACATAATGCTGATACCAAGGAAGGACTTGGACACCTAAACTGCCTGACCAAAGTCCGATGACGAACTCCGCAGGTGCTGCCAGACATGATGGTGGATATGCCGCTACAGCGGGTCTGTTCCGACGGCCAGGCTGCTTTCGTCCCAGGAATCACATCCCGTCTCGTCCTCGCATCTCGCACCTCAGATGTCGAGGCGTTACAGTCTCATCTCCCGGAATATTGATTCCGTCACACTGACTCTGCTTGAGGTAAGGCGAACGAACGTGGCTGTTCTAAGGAGGTGGCTGCGACGTTTGGGCGTTTATCCGATTTATCACATCTCAGTCTTGATACAGACGTCGTGGCATTGTTACGGTCACACAAGTTCCAGATGGGCGTGTTCCGCCGCCAGTGGAGGCAACTGTCGACACACTAGAGGCACCGTCGTAGTGGTACATGATCAAGAGAGAAGTAAGATCAAACTCCCATAACCAAGGTTATCTTCACACAATATGCATCAACGCCCCACATCTCGCAGTTTGTTCCTCGATTAAGGGTGGCCGTCCATGATTGTGGTGGTGTGTGACGAATCTCCTGTAGACGAAGGACAAATAGCCTGTTGATATGGTCGTCATGCCGCGGTCAGCCGTATCATGAAAAATAAGCCCATCTCGCTGTGCTCTGTGTCTCATACTAGTCTCTTCCCCTATCGAGGATGCCAGTGGGAGTCATCGCTGCAACCCCGCGCCTTCGGCATGAACCAAATAGGCTGTTCCGGGGTGGGTGGGCAGTTCAATATGTGCGGCCGTTACCACCCTTCCGTTTCCCTACAGGGCTGAAGCCATTGAGTCCAGAGCGAACCAAGTCGCCGTCTACACACTGCAGTACGCGATTTCACTGCCTATTCTGGCGTCGTGCAGAGGAATATGACGGCCAAACACTGGCAAATCATCGAGGCCCGAGCCCTCCGATAGATGTCATCCCCTGCAGCCTCGCATTGACCGAGGGTTTACGGAGTCCGATGCGGCACAGTCGAATCGAGCAGGCAAAAAGATCCCTGGTGAACACCAGGCTGCAGCAGTCGATACCTTCATAACCATGTAGCATCCTAACCTGCCAGATGGTCCAGACCCCTGATAGCGTGCGACAGGGCTTTGCAACTACATTGCGCTGTACGCACGCATGCCGCGAGATATCATTTGGTCGTAGGTAAATTCCAGAGCGATCAACGCAGTAAGTTTGGACACACATATCTCTCTCAATTAGTCCTTGTCGAAGTCCAATTGGTAACTCTTGCATATGTCACAAAGTGTCGACATATTGCCAGTTAAGTTTGCTCATCCACACCCACTCATTGTCAACCCCCACATCTGTCCAAATTCTCACACTCCAAACATCGAAGTTGTTTCTTGACCTCCCAAAAGCGGCATCGATGCGGTTCGAGACTCGTAAAGAGACCATTAAGAGGCCAGAGATCCAAGTCCTCGATATTACGGGCAGCTTGTCTTGGCTGTCCTCCCCCAGCCTGCATGCGAACCACCACTAGGACAGCACTCCATAGCCTATATATATCCCTGCATGCCGGAGTGAAGCTGCTCTTGCGGAAACAAGGCGGTCAGAACTTAAACCTTCTTTTTCTGTCGTCAGTATTGGACCACGGTGGGCAGACACGGCTGACTGTCCTGTTTTTAGGCTATGCTACATCATATATGATTTGATCTTTGGAAGCAATGCTTTCGGCCGGTTTTGACCCGGAAGCGTGCCGTACTTTGCGGTACTGTCACACCGTTGAAACAATCCTGATTATTCAAACAAATAAGCCCAGGAAGATGTGGCAAGCCGGTACGAGTTGCTGTTTGGATGCTGGATAGACACTCAGGATCGCCTGGTAACATATCCCGTGCCGTTCAAAGCCCGAAATCCTGCAGCGCCAAGATTTGAATATCATGAAATGCCGTACATGAGGCCGACACCACTGACGTCGACGGCAATGCAGCTTCACCGCCGCATGGAATGAGATGCGGCACAGACTGCATCACCGGCAACCTCATCTTCCGGTCCTATTAGGCGGCGAAATCGCCGGCTCGCATCGCGACTGGGGATTTCTCGCTTCCGGCGTTGGCTGCCAAGCACTCCAGCGCTCCGGGTCTTCGGTCTTGCTATGGAGCCCTATGGTTGGCTTTACACGCATTTTCGGGGTCCAGTGTAGCGTGCGGTCGCGTTCCATCGCCCCGGATGCAACTAGAGGTAAGTGGACCTTAGGGCTCTCTGCCGAGGTTGGCGTATCGCCTGATGGGGCGACTGCAACGAATTACATGACGGGACTGCCATGTGCAGGCACCGGCCCGCTCGTTGGTGCCATGCGGTGGCGATAACCTCACGCCGTCCAAGCAAGATTGCCGCCCGCGTGGAACGTTTTCCCCCTTTCGGCCCTGGCTCCTGGGTTCTATATTCCCAAGATATGTCTGATTCAGGGCAATGCTGCCCTTGCACACCTACTGGCCAAGACTAATAGATTATCTCAACTCTATCTGGCTTCATCCCCGAAAGTTCCTGTACAATGACTGATGTAGCGTACTTGTTCCCCCGAGTCTCCCGTATAGACTGTTTCATGACAGGTCGAAACAGGGACTGAGTGCTATTATTGAATCTTGTTTCCCCGTGTTACCCCTTTTGTGGACTTCCGCCCTACCGCCTCACTCATTCCGCTATTCCTGTCGTATAAGTTCCAGGTCGCCGATGCATCCGTGATTGCACTTCGCTCAGTATCGGCTCTTAGTCAGACTTGCATTCCAGCCCAGGGCCACACGGACACTCTGACGATCCTGAAAAGGATTTACGGCGAGGGTTCGGCGCTGCATCATCACCTGTGTTCCAAGCAGCTTCCTCATTTGGAAGGTCGGCAGAAGATTTCTAGAATTCTGCCCAAATGGGGATCTGGGGTGACAATTTATTGTCTCGGCGATCTCCTGGCTGGCCTACTTCCGCTGCCTTTCGGCCTTATATGCGTCATTGGCACGTTGCTGTCAGCACTCAATTTCCGGCTGTTCTAACCTGGCATTTCAGTGCCGATTGATGCCTTCTAGTCGTTGTGTTTGTTCCTCCCATTGGTAGTTTTGGTTCTTGATCTACGCTTGTTCGCTGTATCGATTTTTTCCCCTTCATGAACTAGCCCAATCAACGAAGGACTATGTGCGAAATTTTTTGGTAGTCCTCATAGTAGGAACTAAATTCAGCGCTGCTTCTCCCTGTGCCGCACACCAAACGTCTCGATCTGTCAGTGATGTCCGGCAGCCAGAGACAAGTCGCATGGTCGCATGTTAATTATGCCGAGATGGTCCGGTGGCGAGCGCATCAACCTCGCTGTTCAGTTGGTCAGCACCGATCTGCAACCCCTGAAATCGTCGCAGTTGGGTAACTTAGCAGCGCATCAGGGTGCCGAGTGGCCCGAGTCAGTCTCTTGCGCGCGCCTCTGTAACGTGCCCTGCCCGAACCTGAGGTGCGCCGGAGCCCAATCGGCCAAATACACCATTCTGAAGCCGAAACCAAATGCCGCACCGTCGTGCATCAACCGCACAGGTCGTGCCGTGGCTCGTCCGACCGTCTCAGGGCAGCCTCCGTCTCGGCGTAGATTGCACGGCACGGACGACGGGAGGGGCGCTGGTGCTCGGTGCTTACGCGGGCAAGCCAGGGGCACGGCGTGGATCCTTGGACCTGAACCAGAACAAGGAGCTCTACGACCTTGATCATACTCCACTGTTTCCGACAATCCTATCTGCTTATCCTGTGCCGCATAGGCATCAATGATACTCTGTAGTGATTGCCTGATACGAAGGATACAATGTTGCTACTGGCGCGGATACCTTTTCCAAAATCGAGAAGCCAAATCGAGAACCCGCCATATAGACTAACTAACCGGGTTCTGGGATGACGAAGTCGCTGCAAGGCTAGCTGGTGACATCCACCGACTCTCGGTCAACCACCGAGCTTTCCAGGCTGAACCGTAGCAAGGTTAGCCTTGGTTGAAGAACAATCGCGCAGTTTGCCCTATCCACATTCTACGATTAGTGCTGTGGAGGATCGAATTCGGTGGGGTCTTGCCGAGGCATAGAAAGTCAATCCAATTCTGTTTCAAGATAGTGGTGGAACTTGTCGTTGTTCTCATTACCAAATTGTCTGCCCTACGGCTTACCCAACCCCATGACGCACGGGATGATTCCGTCCCTCCTTGCGGGTCATTGGCAATCGTAGTATTGGCTCGTTTTAATGTCGCACACAGCCACGTCCGGCCTCATGGCTGCCATCGACATGTACTTGGTAGAAAATAGGGGGCAGGCCTTCAAATCTGGCAATCTCTCACACCGTCTCCTGATCCTGCTCTAAAAGTCCGGGCTTAAGGACTTTGATCTCCGTTGGCACTACCGAAAGAGACCCTCCGCATACGCCATGGGATGCCATTTCTCCACTGCCAAGGGTAGTAGGCCAAGCTTTAACCCCTCCAGGGTCAAGGGTAGATGAGGTTCCCGGGCTACCGAAACAGCCTTGTCAAGTGCCTCACTAATTTCCTTTGGGTTTCACTGGGCTAGCAGTCTGGAGTCGATGTCACGGTTCCGTTCATACCATCCGATCGGTTGCTAAACTGCATCTGGATCTGTCTCCGATTTCACTTTGATTTGACGTCCCCTAAGTACGTTCTAGGTAAGGACGTTTTCTATGCGTTTCATCACCAAGTAAGCAGCATCATGGGTGATTGACATTAGGCTTCATGATGGTACAATGCCGCTCAATCGTTGATTAGTCGACTTGGTTGTTGCAACCTGGTTAATGAGTTACGATGGTTCAATCTGCTTGAGTACTTCGCACAAGTTAGCGTAATGGAGCCATCGGCCCCCTAGCAATGACTTTCCGCCCCTGATCCGCTCTTCAGTCCACTCCCAATCTAGCGGGTGCACGGAGCTTTCGCGATGATAGACACTTGATGTAGCTGACGTCGCTGCTCGTGCAGCTCCACTTGTAGTGTAGGCTGTCAGACGAAAGCTTCTAGTCTTATTCTAATGCGGGCTTACGGTTGATGACCGAGAGCGAATTCTGAGAGCCCCAGAGGAAACGCTGATGATGGATCCAGTCTTTTCTGCAATAGATTGTGGGCTTTCTGCAGCTGACAGATTGGTAATACAATATACCAGGCTTCAAAATTTCACGGCAGTTGTGGTCGGGTATGTTACTGAATGATCATCGAGAAGCAGTACTGAATTGGCTTGTCAACAAGGATATGGCGGCCGCAACCCGCCGCCAGTCGTGGTGGGGGCTGATGCCAAAACACGTATTTTGTAGAACATAGTCATACTACTCCTGTAGACGTAATGTGTAATGACGACGATGACGGCAGATTTAGAGCATTTTTTTCAAGCCATATGGCACCCTCGGTCGCGAAAAGGCGGACGGATGTGACACCGGCCCGAACAAGAGAAATATATGGCGGCTCCGAAGGCATGGTGAGACGGCAATATGATGAATGACAGGGTGATCACGCTGTGCTGACGTTCGGCTATACTTGACAGTCCGGCCCGAAGAAAGCCACAAATAAGTTCTGACATTCTGACTAGAACAACTGTGAAGCAACCAGAACATTACCATATTCCCGAAACGGTAATAGCAGGACCTAGTAGCATTGTCAAAGGCGTGACGCGTAATCAGTGAATTTGAATTAACAATCCTAGTACAGAGCTTCAGCAAATGGCATGAGTTAATTGAAACCATACTCGAAGACCATGACAAGGTATGAGATATCCATCAAAAACGGAATGTAATGTATGTAGCGGTCAGAGAGTTAGGGTATCCTGCCCGTCTCAGTGTAGGTATCTCAGACTGAGAGAGATTGCAGACTCGTGCTAGTTCAGATGGCTTTGAGCGACTAATTGCCATTCGAGGATTACAGATTTTGGGAACAACGATCTCGAATTACATGGCAATGCCTCTCCTCGCCTATATGAAATTGTATTGACACGAGAATGATTCATCTTAGTACGGCTCGGATTTTAGTTACGGGTGTACTAATCATGAGTTGAATGAAATCTGCAACAGTCATAGACATTATTTTGCTGTGTTTGTTAAGGTTCAGATGACGATTGTAGGTGGGGCAAACAATACCCGTAACAAAATTGGAAATATCGTCAATACACGGTCTATTACACGGACACGTTGGGGAGTTGTGATACTAATTATTGTGGCCGAAAAGACAACAGTTGTAAAGACTTACCGCATATTCTAATGTTTGCCATCGAGAAAGTTATGGCTCTGCATGCCTTGAATGACTATAATCTGTTACGAACTTATTATAAGTCTGAGTTGTGATCAGGAACATTTTTCGATTTCAAACCAAGGAGAGTGAATGCCTATCCTTGAGTGCTTCAAAAATCAACACTGCCATGACTTGTATTTCATGATAACCGACAGATTGCCAAGGATTCTTTTGAAACCAGAACAGTAGCCGGTGCAAGTCATATGCAAGTCAAATATCATGTGCAAGTCAAATATACTTAAGCAACCTCGGTACTTCCATTTGGACTTTGATGAGAGCAATAAAGTAACAGCTGTACTGCTAGACAGTTTCTTGTTGATCAGCCTACGAGCATCAGGCTGAGAGCCAATATGAATTATACTGTTGAGTTGTTTCAATCTCTGAGACAACTTAGATCAAGTATTCCATAATTGTACCTTATCTTGACAATGAGGCGAACAGCATAGGCTCTTATTGATTTGAATTCTCAAGTCAGTGATATCTGATTTCTTATCTTAGGGGTAGATGTCGTAGTTGACTATCGCCTCGATGCTTTGTCAGTTTGACTTCTCAATATGGTAGTCGGCCGCTCTTTTTCTTTCTCGCTCTCTTTCCTGCTGAGGTATGATGCCACATATGGTCTCAGCTCTGAATCTAGATACTGAATTAGACTCAGTATGTCCCATCTACCGACCGCCAATGATAGGTAATTTCAGGCATATAATCTGATCCAGGCAACTAATATTAGGCTATACAACTTGTTGAGGCAGCGGTTCGCTTTAGTTAAGGAACAAAAAGAAGGTGTTTATATCGCTCACGCAATGGGTGGTGGTTTGTATGCACCGTCACCTATATGCAGGCGACCTGTCGTAAAGTGACTGGTTTGATGGCTGGTTGCTTTCTATACTCATACCGAGTTTGCATGTAGGAGCGGGCCATGAAGTAGCGATATATTTCTATTCGAGAAGCCCTTGTACTGATACCTTTAGTCCTCGAGGAATCTAGCAAGTCAGACCGCTCACGCGTCCTGCAACTCGTTTGTTAATTATAGCAATCATTTGGATGGCATTTGCCAAGAAGTACAACTAGGTTGAGTCAAACAGTGCAGGGTATCTATGAAGTTGCTGAGAGTATTGGATAGTCTTCCAGCTGTTCAGCATTCTATACGACTTTCTGAAGATAGCATGTGCTCGGTGACAACTCTACAAGGCGTTCTCATCAATAATTAGCCGCAAAAATGAATCTATACAATCGTTTTACCCTATATCGCTGCCTGTCCCGACATGCAGATGCCTTTAACATATCGGACAATTACTTACGCGTTCGCCTTTCAAAAGCCACGAGCTTCTCATGCACCCAAGACGCAGAATCACACCGTGTCACCTGCATGGGAGGTCGACAAACGTCTTTAACTGGCGGCTTCTATTTCAAATCAGCCACACACATCTCGCTCCCAATTATTTTCACGCTGCAATGTAGAGCGCTTGTCGCTTACTGTGCGTCTATCACCATCCATCAGCAATTTCACTCTCCAATTGCAATGAAACCGAAGATAGCATATCTGCAACGGACACACTGTAAGCTTCAGGGAGCGCGACCTGTACCAGTCGTCACCGGGGGAAAAGGGGCCGTCACAAAGGCATTACTGCATACTACGACTGACCCGCAGGGACCTTTCCCATCATAGGCAGGTCGCCCCCAGTCGCGATGTGCCGGAGGATTTGCAAGACTGGCCTCTCGACCAGTCCCAGTGAGTTTTATCTCGGTGCCTACAGACTCCCCCACCCTGGAGCAGGGAGCGTCGTTTCGGCCTTGGGATGGTCTTCTCCCAAACCGCAGCCAATTTCGTCGGACATATGCCACGATGCTGGGTGTATGCAACGCAACTACTACTAGGTATGCATTACCTTGCTTCCAGGACCAAGAGGGAGGGACATATGTAAGCAGCATGGCGCGGAGATTGAAAGTCCCGAGACGCCAATCCATTTTATTGTCGCAACTTTCTATTAATTGATTGAACCGTTGGATTGGGGTCGGGCTGACGAGAACGTTACCACCGTCTCGACCCTTGCCAGGGTTGGCACTGGGACCACTCCTTCGTCGTGGACAACCGAGACAACTGTTGTAACTACGAACGCCACGGGAAGCAGTCAGAACTCAATTCTCCCCTCCACCAGCGGAAGCGGGCACGGTTGGCAAGCGCGCTTGTTAGTAGGGGAGGGAGGGCATACACAGGGGGCATCCTGTGGTATGCTCAAGTTAGTAAGGTGTACGAGCCAGCCCAACCCAGTGAGCACACACCCTGAACGTCCTATAACGACACCAAGGATGCTCATCCTCAGACCTCGCATACCGCCCAATTGACGCAGGCCAATGTCCCAACAGCTAAGCGATGCGACTTTGAATCCTTCGCATTGCTAACTTGTTAATGGCTTAGAGCCGCCCGTCCGCCTGGCAGGCCCTGTCCTGTCAGGGCTGGTGCGATGCCGTGTGTGAGAGATGGTCCTGGCTTTTTGGATCTAGGGAACGGCTCTCCGAAGGATCATGTGTGGGCATCTTAGTGAACGATGATGGAGCGCTATTCCCCACTGGCCTAGTTCACCCTACACTAGCGATGTCCACCTTCCACGGAGATGCCCAAACATACGGCATGCCAATCCTTGCTGAAGGAACGCATGCTGGACCCTTCGGTGATGAGTTGCTCGCCCGGAGCCGAAACACACCGTAGGATCATCCCAAGACATCAAGTTAAGAAGGCAGTGTTGCTGTCTTACTCTGTCATTTTCATCATGTTCTCAAAACTTATCATGCACGTTGCCAGACTGACTCGTCATCAGCTATTATTAGAGACTGTACAATTGATAGAAGAGATCCAATCGATACACTTGACCTCGAGTTGCGCCAAGTTGACGGCGTCGTCACTTACAAGATTGTGGTTGTGACTAGTTGATGGGATGGTCCTTGCAGAATCAAACTAGCTCCTTACTCCAAACACCTAATCGGTGGGGTCCGTACTTTTGTTATCGAGTTGTGGAGAGTCTTCAGGATAGTTATTCCCACCATGCCGGCCGACCGTTCATAATTACCATCCTAGGAACAAATGAATCGCCTTGCTGCGGTTGGGTGGTTTTGAGCCGAATCCTTGTTGCATCATGATGATAATGTCCACAGCCCTATGGCACTGCCAGAGGACTATGCCAAGTTCAGTGGCTGTTTACCGCCATGCAGGAGACCATCATGACTCGTGAATCCTATCGTCCTGCATAGCTAATCCTGCGGTGCGATTGTACTTTGGAGACTTCTGGGTACTTTGTCGTCTGTATCGTGAAGTACTCTGCAAAATCTTGGAAGCCTAGGCTAAGACGCCTTGCAGGGCAGGAGGATTGAGCCTTATGGACGATACCGTAGGTATTCGGTCCGGGGCATGGCTATACTCACCCCTTTTCCGACGAGCATAGACTACCACGATAGACACTATACGAGAGATCATATCATATCAGCTTTTACACATGATTTGAAATACAGCCCGGTTCCCAGTCAGCCGCTCTTGCCTAGGCAAATGGCCAAGGTTGACGCCATCATCATTCATGAGGATTCATCTATGGATCTAGAGTGATCCCTCGAGACGGAGAGGACATCCGTAGGACACGGACAAGGACCTTGGCAAAGAACCACCTGCCGTTCTTCGTAAGATGGGCAGCATCTAGCTAGTCTAATGTCAAAGCACCAAAAAATGCCGAATACGAGGCATGTTAATGATTGTATACTTTGTAGGAATGGAGCAGATAGATCATCTGGGACGGCACTTTCGCCGGCATAACATCCGATCGGCCTCGGAGGTGAACATCTTGGACTGCCGAAATATTTGACATTGAGAATAACCATCCAAACGAAAATCGTGATAGACAGTAGAGAATAAAGATATTTTGTCACCATGTGATTGACATGGCACCTGAAGCTATATCGATGAGTTCGCGTTTATGTCTGTATATGCCAAGTTACGAATGAGTGATGAACGACCCTCCGAGACACCATCCGAGACCTCCACTCCACTTCACAGTGTGGACATATGCTACAACATGTTGCATCAACTGCTCCCTCCTCCTGGCCTCCTCTCTCTCACTTCTTGATCTCGTCCTTCCAGCCACTACTCTCCCTCAACCACGCCTCAAAGTCTTGCAACGAGCTCTCCTCCCTCCGCAGCGCCTCAATATCCGCCCCATAACCCTCGCTCTCAAACCACGCAAACATCCTCCCGACCTCACCAACAGCCCACATCAATCCCCGGCCCAACACCCCCCACGTGCTCGGCAGCTCCTTGCCCACCACCCGCCGGAACGTCGCCTGCGCTTCAGCCAGCGTCATCTCGTCACCCGCGAGACTGACCGCCCGCCCGGCCCAACGTTCCGGCTGCGCCAGCGCCCGCGCCGCAAAAAGCCCGATGTCCCGCGTCCCGACGAACTGCAGCTTCCTGTCCGGCGCCAGCGCGGTGCTCCACATGGCCGTGAACAGCGCGCAGAACATGCCCGGGTTCATGTTGTCCAGGAACGCGGCCGGGCGCAAGACCGTCCACGTCGGCGTCCGGCCGTCCTCGCCCTCGCCCTCGCCCTCGGCCTCGGCAGCCGGCAGCCCGTCCCGCAGGTGCAGCTCGACGGCGTGCTTCTCGTAGAAGTGCTTGATGCCCGTCGGGTTCGCCCAGCTGGCGGGCTCGCCGCCGCGGTCGACGCTGCTGAACACGACGTGCCGCACGCCATGGCGCGCCGCGGCGTCGACGAACGGCACCGCCTGCTCGGTCTCGCTCTGCTTCCCCGGCGCGGTGTACAGGAAGACCGCGGCGATGGAGCCTCTAGGCCGGGAGGCGAAGAACGCGGCCGGGTCGAGCAGGTCGCCCTCCACGAGCGTCACAGAGTCCGGGTGCGCCTCGGCCAGGGCCTTGGCTTTGGCGGAGGCGGAGGCGATGCTGCGCGTCATCGCGAGGATGTGTACCGGCGCTGAGCCCGGCGGCGGCGGGCTGAGCAGGGCGGATATGACGGCCTGTCCCTGCTTGCCGGTTGCGCCGACGACGAGCACGTTGCGCTTGCTTGTGCTGCTCATGATGAGTGGGTGGGTGAGCGAGTATGCGATACAGGTACGACCCCGTGACGGAACGGAGCTGCTTGCTCGTGTCACCGTCTCACGGCTCACAACGGCCGGCTGGCTCGTCCGTGTAAGTCGGTCGCTTGATACGGGCGCCCTGTATTAGCGCCGGAGAGCTGTGAGATTAGGTGCTGACAGCCGATCTGATCTGTGCCAACACTAAGCGACTGACGCCACACACACTGGAGATGGATAGACTTACAGCAGCAGTAGATGACCCGAGTGCTTGGTGACTTTGAAATTCTCTGTAAACGAAGAGCTGGTGGTGAGTTTTTTTTTTTAAAGACATGTGGAATGTGAGCGGCTGTGATTCACTTATATCGCCTTGTCTCGAATAATATCCATGACGTGCGGCATACGCCTTGCTCTCCAACAAACGGCCGTCTTATTGCTTCTCCCCCACCAAATGTCCGGAGCTTCAGCGCTTAGATAATCGGCCAGTGCGCTCCGGAGCGCGAGGTGCGCCGAAGGCCGACCTGTTGTCATCTGTTCTGAAGGCAGCAGAGAGCTTTTCGTAGTCTTTTCCCTTTCAGTTTCGTTCGAACAATGTCCTTATGATCTGGTGAGATGAATACTAGTCAATTGGATTGTATTTGCCTCTTTCTCTCTCTTTCTGCTGTTGCGGGATCGCTTACAAGACGGTCTCCAACTCTGCTGCGCAAGTGAGATCTACGAAACCAAAACCAATTCAAACCCAAGAGTCCTCCTCCATCTAGAGCTAGTCCCCTCCTGTTATGCCCTCCCATAAGCCATACATCAAGTCCGTTACTCATTCAATCGTCATACAAAGTGGATAATAGATCTAGAGCCATTCTCCGTCTCCTGTGGCACATATCCCTCTGCCAACCTCCGTCCTCCCAATTACTACAATGATGGTCCGTCCCAGCACTCGCGTCTCAGTCGTCCAAACCACGCCTGCTTATGCGGAAATGCAATCTCTCTTTGCTTCGAGAAGCCCGCGAACTGAAGATGCTGAATAAATCTGCGCCATGTGTTAGCTAGCCATCAAGCTATCATCATATGCTTGGAGAAACACCCACCTTGCGTTATCGACCCGAGGCTCCATGCAGACTGTCATCGTCCGGTAGTCAGTCGTGAGAATCCAGTGCACTAGGCTGGTCAGCCAGCTCTGCACGCGCCCCCGCGCCCACTCCTCGCCGATGAAGACGTGCACGCCCCTGTCCCAGTCCGTCACCTCGGACCCGACATACGTGCCTAGGATATCCTCCTTGGCCCAATAGATCTCGAAATACCCAAACGGCACGCCGTCCCACATGCCAATGGCGGGGAAGCTATGTCTCGAGGACAGGGCTGAGGTCAGGAAGGTGGGCACGTAGGAGCCCCAGAACTTGGATACCCTGGGGTTTGACAGCCACATTTGTAGCAGGCCGGTATCGTTTAGGGTTGATAGGTGCATGTTTGTAGGCGGCTTTGGTCCTACGGGTCCGAGATAGGGAACGGGGTTGGGGCTTGCGCTGGCGACCCGGAAGGATAGATATTGACCCACACTGGGAACGAAGCGCGTGTAGAACACCTCTCCCATTCGAGGTGGTTTGGGCCGTACAGGATGCCGGATGCCATTTGTGATGGTGTACTGTAGCGGAGGGGGAGGATAGTATGTAGGCAAGTGTGATGTTGAAAAAAATGGACCAATTGGGAAACTTGGCACGGTGATGAGAGTCTGCGGTGGTGGTGCCCCGGGTAGGTCAGAACCGAGCTGGATCTGGCTGCTTTGAGGCGTAGAGCTGTGGTGAGAGTGCGCGTGCGGGCTCTCGTTGAGCATGGGGCTGCCGGGCCGTGAGGATGCCGGTGATCCAGGATAAGAACCAGTCTTAGGATTGGGCTGTAGTGTGAATAGGAACAGTCGCCCTGGGGTCTGCCAGAACATCTGCCTCGACACATACATCTGTGTCCAGCCGTCTTCCTTATCGCCCAGGCTCGTGCCCACCGCCGAGTCGAGTGTCGTGATAAGCCCCATGCGCTCCAACTTCGGTATCAGGTTCTTGCCGCGCAGCACGCCGTCCCTCTTGATGTTGATGCGCCACTCGCCCCGCGGCTTGCCATTCTGTGGTGTCAGGCTCGAGGACTCGGTCGGGGGCAGCATCGTGGACGGGGCAGGCTGGTGGAAGTACCAGTAGAGGGTGATCCACAGCATCATGGCGATCTGACGCGTGGGCGAGGTAGCGGGTTTGAACTCGTTGGACGACGGATTGGAGATCGAGGAGATGAAGAGGTTGTCGTTCTGGAGCGTCGGCTTGGAGAAGGAGTGGATGTGAGTCTTGCGGGTGGGCTTCAGCCCCGGACTGCTGGAGGGTGAGCCATCGCCATCGACAGCGACAGCGACCAGGTCGGGGGATTGAGGGTCCTCGCCTTCGTCTTCGGTGTGGAGGACGATGGTCCATCCAATGGGGAAGGCATTGGCGTGTGTGCTGAGCTCGTGGCTCTTGAAGAAGAGGCCGGCGAAGACGGGGGTGACGGTGAAGTTCTGCCCGTCGGGCAGGTGGATGATGGAAGGGCCCATTGAGGGGTGCTTCGTCATGGAGGCGGAGGCGGAGGCGAAGTAGGCGGAAGTGAAGAGGAGGAGCTGTGGTACCTGTCGAAGTCGAAGCTGGAGCTGAAGAAGCCGGACGATGAGCTATCGGAAGTGAAGAGTCGGCCGATCACAAACGTCATCTGAGACAGGAAGGTCGCGATGGTAAGAGAGCTAGAGCTTGGGATGGGAAGAAAGCTGAAGAGAGAATCAGGAAACGCGGGGTACAGCCAGCGAGCAAGCAAGAAGCAAGAATCAAGCAGCAAGCAGCCCAGCCCACAAGTCGCGTGTGCCCCTGGACCCAGAAAGTTCTTAAATAGGGTAGAGAGAAGATCGAGAGTCGCAGAGACCAGACCGGACTTAGTTCGAGGTGTAAAGGTGGCTGGATTGGATCATGCAAAAATGTCAGTCGCCCAACCCCAACCGTCCCTTTTAGTCTTTTAGTCTCTGAGTAGATACCGACGTCTCTACCCAGGTCAGGTAGCTAGTCCAGGCACTCCCGCCCGCGTCGCACGCCGAATTGCCGATCGACTGGGGAAGAAGGACTCCTTTCTGTCGATCGAGATGGATGGTCGGCCTTCTAGAAACGCTCTAGAATCTAGAACGTGCGCCTGACACACGCCTGACAGGACGGGGCAAGGCGAAGGGGGGAGAAGCCTTGCGTGCGCGTGCGCGTGTCTTTGCCGAAAAGTTGGGTGATTTCGGAGGTGGAGAGATTTGGCTGCTTGGTGACGGAGGTGAGTGAGGGGCACATCACATAGCAAAGCAAGCAAAAGCCGGAGATGGCCTGCAAATGTGGGGTGAATGCTACATGTACTGCATAGCACAGCACGGCGTTGGCCTGAGCTCAGCTTCCCGTCCCGAGATCAACTAACATTAACTGAGTGGGGTGAGGTGTCATCACCAGCTCTCAACTCTGAACACCCTTGAGCTCCAGCAGCAGGGTGCACACGGCAGTCCGAGCTGTTCCCTTCCTTGGGAGTAATGTTAGTGTTGAGCTCTCCGTGCTGCAGTGCAATGGTGGCACGACAGCTCAGCACTAACACTTTACTCTTACGATGAAAATATGCACACAATCTGCCAAAAAGTAACGCCACCCATTGCCAGCCCTCAAAAATGGGCTGACAGCTGACCTAATAAATTACTTCACATAGGATCCCTAGGTAGGTTAAGGGCAACTAGCTCCGGTTGTCGTCGGAGTCCCCGCAAACTCGCCTGTGTCTCTTGCCGCCCTGTTGTGTTGGTCCAATATGTGAATATCTGTCAGAGAGACCGGCTTCTCTTCTGCCTCGGTACCCCAGGCAGTTGAATCATCTCTGTTAAAGCCAGTGTTATGTTGAATTGTACAGACAATGATCAATAGTCCGGTATTCTTTGCAACCACTGGATGAATAGGAAACCTCGCTCGAGAGACGAGGGATTATCCTAGAGTAACGACCATCTCAATAGGTGCTTGTCGTAAGCACCAGGCTGAACCTCAAGTGAGCTATGTAGAGTGCTGCTGTTGCCCTTGTGGCATTGAGCTTATTCCTGTAAGGTAGTCCCGATATACAAACGATGAGATATGGATATTAGAAAGCCCATCTTACCTTCGTAGAGTTCAGCGGGGGGAACTGGAAGCGCGACTAAGGAGCGACGCGTTCTTGACTGCGGGATCGAGCTTCCCAAGCCCCCCTACAGTAGCTAAGTATGCCTGGAAAAGGAAGGCTGTGGTTTTCTCCAAGTCCACATCCACTTGTCGCTCTGTCGCTGTGGACCCATTCTTTATGTCTGCAAGTAAAGCCACAATTGAACCCTCAATGGCCTTCAGTGCAGCAGCAGTTTCTGTTTCTTTCAGTGGAATGGGAAAATATGGGAAGTCATGTTCTGCCTTGAAATGCACGTTGCTCCTCTTTTGCCGAATTTCTACAGGCAAAGAGTCGGTATCAATGAGAAACTGATCACAAATCTGACCCAGTATCTTCTGTGACTCTGCTATTGAGGAGTATGATGAATCCATGTTAATCGCTACTGTTATGCCGTCGAAAGACACATCACAGATATGTTGTTTTAAATTGGAAGCCGTTTGTCGTGGGGGAAGGATGTTCGCTTGGCATGTGTGGATACCCTCTTCCCATCTAGCCTTCAGTAGGGGCGGTCCGAGTCCTCATCCCCATCATCGGCTAACGCACTACTGGCCTTCCTCCAGCTTCATTAGTCGTGAGACTAGGAAGAGGATCCGTTCAGATGGAGAACGACTTACGAATCCAGAGCCTTCCAATGGCCACCCGACGAGCATGGGACCTCTTAGTTCGGGTTTCCCAAGCCCGTCTTGCCTTTGTCTTCCTTGAGATGTCAAATCCCTCGAAGACTACTTGAAAATTCGCTACAATGGCTGCTGAGACGTCGTCAAGCATGGCTATCAATGGTGCAATGAAACCCCATTATGATCCGAATTTCACAGACACAGTGATCAATGCTACTGGACCAAATGCAAGCCCACGCCTGCGCACAATCATGACAAGTTTGATACGTCACCTCCATGATTTCGCTCGTGAAACCGACCTCACCATGGATGAGTGGGCACAGGGTGTACAGATGATCAACCAGGCCGGTCAAATGAGCAACGACCGACGAAACGAAGGACAGCTGATGTGTGACGTGTTGGGTCTCGAGTCGTGAGTGACCACATCTGAACTGATTGTGTATCGACTTCTAACGCTCTGAAGACTTGTTGACGAGATTACCAACAAAATGCTTGTCGGGGCTGACTACGAGGCTACCAAGACCGCTATTCTGGGACCTTTCTTTCGACATGACACTCCTCCTACTCGAAACGACAGCACTATAATCAAGACCATGCCTTCAGATGGCGAGGTTGTTTTTATGCACGGCATTGTCCAAGACGCCGCCACAGGCGCTCCTATTCCCGGCATCATTGTCGACATCTGGCAATGTAGCACCAATGGTCTTTACGAACAGCAGGATCCAGACCAAGCCGAGTTCAACCTCCGCGGCAAGTTCACGACGGACGCAAATGGATACTATGGACTTTATTGCCTTCGCCCTGTTCCATATCCTGTGCCAGATGACGGTAAGAAGGACACCCTGGGTTGTGGAGAAGTCGACGAGGATCGTCACTAACAACTCACATCCGCGTAGGCCCAGCTGGCAAACTTCTGCAGCTCTTGGATCGTCATCCATGGCGCCCTGCGCACATTCATATCATAGTAAGAATCTTGTACACAGGTAGCAGAACAAGGTCGTCCTGACATGAATGCAGGCTGGAAATCCTAATTACACCCCACTCACTACGCAGATTTTCGACAAAAAGAGCAAGTATTTAGTCGACGACTCGGTTTTCGCGGTGAAGGACGACTTGGTAGTAGACTTCAAGCCCCTGAAGGACAATTCAAACGCCACCTTGGAGCTAGAGTATAACATATCTCTCGTGGCCAAGAAAGAAGAGTAAAACTAAGGACATGTTATTTATGGTGGCAAAGCACACTTTTTGGTTCAAATTCACAAAATATCAAATATTAACCGTCTATTTTTTGAGTCGCAGATAACATCGAATTTAATTTTCATTCTCGCCCTGCATAGAATGAAATCTTTGTATGTGAATAGAAGCATGCTTTAGGCATGAGGAGAATTAGGCCAGATCAATCACTGGACTGCATTCAAGCAAACTCGCCTTGCACGACATTTGATTGCATTGCTCAAATCCAGCCGCCATCAACCACAATGCTCTGGTTAGTAAACCCCCCACTATCGTCAGCAATGAGCCATAGGGCCGTTCTAGCGATATCATCAGGCTGGAGCAGTCGTTTGATAGCTTGGCGGCCAAGTACAAGAGCCTTATACTCTGGCGTGTGCACATCTCGCTTCTCCCTCTCTGTGGCGATAGATCCGGGCATTATACTGTTGACTCTGACTCCTTCAGGACCAAATTCATGCGCTAAGGTCCTCGTCAGCCCTACAACTGCAGCTTTACATGTGGTGTAAGCGAGTGCGCCTGTCGCTGGAATTGCCCACGAGATGCTGCCCATGTTGACCACCGACGCCGCTCCCGTGGCCAGAAGGCCAGGCATCAGCGCCTGCGTGAGGAAGAATTGATGGCGCAAATTCACGTTGAAACTCGCCTCCCAGTCCTCTGGAGTGATATCCATGGTTGGCTTTTTCTCTCCCTTAGCAGTTCCTGCGGCGTTGTTGATCAAACCATCGACCTTAGGGTGGTCAGCGAGGATCTTGGCAGCCACTGGTTTCAGAGCACCATCAATATCTGTGAGATCGCACTGATAAAACGCCGGCCGGTGAGGTGCTCCAAGACCGAGGACTCGCTGGATGAGGTCGGTCGCGGCTTGAGCTGCAATGTCAAGGAAAATGACTTGCGATCCTTGCATGGCAAAGTGCTCGACCATGGAAGCGCCAATGCCCATCGCACCACCCGAGATCACCACAACCCGGCCCTCTAGGCTGGGATAAGTTGCATATCTACCCCGAAATGACATCATTCAAGATGAGGCTCTCATGCTGATATTTTCTTAAGAACACGAGTAGGAGAACAAATCACTTAGCCCGGTGCGGGGATGGAAGCTTAAAAGCGGGCACGATAAAGATATCGCGATCTTAGTCAGCTAGACGGGGGCACAACGTTACACGAAATTACCATTGGCTGCAGCTACTGGGGTACTCAACATTGTGTGGATCGGGCATTATCAGCCTCTTGTAACTTGGTAGAAGAGTAGAGTGCTCTATAAACTCATTATATTTTCTAAATGACCTTAGCATTTGAGTCCTTGTACTCGCCCAACTTGAACAAAGCCTTGGCATTCTCTCGTCCAATCTTAGCACGATCCCTCGTGCTCATCTCGGCATTATCGAACCAATCACACGCGTCATTGAAATGCTCAAAGGGATAGTCGACGGAGAATAGGATGCGGTCCGAACCGACCTCGTTGACGCAGAAATTGAGCGTCGTAGAGGAGAAGTGGCCCGAGGTTGTGATCCAGATATTTTCGTTGAAGTACTCGCGGATCGTCTTCTTGCAGTCCAGTCCTAACAGCTTCTTACGATCTTCAAACCAGTGGTTGATGCGCCACATGTCAAATGGAATGTGCTCACCCAGGTGGCCGAGGATGATTTGTAGCTCGGGGTTGCGGTCAAATACCCCGTTGGTGACCATACCCAGAACGTGGAGACTGACGCCATGGGCAAAGGAGAGAGGCGGGCCAATTAGCCACTGGCGATCTTTCCACAGCTTCTCAAAGACGACGCCGGTCGGGTTGCGTGGGTGCAAATAGAAAGGTACTGAGAGCTCGACACATGTCTTCCAAAAGATATCCCACTCAGGGCTGTCGTAGAAGATAAGCGTCTCTCCATCAGAGCCCGCACGTTGTGTGTCGTTGACAAGGGCTCCCTTAAAGCCGTACTTGGTTACGCATCGACGTAGTTCTTCCGCTGCTTCGGTTGGGTCGTGCATTGAAAGCGTTCTATGATACTCAAGACACGTTAGATACTTTCAATATCATCCGACAACATGAACTACAAGATCTGATAACTTACGCGAATGCTCCCAGCCTATCCGGGAATGGCTTAATCTGTTCAGCAACATAGTCATTGATCTCAACGGCAAGTGCCTGAGCATCCTTTGCGTCGTAGATGTCTTGAACACCTGGTGCTGTGTATGATACGATTGTGTAGCCAACACCGTGCTTGTCAGCATGCTTGAGCCGTATGTCCGTCAGGTCTTGGATCTCCTGGACATGCTCCTCTGGATCGGTACTGAACATCCCTGCCCACCATCTTGTCTTCTCTTCCAGTCGAGGAAGGGCGAAGGCCTCTTCAAGAATGACTTTCCCGAGCATCGTGACTGGTACCAGTTCAACGGACTCTTTCGTTTCGAGTCTAGGTACACTAATCTCTTTTCAGGTAGTGTAACGGGGAATAAATCTAAAGTAATATTGAAAGAGGAGGCGTGCAAGAAGATTGCTCAACACCTCATGCGGCATGATATAGCCCAAGACGGTGCAATACCCGCACAACACCGAGTTTCGAAGCTCGTATCGGTCGAGAACGGATAACGGCTACTGGTATCTGCTTCTGGATTCTTGATGTCACGGATAGCCACCAGAGAGATCGGACCGTATACCGTAGCTGACCCGTATGGTAATCGCTAGACTAGGTTGGTTCTTCTACTTCATTAGCTTGCCGATTATCGCCTCAGGGGTTTTTGTTTGGTTCTTTGCACATTCCCTTGACGTCCAGATTTACCAA
Organism: Phaeoacremonium minimum UCRPA7; assembly: GCF_000392275.1. Classification (NCBI taxonomy): domain Eukaryota; kingdom Fungi; phylum Ascomycota; class Sordariomycetes; order Togniniales; family Togniniaceae; genus Phaeoacremonium; species Phaeoacremonium minimum. Next base: position 463,204 of record NW_006921512.1, on the reverse strand, counting down.
CCGTGCATGCACTTACACCAAGTACACCAATGATGCTAGTTGCTAGTGTCCCCGCAAACTACCCCAGGTAGCGCTCCGGGGGAGGAGTTCTAGGAGGTAATCTACCCAATGGAGAGCTGTTGTAGAGCTGGAGTGCTAAGTGGTCCACTGTAAAACCCCCACAAAGCCTGCCATCAAGACGCTAGGGAAATGCACCCCAATCGGGGTCTACTCGGCTAACACACTTCACCCCGTGTCCGGCTGATGCACTGATCGGCTCAGTACTGTACGGAGGACAATGCGGAAGTAGGCCCCAGCTTGGAACAGATGTCCATGTTCTAGCCGACAAGCTTAGACTCAGGACACGATCTCCATATCATATGTGTACTGATACAAGCGGGGGCTTTGAAACAGGTCATCGGGTAAGAAGAAAGCAACACACTATTCAGAATAAACGCCAGACAAACCCTACGTAATATTAGTAATACGTCATTAGCCATGCCGTTGATCCAGGTCAACAATAAGGAGCTCTATTACACATGGTCCTCACCGAATAAGGCCCAGAGGCACCAGTCGGGGCTCACCTTGCTTTTCATCCACGGCCTAGGCTCGTCAAGCTCGTTTTACGCTACCGTTATTCCCACTCTGCTGAGCGCAGGATTTTCATGTCTTGCTCTTGACACAAACGGTATGTAGACTGATTTATCCTAGGTTGCACTTTTAGCTGAGCTAGATACGTGACTTAGGTAGCGGGCTATCGAGATTCACCAACGAACAACAGAGTACAGCTTCCATCGCACAAGATGTGAGCCAGGTTCTATCGAGCCTACACATTGAGGCAGACCGCACGATTGTGGTGGGTCACTCAATGGGATGCATCATCGCCAGCGAGCTAGCTTGCCTTCGCATGCTCGCAGGTGTTGTTCTCATCGGGGCCATCAACCCAACTCCGAAATATGGCGAAGTGTTTAGTAAAAGAATCCAGATTGTGCAGACCCGTAAGTCAGCTGAAACTTTAAGAGAGAGTGCCGGTTTAAGCAGGATTTGCTGACAGTCATTTCTTCAAGAGGGCATGGAAGCTATGGCGGATACAATTCCAATGGCGGCTACGGGATCCAAGTCAAACTCAGTTCATCACGCTTTCATCCGAGCTCTTTTATTATCGCAGAGCCCAGAAGGCTATGTCTCGCTTTGCCGAACTATCATCTCGGCGAAGACACCGTATTACTCCAAGATTAACTGCCCGGTGTTGTTCATAGCTGGAGCAGAAGACCAAACAGCCACTCTAAGTGACACAAGAGATATTATGGCCAGGTATGCCCATATTTCATTTAGGCCTTTGGATAGAGTCATTATTCATTTATTTACAATACTAATTTAAAACCTTTAGCCTCGGGACTGCTGCATCTTCTGTACGTCTTGAGATCCTTGAAGCAGTTGGCCATTGGCATTGCATCGAAGCAGCTGCTGAAGTCGGCAGACTCCTTGTACAGTTTGCACAAGGAGAGAGAGATGTTCGCTCGCCGGAATCTAGTAAATGGCACGTCAGTTACACTTGACGGCATGGAATTGATCGTCTGCTAGGAGCCCGACCGGCATTTGCTTGAGTGGTAACCCCACGGATGGGCTATTTCCGATCAAAGATTGGGGCTCCGGTCATATCAAATTATATAACATAACACCCAGCCAAGGTAATAGAACTAGAGACTAAAAGACGCACTTGTCAAGAATATCTTTCATTTTCTCGTGCCGAGCCAACTTCGCCTACATCGTCCAATTCAACTCACCCTCATCGTCATTGTTTAATAGCTTCGTCATTAACGCATATATCTGTATCATCTTCTAAATTTAACTTGTAGGGCTTGTTTGATACTATAGGGGACCTGGGAATTACGGCTCTCTAAAGTTGAGATGGTTGTTAGATGGTTGATTGAATTTGAATGCTACCTCACCTATAAAACTGCACGTTATCACTGGCACGTTCGCCACCATAATTCTCGTACAACTCGCGAACTAATTGCTTGTCGGTGGTTTGAAAGTGGTGTCAAACTAATGTCGTTGCTAGACGAACTGGTTTCGGGATATTGGTGAGCTTAGTCCCTACATATAAATTGTACGCTGTGTTATGTCGCTTATATACTTAAGGATCTCCGAGGATAAAGATGTTATAAGTGTCTTTAGTAATCATAATAAGTACTTTTGTGAAAGATATGGACTCCCATCATACGTTAAGGCAGATATCATGGCCAACAAGATCATCATTAGGGAAGGCGGGTTGAATTGGGGTGGTGTAAACCTTGGTGACAAGGCTGGTGTTCAGTTCTACCCCAAGCGTCGACTTAGTTGTTTTACCTACTCTTGATAGCGCAACTTAGGTGCTTCCATTCGACGCCTGATGTGATAACTGATGGGATCGAAGATGCAATTATTAAACTGTGCACTTGCTCTCTTCTTTTTTATGGTTCTTTTAAATAACATAGTTGCTGCTGCTTTCGATTTGTTGCCTTTACGTGGTGTCCGACTCTTTTTTTTTATTGCCATGACCTCTTTCTATCGGATGGAAGGTGTAACAATTGGCATCTGTCTATTGCATCAATGATACGCCTTCAGACTCACACCTGGTGCATGTGCACCCTCTCACGCCATTTCATAAGTCCCCCAATCACAGTCAAGACATCGGATGCAGCAATGCAATTCCGAAGGCTGTTGGTGGTGTGGTGGGGGTGTGGTTTGGCCTGAGAAAGAAAGGTCTGGTTCCAATTTAGGAAACTATTAAGTATCAAGCAGGGGTGTGCATTGGTTGGTTGATTTGATGCATCCAAGTCGGACCTGAGGAAGCCAACTCCGTTAACCGAGCCGCTATCTTCAGCCAACGACAGGTATCATGAATTCCATTTCACTCATCCAACCCCTTCTCCGCTTCTGACTGAGAACAAACTTTTCAGAGAATATGGCTGAAGAATCCGCTCAAGGACCCGCTCCGGAGCATCGTCAGGGAGAGGCTGTGGGTGAGGTTGGAGTTGAAGCTGCAGAATCGCCGAGATCAGCACCGCAAACACAGGGAACTACAATCCAGGGTCCTGTGCAGGTGGACGTGAGTCTGTCGTTCGCCCCTCGGATGATCTGTAATTTGTGGGGCCTGACTTGACGTTTCTCGTCTATAGGATGCTGTAGATGACGCCGACGATCCTGGCTATGCTGGCTCGTAAGTCATGTCCCTTGGTCTAGCCAGGCGGCATACTTTATGTAAAACTGCAAGGATCTGACCTTTTCCACAGCGAGGGATCTGCTAGCTATCTCACATCCTTGGGCTCAAGTGTTCTACACTACAAGTAGGTTATACACCAGTGCCGTTGGGAACGCAGCAGACGTTCTAACTGTCAACGTGTGATCTACGTGTAGATACGAGGTTCGCTGAGTACCGAGGCCGTTTGCGCAAGTGTGGATAATATCCGCTTCACTGCTGACGATGCCCCAGAACGGCCGCCGTTACCATGCATTTCGAGAAGGCGCATACCTCATGGTAGGTCGTGTCACAGTCACTTGAAGATGCGATGGGCAAAGTAGGATAGGCTATCTCTTGTACAAATGCTAATGTATGTTTTCATAGCCTAATGATGACGACGAACAGGACCGGATGGACTTGGGACATCACGTATATCGCCTGCTGCTCGGAGGAGAACTCTATCTTGCCCCAATCAAAGAAAGTCCTCACCGAGTTCTCGACTTGGGCACCGGCACCGGTATCTGGGCAATGGACTTTGCAGAGTTAGTCCCACTTCCTCCACCGCCGGCAAGACATGTCACTCAGTCAACCAACTTCCCTCTTGTTGAGACTGTTACTCACCATGCGGAATATCATTAGTGACCATCCGTCTGCGGAAGTCCTCGGGACTGACTTGAGTCCCATACAGCCCAAGTGGTATGTAGAAGAAGCCCATGCTAGGAGGTCTGGTTTCTCTCTTATCCTAGTCGCGCTCACCTAGACAGGACTCCACCCAATTGCATTTTTGAGGTCGATGACTTCGAATCAGAATGGACCCACCGTAAACCTTTCGACTACATCCACGCCCGGGAACTAGGAGGGTGCATATCCAACGACGAGAAGCTCTTCAGGCAAGCTTTCGAGCATCTAGCCCAAGGAGGATACTTCGAGCTTCAAGCTACCCGGCCAGGCCGTTTTCTCTCCGACGACGGCACGGCCGAGCTGGCCACCGATGCTCAGTTTTGGATGACCACCATCTGCGAGGGTGCGGGCCGATTCGGCAAGCCCCTGGACAACGCGCACGAGTGGGTAGAGAAGCTGAGGAGTGTGGGATTCGTGGATGTCCAGGAAGAAATTCGCAAGGTTCGTTCATCATGATTTTTCTCTTCCCACCAACTAGGCCCTCTATTCCTTTGCCTGATTCAGGACTGAGGCGCCTTACATGATGGCGGCGTCTCCTTAAACCTGCCTGCCTTCTGGGAGTTTCAATGCTCAAAGAATTCTGTCGAAACAGGTACCCATTGGCTCTTGGCCAAAAGACCCGACGCTTAAAGAGATTGGAAAAGTTCAAGCTTTCCAAGAGTCTCAACTAATTGAATCCTACACACCCGGTATCTTCTCCCGCGTGCTTGGTTGGGGAGAGACGGAAATACAGGTGCTCATCTCCAAGGTGAAGAGAGATCTGAAGAACCCTGCATTCCATCTCTATCTTCCAGTCTACTTTGTATGGGGCAGAAAACCCTGAGCCGAGCAATGCTCAGACAGAGATCCATACCTAGCATGCATGAATTATAAAGCATGACAGGGTCCACTGGGGTGCGATGGAGGAAGCGTGGCCAGTCATCTGGCAGCTATGCAGCGCCACTTGCCTCACTTCACTGTATTCACTTCACGAGTTCCCAATGACAGCCAATCGTATAGCATCCAAGACAAGTAAGAGCCAAATATCAAATATCAATCACCGAACGTCTCGTGCGTACGCGGCCGGCCGCCCGGTAGGTAGTTTGCCAGTGATCCCTTTTGGTTGTGATGTGGGGTAGCTCCTGGCAATCTAGTCTGCCGTCCAAACGTCATGCACACACGGAAGACCCTACAGTTTCTTCATCACGATTGTTCCTCGCTCGCTCTGTCTCCGTGTACCTCGTGCATTGATGAGAAAATTAGGTGCAGTTGCGAGGGGTGTCATGGGCTAGGCATCGCGTCGACGCCTAGCTTTCTGCCTTGATTCATTACAATTGATCCATTCACCAAGGGCATGAAAGCCTATCTAATCGACTACTCAAATACGAATTCCTGTCGTCGCCAATCCGATTAGTCGGGGCGGGATATATCAAGGCCTGGTCGAAATATGGCGCCGGCAGGGGTTGGCCGTTGACACAGTCGGCGATGTGGCGCGCGAGGTCGGAGTGGGCGAGGAGTTAGAGCATAAGCGGCGCGTAGTCGATCATCTTGCCGGCGAGACTTTGGGCTGTGAGGTTCTAGTCGGTGGGAAACGACAACGACTTCGCGACGACGGTGTTTGATGACATTCGCTACGTCGGCGGAAGCCGCTGCTGCTTTGAAGAGGCATCGATGCCGTCACGAGAATTTCGGCCATGACGCTCGAGGGCGGGTTTGCGAATCGATTGGTAGATGAAGTAACCAGACCGAGGCAGGGCCACCCTGAATGCGCGGGTATTGCCAACAACGCGCGTTGCAGCCGGTGAAGTCCATCGTAGTGCGAGAGTGCCCGATCACGCCGCGCTAACGATGCCTCTTGATGCAACTACCCGTCCTATAGTTCATTACCAGCTTCCTCGGGCGATGTTGTCGCGTTTTCGGCTTTCATTAGCGGCTGGCACTGTGGCAGAGTTGAGCATACTCTCGTCATTAGGAAGCTCAAGGTCCAATTCGCCGACTAAAGTTCCTTTGCGTTCTACTCAAGAGAGGCTGGTCCACGCTCTGCCTTGTTCCCGATGCCTACGAAATTCGCTGCAACATGGCGCTCTTGGTCCTACCGACCTATCGGAAGACGCCGTCATCGAGAACTTCCTAGACAACGAGTTGCTGTTGCTTGTACAGGTCATCGTTTCGCTTGATCGGGTTCAACGATCGGCTACGGACCGAGTGACATGTCGCTGCTTGTGAAACTGGTCACGAGCGTCTTGGAAGGGTTGTATGGAGAGGTGATGTCGCGCCTGATGTTGCCGTTCAAGTCGTGTCAGGCAACCTACAGAACAGGAAGCCAGCTCGAATGACCGGCGCCGATAGCCTCGGGAATGTAACGTTCGGCCCATGAGATGAGGAACGAATGGACCAGAGCGAGGGCAAGGGAGGGGTGCTGGTTGTTTAGCGCATTGTTGTTCGGCTATGTCTTCATCATCGACACTGTTATTCAAATCTGTTTGTGTGTTTATCGTACGAAATGACAGTGTTGTTTTGGGAACGCTAGAAATCGGAATGGGGCGGACCTGTGGATGGGGTAATCCGTTACCTAATTGCGGGAACTCCACACCTCACTCCTCAGGGCAAAACACAAATTGTCTTGATTTTGGAGCTTTCGCGAAGAGTTTCTCTCTCAACCCTTCCCCCGTCTCATTTGGAGTTCAACGTCGTCAAGCGATCAAAATATTGCAGTAATTGTTCAGGAAGTCTACTTTCAGGGGACTAGGTTACTCCAAGCGGGGAGTCAAATAGCTCATTGACCTCAAGGCGCGACTCTCGCCCCCACTATCATAACATCGTCCATCCTATTATCTGTATCTGCCCGAGAAGTTGCTGTAATATGATAAGACTTTCCGGTCCTCAGATAACACGCTTTAGGAACGCTTCGAGAATGGCATTCTACCGTGCTGAGATTCGCCACGGGGGGGCAGGATGCACTCTGCTGTCACCACACTCTAGCGTAACATGGACGGCGCGTGGGAACCTCGTTGAGTTAACGCCACGACTGACATTGGCGATGACTAGAAGCGCAGGTGGCGTGTAACTAGCCATCAAGGTCTGAACGTAAGCTCTTCAGTTGTGTTTACTGTTTTGAATGCCGCAATAGCGAGTTGTAAGTTTCAAATTTTGCTCTATTTAGCAAGCAGTCATTCAAATTCGACTTCTGTTTCTGTGCTTCATCTCCACAGCATAGAGGTCTCATTCACATTGTCTGTGGCGAGTACAATCAGATACCCCTTCCTGATCCGCCGTAGTTGCAACCATGGCGTGTTTCTTAGATTCCATGAGCTCAACCCAAGCTATGACAGAAATGGTGTCCAAAGCGACTGAATTCTAGGTTGCCTTGGCATGGATATTGATGTTGGCCTGGGCTTTTGGTACTGCCTGCTCCCCAACATCCACCATTGTGGTGCATCCAACCGATACTTGAGTTGCTTGGGATACTCCAGGCGTGACGTGCAGTCCGCCAAATAGCACATCTGCACATCCTTGAAAAGGATAACACGAATCTTCCGCCGAATATCGAGAGTATGGTGCAGAGTTGTGGGATAAGAGTCTATCACGAGATATTCATTCATGCCTTGTACCGTGACTGAAGCTAATGTCACCACCGCCATCCACTAATGTGGTCGACAGAGTGTGCTGGCGACTTTTTCGGCGGTCATGTCCTACGTCTTGCGAAGAATGATACCCTCGATGTGGTAAATGAGCCGACTGGGCTAGGCGACGGCAGTGGTAGGTTGTCGGAATATCATACGGTTGCTGCTGGCAGAGCTGTGAGCGCGAGGATTGCCTTTCCAAATTAGGAAATCTCAAGCAATGAATAGCTTCGATCAACTGTTACCCTTATTTTAGGTGCCGGTGTGCTTGGAGGGAGCGCGGTCAGGTCTGTGTGGGCGTGAGTATCTAGGTAGCCTTTGTTTGCATCGATCAAAAGGAGAAAGAGCGAGAAGAGCTACCCAAGCGTCTAATCGTTCCTTCCTCATTTCTCCATCTCTGTGGCCCATAAATCGAATGTCGTCTTAAGCAGCAAAGTATCTCATTTTGGATCGTCTTCGGATTTTCACAGGTCAACCATTCGAGCGCTACATGCTTCCTTCACGATTCCCCAACCTTAGACCTTGTCACATTTTGACGAATCTGCCGTCTGGCAAGCATTCCCGTCACTCGTACACCCAACCCCGACGATGGAATACGGCTCATGGTGGCTCCAGCAGCAGCTGCGCAACAAGGAGCCACCGACTTGGTGCCCAGAGTTTACTCCAGGTCAGAAGATCACGATGAGGGAGCTATCCAACGACGTACTCATGGAGATCCTCGATCACTGCGCCATCAATGACATGCGCCATATGTCTATGGTCAGCATGTTATTCCGCGCGCTCTGTATCCCGAAGCTGTTCCAAGCCGTGTCGATTGGGAACCGTGACACTCACCCCCACAAGGCCATCATGAGCTTGATGGTGTCCAAGGACCTCCTCCCGGCCATAAGGTGATTGCCTACTCCATTTTATCCGTCTCTTACACTTATCTCTAAACTCTCGCTTCAAGATCCGTATCCTTCGGCTCGATCTATCATCGACCCGAGAAAGATGCGCCTAGCGCCGAAGATGTCGCAGCCGCAATGTTCCAGCTCCTCGCCGCCGTGCCGAAGCTGATTGAGGTCAAGTGGAGCATTGTCCCAGACATCGATCGAGTCATTCCTGCTCTCGAGAAACTTGTCGCAAAAGATGCAACTTTCGTACAGCGAGTTCGCAGCCTTGGCATTCCTCCGCATGCACCAGTGTCTCACGTTCTTTCTGGCCACTTTCCCAACTTAGTAACTCTCGATATGCCAGTGGCTAAATCAGCCTTGCGAACACCGGGCTTGCAAGCCCTCAGATCCTTGAAGAGCTTAAGAGCACTTGCACTTGACCACGAATACTCGGAGGGCGGTTGGCGTCCGCGTGACATCCAGTCTCTGTTAGACCTGATACCTGATATTGAATGCCTGGTTCTCAGAGGGGAGTTAAAGAATACAAGGGTGTCTGTAGGTCTCACACTACGCCTTGTGAGTCCCCTGCGGCACTAAAGCTGAAGGCTAACTCGTGACGCCCAGGACCTCATTGACACATTCGCCGATTTCCCCAAGCTAAAGCGTCTAGCTCTTCCCTCCCACCAGGTCGTTCATCCTCATCCAAGATTTCAGGATGACCGGCTTCTTGACGAGATTGAGTTCCTCAAGGAGAATCATCCACTCAATGAAGACGAGAAACCAATGGCGAGCTCTTTTTAGCCTGTGTCCCGAGTTGGAGTGCATCATTTTCTACGTCAGCAGCATCACTCAGCAGATGTATGTTCCTGGTTTCGATGAAGACGAAGACATGATCATTGCTGTATCGGTGGAGGATTTGTACAGCAGTTTCGAGAATTTCAAAGCAAGTCCAGACTATTGGGATGGCGAACTCCCAGCAGTGTTCTGATACCGAGCATACGCGAGGCTGTTATACCACGATCACAAATCGACATTTGCTCATTGTCACGTCAAGAGGCCCCGTTATAACAATTGCAAGCTGCTTCGCTATGGAATATGAGGGACAGGCCATGTCTTCCCAGCTGTCTCCCCGGCATTTCCCAGAATTGCCACACACAGACAGGAGAGACCAGAATCCGACATGTGTATACAGAGGCGCAATTAGTAGTAATAATCAATGAACAAAGGACTATAAACAGTGCCAAACATGTGCTTTCCAGGATTCGTGATGACAAGTTGTCAATCTGGCAATCATCGGCCAAAACAGTCCATTGACAACGCACTATCAGTGAAGCTATTCTACATTGCCATCAAACGTGATGTGCATTTAAGTCGTTCTTATCCGTCTTTGAGTTTTTCGTGTCGTATGACGTACATTTCCTTGTCTCTAGGAGAAATATCAGCTTCTTTCTTTCCCAGCGCCGGCAACATCTCAACCACCCCTTCACATAGCGGACTTAATCCCGCGAGATCTTTCAAAACACGTTACAATCAGCTCATCTACGATTCACCTGGCAGGTTGCCCACAATCTAGTCACATATTGACCTTGTGACGCAGTGTCGATCGCTGTGGCGGTGATTCTGGCAAGGGGCCAATGACTCAAGTTGGTCAGTGGACCACACGTTAGGATGCGCCACAACTCATAGGATTTAGAACTCTCAGGTACGGTGTTCAATGCATTTACTCAGTGCAGCCCTGAATGGCAGTTGGGTACTCTGCCAGTTTCGCTGTGTGTAGATTACTTGTTGACTGAGATCCAGCGACTGCGCAATACATTGCGATAACAAACACAGGAAAGGTATCGGAGTACATACTGAGATATGCCTATCATAACTAAACTCGTTGATGCAATACCAAATAACATGCAGGGTCGAGTGCTGCCCAGGGTTACTATCATTGACTACTCTCCGTAGTTACCTCAATCCTGCATGGTCAACACACTGGAAGGGCCTTGCAGAGCTCACACAGCAATAACATAAAGCTCTGCTCAATTTCTAGAGCGACCGTTGGCCTAACACCTTCCTGCTTTCATTGCGCTTAACTTCCTCGGCTTTTTCCACCCTCTGATTTTCTGCTCTCTCGTTGACGGGCCGCTTGTATTGAGTTTACTGCCTTAAAGGTAACGATTGATCTTCTCGGCAAGTGTACCTCCTGGCGCAATCGAGAGCAGCACGTGAATTATCGATCCTTACCAACCATACTTTGGTGAGCAATCCTCAGACCAGTTCTCGATCATGCCATGGTCTTCGTCCACCTTTCCCCATGCGATCATATCCGTGCCATAACGTCTGGCTATATACCAAGAAGGCCAAGTGCCTCGAGCCATGACAACGTCCACTAACGGCATACGTTCCAGGAGTGTCTTGGAGAACTCATTGAAGACATGGTCCATTTCCACTTCATACTCCCAGTATTCGAAGGGTAGATAAGGAGGATCCAGCGTGACTTTGAGATGAGAAAGTTTCTCAAAGTTGTTGAGCGCGGCGATGATGTGGGCTATTCGACGATACTGGAGAGCATTACGGGCAGACAGTCAGCAAGTGCCCGAACAGAAGGGTTTCTTTCAAAAGCATTTTGCCAATAAGTGGATTGTACTCACCGCAACTGATTGCAAAAGATCGTCCCAAGGCAGTTCCGGATACCCTCCAAGGGACAACTTCTCGAGCTGAGGGAAAGACCTTTGAATGATTCCAATTGGCAGCGTTTCAATTGCAATTGTATGGCTGATGTGAAGATTGACGAGGAACTTGGCATGGATCGGCATGTGAACCAGACAGAAGGGAGACGGCACGTGCAGGCTTCTCATCAGGTCAAGGATGAATCGATCCTTCACGATTGGCCACGAACGATCACATATTGTCAATGATTCGATCCCAATGCGAGGATCGGGGCCGAGCGCGTTATGGAAGTCTTCAATCTGGCGATTGGAGAGACCAGAGAGGTCGAAGTGCAGGTGTTTGACCTTGCCAGCCGAATATATAGCTAACAATACGGCCACTAAGCGTCTCACAAAAGCTGGACAAGGAATCACATTTGACTTTCTGGGCAAGACGATGAATCGAGCTGATCTAGTGACAGTCAGTACCAGAGAGCTAATGCCCACAATGAAAAGGTTATCTAGATCGAACCGTATGTGAGTGAGGCTAGTCGGCAGCATATTTCCTGCATTGACAGATGACTCCAGAGGCGCCAACATCCAAGACATGACTGTTTGTGGCTCTCGGAAAATTATCGCCTTCCAGCGGGCTGAAATGCAGATCCTGTAGAGAACTCGGCAGCTCAGGCGAAGGGCAGGGAGAGAAGACTTGTTGACGAACGTGACGACGGTCACAAGTAGCTCGCGCGTCAAGTTGAGAAGGGGAAAGTGGCGGTCACTTGTACTCTGCTTGGGAGATTGAAGTGGTTGAGCGGTAGCATAACCGAGCAACCGGGCGATTTCCGTTTTGCGCGTCATGGGGGTGGGTTGGAGGAATCGTCGACGGTAATATCCAGATCGCGTAGTTCGAGTGACGATGCACCAAATGATGGGAATGGCGACGACGGCAACGGCAACGGCAAGGCTGTTGAGAGAGGATTGGCTTGACGGGTGGAGGTCGATTTTTAAATGGTGTTGGTAAAGTCGCGTAGAAATTTGTCCTAGCAACCGACTAAGAACAGCTGCTCCTTCCTTCAATGCACTTCTCAGCAACTTTCCATGACATGGTAGAGCAGCTAACCATGAAGTGAGCAATCACTCATGTCCTCTCTGGTTGATTCAAATGGCCATTTCATTATCTGACCCCATTCAGCATTATTCCTCGATCCACTCAACCTGCGTTTAATGGGCCCGCGAGCTTCCGAGTCTCTGCAAAGTCCTCTGAGACAGTGCTGAAAATGGTGCTATTTTGGTGTGGGTTAATGCTGCATAAGGTTGCTTGATGGGCCGTGATTTAACAGGGAGGAGACCAAGACCTAGCCCTGCTGGCCATAATGATGATGATGTCTTTTCTTGAAATGCTACTTAGCCTCATGTTTGCGTCCATAAATGGGTGGGAATAAATGGGCATTATGTGTGGGAAAGATGCATTTGTCAGTTCAATTTTCACGAGAAACCTACTTTCCTTTTCTATCGTCACCGAACATACGAACAAATATGGCATATGCCTCTTGACTTTGTGGTTATGTCCGTGAATCCTGTTTAAAAACGCAATTCATCTCAGCGCTAGTAGCCTACGAGGCTGATGGTACTCCCATATCTCGTCGGTGGTGGGAGGGAAAGACGTCAAGGAAAGCTATAGCATGGCACTAAGCCGCCAACTCAACTAACTGGAGTTTGCAGGTATACGTATAGAGAAATAGGTTATGATTACAAAACACATAGTGAATAGCGAGTGCGGATATTAGTTTTTATGGATTATAGCCACTACTTCGGGTTCACCGCCAACCGCGAGAGGAATCTTCAAGGATGTGATAGCATGTCAAGGTACTGCCTCCGAGTTCAAACCATTTACATCAAAAAGTACATATTTCTAGTGTCAATATGTCTGGGTCACTTTCCACTATGGAGATGCTGTGGATTGTAGAGTTATTAACCATTGCGCTATAGCTTTCTGATCCCTGTCTCTCGCCGCTACTCTCTTCTTGTTGAAGAGAATCGCAGCTTCACTATAATTCGAAGCCATTTGATCGTAACAATCATTGCATAATTTCATTTCCAGACTTGAAATAATAACTGTAATATGTAATATACAAGGAAAACAAAAACAGCTAACTATTAATCAATCTCTAAGGAATCAGTGACAAAAGATTTTAGGAACCCTCTAACATGAGTGAAAACGCACAGCATGAAATGTCCCCGAACAATTCATATGTCTACAGAACGGATCCTGTCACTGGTGATCTCGTTATATGAAGAAAGCAGCTTCACCATCTTGTAGAAATATTTCACAACATAGGCTAAATTTGCGTAAGGTTGGAGTCGGGCGTCATTTAATGTCTCATATATAGATCGCTGTTTGCGGATCCATTAATTAGCCACGGCGCATGATATCCGTGTTGCTTGCTCTTCACACTCCCTACGAGCTTGCGTCAATCTAACGAAGGCATCTTTGACTCAAACTAAGACGACGACAATAGTAATGGGCTGTCGAATCATTCATCTTGCACCCTCTCTTCAAAATAAGATATATGGTGTCCGAAGCAAGATTGCCTGCTCACAGAACATACCTGAGCTGTTGCACTATGTTTTGTCTTCAGTGTGTTTGATGGAGGTATCATGGATGCTCTTCGACTGTGATCAAACTTGATGTGAATCTCAACATGAGCTGCTGTGAGGTCAATTGAAAGTTCGAGCACAAAACTGCAGTACGGAAGTCCTCTTCCAACATACATCAAAAACTTCATAGTGAATTCGGCGCTTTCGACGGTTGTATTTTTTGCTCGCTGCGACGGATAAGCCAGGCTGTTGAGGTAGGATACAACCGCAAAGAACCGTCCCCGGCCTCTAAACTCCGCACTTGGCCACAGCAACCATGCATGCACCCCGCATTCCGGAGATTTACCAAAAGGCTTGACTTTTTGCTGCAAAGCACTTAAAACGGGATACCAAGTAACTGCCGCGAGCTAGACAAGACGATATTACATTCATATAGCCTCTTACACTAGATTGGACCACGAATGGCATACCCTACATTTAGCCGGACGCCTAGAAAGTACAAATAGTAGCGTGGCGTCGGTCGCCAAGAAGAGCATATCCTCGCAAAGGTTATTTCCTACCTCAAGTCAAGCGAGACATTAAGGGAGAGACAGGAAATAGAAAAAGCTGCCAAGATATTGACCATTATGGTTAACATCAGCTATGTCGCAGTCGCCATCTCGGCCATTACCGGGGCTCTTGCAGCACCTACTCCTGATCCTGATGCGCCAGACTTCATGATTGGGCCTGCCAATTTGGCTCGCCGCCAAGATTATAATCAGAATTATAAGACTGGCGGTAATGTTAACTTCTCACCTTCGAGCAATGGGTACTCTGTGTCTTTCTCCGGAGCTGGGGATTTTGTTGTAGGCAAAGGCTGGAAGACGGGGACAACCAGGTAGGGTGGATATTCACCTTAGGCTCATATATATTTGCAGAGTTACTTACATGCATTCAGAAACATCACGTTCGATGGCTCAACCTCTCGCTCAAGCGGGACTGTCCTCGTCTCTGTGTATGGGTGGTCTCGGAACCCCCTAGTGGAGTACTACATCCAAGAGTACACATCGGACGGCAAGGGGTCCGCACAGGGGACGAAGCTAGGAACTGTAGAAAGCGACGGCTCCACGTACGATATCTGGCAGCACACACAGGTTAACCAACCTTCAATTGCCGGTACGACTACGTTCACACAGTACATCTCTAATCGACGTGATGCGCGTCCGGGCAGTGGTACAATAACGACAAAGAACCATTTTGATGCGTGGGCTAAACTGGGCCTGAAGCTGGGCAGCATGGATTATCAAGTCTTGGCGACCGAGGGGTGGGGCAACGCTGGAGGCAACTCGAAGTATACGATCACTACGTCGATAATCAGATAATTAGTTACCGTTCTTTGTTAGGGCAGGGGTACACTAGAGTGAAGTCTCATCGCATCAGGGCGGGAATAGATGCACAGTGCTCGTGCTAGCGATTTTAAGGGCAGTGAAAATATAGTCAAGTCTTGTCTTGAGGAGCATGATGGGCCAGCAATGGGTTAGGCGGCAAATTTCGTCTTTTAGCAAGTACGCGAGATTCTAAGATTCTAAATCTAAATTTGCAAAAGGGGGGCAAAAGCAAGACCTTTTTCATCGTCAGCCCACAATTCAGCCACTACCTGTACTGTTCATCGTGCTGCCGTCAGGATCTTCTGTCGGTAAACCCTTCATACAAGAGTCGGCAAACCAGCCACAAAATAAATTACGTGTAGTAACCCTCAATAAACACCTCTGCGAGTAGTCATTCTCCCAATCTCCCAAGCCACCACTTACATAGTTCTGGTTCCATCCTAATCGAGAGCCAGTCAAACTGTCTTGCTCTGACCCTTCTTCAATATGTTAGCGAGGAGGCCATAATTTAGAACCGCGAGTAGAACCCAAGCTCAGCCTTGGCCTCTTTATCCACCCACTCAGCATCGAGTGCGAGCAACAACGCAACCACCGTTCTATGCGAGCGGTCTTTGTACCTAAGTCCACTTCCTCAATTGCCTTTGCATTGCTCCCGGCAAGAAGGCTCTTTCACTTCGTAATGGTCATCACCTCCAGATTTGGCATATCTCTAGTGAAAGGGTCGGGCACATCAACACTGGCGTGAGCAGTGAAATGGAATGCACTTCGTCTAGCTTCCCGGGGCGGTACTCGTTGAAGAATTCGCCACTATCAGAGAAATCGGCTTCGTTGTTCAGCGTTCGTCTCGTGTCAACTAGCCATGCCAAAAGAGCAGCATGCATTAGCGGCTGCAATGTGCATTCCAGTCGCCTCAGACGACGTGCCCAAGTCGCTGAGCAGTGTCGCTACTCTGATACAACTCCGGTTGTTCTCCAGTTGCATAGGAGGTAACTCTTCGCTCGACAAGCTACTTTAGTCGCTGTTGGTGGGATGGTTGCATGGGCATCCTACCACAGCTCGTCACTATTAAGCAGACGAGGCATACTATGTCTAGGAATTGTGAGCTACGGAATCATGCATCTTGCAGAATAATCTCTTGAGACCAGTCGGCTCTCAATTCTACCAGAAGTCGTGCCGTGCTATCGCAGCCGATGGCCAAAGCGGCATGTAAGGGCGTGGTGATAGGAGCGGAACCGGGTTCCCGAATCCTTTCACCATGTATTATCAGCCGCATATGCCAGCTACGACATACAAGAACATGCCGTGCGGTAGAGTTGATATAATCTCCATATGTGGTGAGTGATCGAATATAGTCGCCACGTCCTTCTTGTGCTGCTCTATGCAAAGCCGTACGCCAGCAGGCATCGATAGTAAGCGTCGAGTCAGGCTCGCCTTCCTCATACCAAGGACGAGGCCTCCATCGCATGTGACCCAAGTCATGCTGGAAATGATATGGAAGTGTGTATCAGAATGCGGAAGTAACGGATGCAGGTATCAATGTATCGTCGAGGGCATCAGAAAGGGCAGATGCACAAGACATTTACGATGTGGCCATTGTCATCACTTGAGCCCTCCTTCGTCCAGGCTTGCTAAAGCAGGATGAGTATATCTAGGCGAATTCGCTCAATAGCCCACAAGACCATAGGTATTGGGTGTGAGACTGAGGTAGGCGAGAGTGTGGGAGGCGGCATTCGCAATACTCGCTACCTCCTATCATCCTTGACAACCTTGAAATCTGCCAGTTCCAACAAACTGTGATGAACCTGCTCGTAGGTCTCGGCAGTCGCAACTATGTCGGCAATTTTGCAGTGTTTTACTAGGCCAATCGATAAAATGAGTTCATCAGGAAGCCTTAAGAAGTGTGCTTGTAGCAGTTCGCCATCGTAAATGTAGTAGGGGAACGTTTCGAGTGTCTCGAGAATGTAGCTCGACCCTCGTTTTCTTCCCGCTCGAGAGTGGTGTTCGTTCGTCATGTTGTTGATTCGTATGATATTGGATCCAATCCCGTGTAGAGTCTGGTTCGACCACCACAGCCGACGAAAGGCTGACGGCTTAGAATATGGAGACGCAAGATTGCTTCACGTAGATGTGGCTGATCTCGTGAAGTCGCTAGATGACAAGTGTCCGTCGGGGAGATAGTGATTGTTGAGGCGCAAATACCGGATCTTGCCTAGTCTCAAATCAATAGGGCAAATATCCGGGGCAAGCGTTGCGACTGGGATGAGTGAAGAGAAGATGGGCGGGCGTTTGTGTGTTGAGTAAAGTTTGCGTCAACTGACACGAGAAGACAGACAAACTAAGTGGTTGCGGTGGACTTGGGCTCTAATCAGGTGGGATCGTAGGTGGGAAGAGAACGATTCTGTGCCAAAACGCGACGATAGTGAAGCGTCCGAGCCCGTGATAACTGCTCGCCGACTAGAAAAAAATGGTAGATAATCGGAATGGGAAAGACAAGAAGAAAATGGGGGGCTGCAATTCCAAAGAAACAGCATGTGCCGCGATTTGGACTGCTGTTTTTGGATGGCTGGAGGGTTCAATTTTCAGCAGTAGAAATCTCCTCGATAAGTACATCTCTGGCGGGGCATATGTATCTCTTGGTGTTAAGAGTAACAGGATAGCACCCTCCCCCCCACTGTACACCTGCATCTGCAGCAGTGTAGTGGGAAGCCAGAATCAGGGCTTCACATTTTGTAGTGTCAACGCTCGCAGTTATGGAGGCTGCGGGCCTGGCCTAACAAGTTGTCCGCCCGCATCTAGGCTTGAAACAGTAGACTTGGTCACACTTGAAATTTGTTGTTGACAACAATAGCTTGCATTGATCCTAAGAATCTAGTAGCTAGGATCTATGGATTCGAAGTCTTGCTTAGCATTGGTGCTGGTTACTTTATCTAAGCTGATTATATAGTCATCTAAGCTGTCGTATCTCCTGTAGAGATAGTATATACGATTAACTTTATGATATTTGGTAGGTTTTATCTTATAATTATCGCTTTCTGTCTTACACTCTCTAATAATGACTCCTTAGCCTAGATTAGAGATATCGCCTTTGGTTTGTCCATTAGTGATGCTGTATTTATCAATAAGGCTACCGTTGGCCTATCCGCCCTAATGCCCGGGATCTCTTGAGCCAACCTGCAGCTTGCAATCTCTGGAACAAGCGGTACATTCTTCCAGTCGCTTTTAGAAGATCCGCGCGACAAGGCCATACAGGCGATCGTCGAAGCGATGCAGAAGGTCTTCATTCCTGTCTATGTTGGTGCAGCCGTCTGCCTTGTGGTCTCTGTATACTTCACGGCAAGTCTCCGTCTTTTAAAGAAAGCTGCCGTATGATCAAGTGCTAATTGGCTGGTTTAGCAACGGAAACTGTTCAAAGATGCTATAGCTATTGCCGTATGATAGCTTTAGGTCGCCCGTCGTTGTGTCTAGGCTAAGGGAGTGTTTGTGTTTGTAGACACACTCTATTTGATGGCCGTTCAAGGTTCTAGTTAAATCTAAGAGGCCTCCATACAGGCCAACTCTTGATAGATATCTATACTAAAGTTTGGTAGAGAGAGAGGAGGAACCAGTTGCAAAGTTGAAGTGTTGCTTTTGTCCGAGGTTGGCATGGATATTGTGCTCTTTAGACGAAGTAGAATTTTTCTTTATTTGAAATTATAAGCCATCTACCGCTTCTATAACGTTATACTGACATGTCTTTAACCTTGTTGCTTCCGCTCCGCAGCTGATCCCGGAGGCGGCGTTCCTCCTCTATCACTGGCAGTGTCCCAATAGAGAGACCAGAGACAGCGTCGCTATGGAACCGGCTGTTCTCGTACTTGATACTATTCGCAAATTCCTGATCCTTCAGCTCCTTGACATATTCATAGAGGTATAGAACATACACCGCCATAGTAGTCTGCAGGTGACTGTCATGGGGCGCATCAAGCAGCTTAGAGATCAGGCTGTTGAGTAACGTCGGCAGCGATGGGTAGAACTGATTCTGTGAGGCGGCAGATACAAGCTCCTGAGCGGGAAAATACCATTCAGCGGCTGGGAGGAGGACGGTGCTCACCATCCAATATGGTGCTGCCGGATCCGGAGCTGGGGGGTTCAGCCGTCGGCGTTGAACTTCAGGGTGCCATAGTAAAAAATGAGTAAGAGTCTCAGGTGGCTCGGATGCGTCTGTCCAGCCATCCTGAGCCAGAATCTGTCTTGCCTCGTCTATGTCGGCTACAAGTACGTATAGGGAGAAAACCTCCGTGGGAACTCCGTAGTGAGCCAGTGCATCTTCGAACCAGAGAGTACAGGGAATGCCGGCTTTTTGCAGTATTACGCATGGCTGATGTCTCGTAGAAGTTCGACTTGTCATGATGTTTTCTGGAGTGATGACGACGAAGACAATGGATCTTGCGCTAGGAATACTTGTCGTCTCGCGAGTGTGGGCCTTTCGTAGGTGACGGGATCATAGAGCGGTGCTTCGCGGGCTAACCATAAGGCCACCAAATAAGAAATAAGTGACAGCCACCGGGCAGTGCTACTGTTGAGATGAAGTCACATGATATTGGGCGACCAACCGCTGTCTCGAGTTTCATTTGCCGCCTGAGAGGGGCCGTGAGCGGCTAGCAATCCGGTCGGCCAGGAATTACGAGGCCGAAGAGTTGTACTAGCGGGTCGCATTGGCCGTTCGGATCTGTGACCAACTTAGACTCAGCCCCCCAACTGCCTTCCATGGCAGCAAGATATCTTAGGAATTAACCACTAAAACTAGGGCCCTATCTGACTCCTCCAATTACAATGCCCTGGACTTATACGGCCAGAACGGTCGACAATCAACTAAAGAGCAACCAACATTGTTTTATCTGGAATTCGAATATGGCAGTTAGAGGAGTTCGTTTCCAACCTCTAAGACAATTCGACCTCTTCGGCGGCTATCATCAAGATTATCAACAGCTATCTTATATATATACTTTGACTTCCTCTCAAATATGTAGTCTGTCGAATATATAAAGGGACAACTATTTCTATTAATGTTTGATAAACATATTCTTATTAGACTTTCTTTTATCTATGACTATTATCTCTATCTTATAATTTCATCTTTGATAAGCCCCTTCATTCCCAGATATATAACCCGGTTGTATTTATAGCCCTTTCTATTTCCCATGTCAAATACAGAAAATGTCCCAGGACCCTTTTCTATATGGCTCTGGTGTGGTATCTCTAGCCCAAAGGGATCCCGATCTGTTGACAAGAAGTGCTGCCACTGCCGTAGCATCTGCTATGAATAATGATTGCTACGCTCTTGTTGGAGGAGCTGCCTGTGCTATGCTTGGCTCAACTCACGTAACAATGGATGTCGACTTTGTTGTTCCACAGGGTCATACCAGATCCGTACGGAATAGACTCCGAAACCATCCGGCCTTCGAAGTCGAACCTTGAACCAACCATACCAATTACATCCAGCCTGGGTCAAATCCGGTGGAAATTGAGATTCTTGCTCCACCAGGGCTGTTTAAAGGCTAATTCTCTCCCTCCACACCATGCGTGGTCGTCAACAATGTCAGAGTCCTAAAACCCACGCTGATTCTAGATGCAAAATGTACATCCATCTTCGGCCGTGCCAATGAGAGTAAGAAGGGAACGGATGTAGCGGACATCCGATTCCTTCTCACTTATATCGCCCAAAATCGAATTCCTGTGGGATCAAAGGTTCCGAATGCCTCTAGCTAATTTATCATATGGTTCATAAGTAACTATGATAGCAAGGACCTCTTCCAAAGAGCGGGGTTCACTGTTCCAAACAGTATGTTTTCTTCTTTTTCTCCTTCTTCTTTCGCTTTTCAAACTCCTTGCTTTATGGATACCTCCATTCACCTAGTCTTAGCCTATTCTTACATCCTTTATACTTCTCTGCTTTTTGAATCATATACTAAGCTATAATGAATATTAGGCAGCCTATAGGCTAGCTCTAACTCTACACAGCCGGCAGGAAATAGCAGGCAAAACACAGGATGGATATTAGATAAGTAGGAAAATCGTTATTACCGTTACGTTAATGGTAAGGTAGAATAGCAACAAGACGGTAGCCTATCCTCCTCCTTGTCACAATCAGCCGGGAATCGCAGGCAGAATACCGAATGGATATTAGATAGAAAGACTAATCGGTATTATTGTTACATAAATGGTAAGACGGTATGGGCATAAAACTAGTTTATCTTCCTCCTACTTGGCGACAGCGACTTCCTATTTCTGGCCACTGTTATAGGAACCATAGTCATCTATAGGTAGGACTGACTTTAGCGACTTGACGGAGCTTGATGCTGCTGCTGACGTTCGGCCGATTGGGGAGCTTAGTTAATTCATACCTAATTTTATCCATATTTGTCTCTCTAGAAGTGCCGTCAGCAACACATGACATGGAGTTCTTCACCACATAACTAAGGAGCCAAGATATCACATTTTGTCAGTATAGCAATATTTCACACTTATATACGTCCGTCTATATTCACCACGTACGTAGGTAGCGTTGTTGTTGGTAGCCTTAGGCATCATAAACCTGCTTTACACTCAAATTATGTTAGGTATTGATTACAGCTGAATCAAGCCTTTTCTACTCTTAATTCCATTCTCCAGCTTGAGAACCCCCTAACTTTCCGCATCGTATCATTGGGGGCAGCCATAGGATAACCCAAAGCATACACTTAAACCTACAATCTAAGCTCAATAGCGCCAAACCTTACACTGGACTTATATGATAGCTTACGTGAAAGCCCAACCAGAACGCCTTACAGTCGATAGCTACGCTCAACTAGGAGATGGCTTAGCAAGGCCCTGCCAACATTAGTCTTTTTTCGTCCCTATAAGGGTTGAAGTGGATTACTATAGGCAGACGGTAGGTTCAGCATAAGAGTTTTCAAAAATGTCTCTTCAGCTCCAACACAGCCTGCTCCCTCCTCCGTCACAGGTGCATATGCTCGCCGCCCCCTATCCTCCCTCGCTCATCGACCAGCATACCTTTCCCCTCATGCTACCAACTCCTACGACCACTCGATTGGAAAGTCCTAGTGCCCACATAGCGACTCATAGAGTTAAAGTAGATATCAAGAGACTTCACCGATGTAGGATATGCCTTTTCAATCCTCAGGAAACAGCCATATTTAGGCCAGAAACCTTCTACAATATTGAATATAGCTATAGAACCTTGAATCAAGGCGGAGATAGACTAAGCTTACCTTATGACGGAATGTATAAAGAGTATATCTTGCCCTCCACTTTTGAGGGTATTACTTGAAACCATAGGTACGGAAACCATAGGCGTAGTATATTTGTGACTGGCTGAAATACAATGTAGGAAAGGGAAAAGAATAGGGAGGCAGAAATGAAGGGCTCTCAGGAGACGAAATGGGAGGGCAGTCCGGTATATTTATCATGAACCGTTTATAGGGTTTGAGGGACCAAGATACATGAAGCCGCCATGATAGTGACTTCGTGCGGTTCCCGCGCATGGTTCTGATTGGCTCCAGGGCAATGGACACACCGGCAGACCAAGCGAATCACAATTCAGCAGTCCCTACCACAGCATATGCATTCCATCAGTGGTGGTGATGTTTACGATGACGCGCGGGTGGCGGGTTTTGCTGTAGAGAAAAGAAAAGGTAGGTAGGTACCTAGTCATTATTACCAAATAGGCAGAGACCAACCCAGGCAGGTACTAGGTAGGTAGGAATACACACTCACTCGCTCAGTGACAAGATATCAGAACGGGGAAAAACCTGGCAACTGATTCTCTGTCTTGAGGACGGGTGCTTGAATTACTAGGCATCACATGTTCGACATTTTACAACCTTTGTGATTAGCTGATGTGGAGAAACGTGGCAAGCTGGAAATTAATCCCATGGCTTATTATCCCCATCATGATCCCCTTACTTTATTCTCCAACCAACTCTTTTTCTCCTGTCATTGAATTATTCGACAATTCCAACTAACAACACATTTTTAAACTCCCTCAACGCAATGAAAGAGAAAAAGAATAAAAGGCTGTTTGGCATCGGTGGAGTCTGTAGTTTCAGGGCAGGTAATTCATACAATAGGTGACGAACAGCTCCATCTGACTGACTGGCGTGCACACCTCAATTGAGACTGAACCTGCAGACAACAACTATAACAACAACACCAAGTCAAGTCGAATTGCACCATAGCTATGGACATCGCATCTTGCCGTTGACAACCCTAACATATTCACATTGTTCCTCATAGTCTGACGTGCATCCAGTATCAACAAGTTACAAATTACACGAATCAAAAGATTGGCTCAACTAAACCAAAATCAAGAATAAACATTATGTATTCATGCATCTACTAGTAAGTTGCTCTACCTTATTGATACCAAGACTATCTTTAGTTGAGTCACATGGCTAGGCACTCGTATCTACCCGAAAACATGCCTTATTATACTTACCACAGCTCGCGATTCAAGCTTGAGCCTCACGGACACTCTCCAGGCGACAGTCTGTCGTCGTTTTCTCTTCGTAGACATATCGCTGATAGTTCCCGCCTCTGCCTTGTATTATCTGATGAGGCCGATTTGCCTTGCTCACTGTTTTACATGTTGAGCAAACCCTAGCTATTTAACAAGACACTCATTGTTCAAGAGGATCATTAGCTTAGTGTCCCAAATAGATCATTCGGATTATGCATCATTAATTTGAGCTGGCCATGGGAGAGGAATTATTGGGCAAATTTTAACAATTCATCGCCTATGAAAATCCTTGTAACAATTACCATGCGAGGCACCTGATAAATGGTCGACCATCTACTATTACGCGTCCTATCATCCTAAGAGACAGCTGGTAAGTTGGCCAACGTCGTAAAAAATTGTCCGAGAACGGCTAGCCTAGATTGGTATGTCTAACTACAACGAGTAGAATGATAACTATTAATAGTACACATATACCTATAATTAGCACTAACACAAGCGCTAACAGACCCAACAGCGCTGTTGATCATGATGCCTCAAGGTTAAGACGGCGCTTAAATTCAAAACTGCTCAAAGTCTTCTGAATGACTTCTAGATTGCAACTAGCTAGATGCTTTCAATTCTAGGGACGAAACTTCCTTCATTGAGTCCCGCCAAGTTCCTTGAACAATGTGTTTCTATGACCACGTCCGTTGGGACTGCGGCTTTTGGGTATGGGGCAACTTTCGACAGCAATGCCACAAGGAATATCGCATAGGAGAAACATGTGGTCTCAAACTCATCTATGAAACCGACTATAAGTCCGGCCACTGTAGCGTCTGCGAGTCAATCGCCAAGAAACAACGTCGTGTTGAGAAGATGACCGCAGACATCTTTAGGTGGCAGCAAGAACGAAAATATCCAGCAACCATTGAGACAACTCAACGAAGAAGGGCCGAAGTTGAGAGCTCGGTATACATGCTTCGATTGCATCACCATTTTGGAGGTGGCTTTAAGAAACCACGGTTTTCGTATTACTCAGATGTGTTGGTGGCCGGCCCTTCATCACATCAATTGGCGCAGAGCTAGTGAGAGACCAATTCGTCGTCACCGGGAGCACTACCAAGAGGACTGGGCGTTATGAATCAACTAAACTCGTCTGATTAGTTGATGGCAGATCTACAAACAGACTTGGCACACAGAATCGAAGGCTCAATTCTACGACATTTCGCTTGACACTCGAGTCAAGTCTTAGCATGCACTGTATCTTATACCACGAACCAAGTCCCGGTTGCAATTTCAACCAACATAGGGAAGCCATGGTGGATTGTTCGGTGTTCATTTACGAAACCACAGGGCTTATACAGATTGAACTGAATAACAACTTAAAAGGAATTGTTTGCGTGTATACTATCTCGTCACTCTTGCGTCTTTCTTTGAATGTGGACCATATTTTTAAGCAAAGCCTTCGTTCACGATACATCTCCCCAGAAAATGGTATCCAATACAAACCGGAGGTCTGGTGTTCGCCAGCGCCCAAATATGCTTTCACCATAGTTTATTGTCACCAGGTTTTGATAAATTTCGAGTTCGAAACACCCATCAATGTGGAGCTGCTACTGGAAATGCTTAGTATGGCAAAGGAGACGCAAATCCCACGATAAGGGCGGTCTGACTTGGCCCGGGTGTGTGCCGGACAATAAGCGCATTGCAAGATTCTGGTCAAGGCCGACAGACTAGTTTCTCTTCCGGAAGAGTTCTAGAATGGCATCTTTCCCTGCTTCAGAGGCCACATCCAAGCTCGAACGACCTGAGTGATCCTCAGCTAGAGGGTCCAGGCCCTTGTCGACGAGGAATTTAAATATAGCCACATCATGTTGCCGGTTAGGAGGGCTAGCTACGACATGCAAGGCGGTGTCTCCCCTCATATTTCGCACCTTGAGATTGGCATTAGCAAACAGCGCCTCAAATCGTGCGATCTGTTGTGGTTGTAGTTCGTAATCTGCATCTTTTGGTGGCGTAGTCACTGTTGAATTAAGAACTCTGTGGGGAGAGAACGGTCCAATGTATCTCAGATAAACAAATAAGGGCGGATCCCCATTCTTGTCTGGAGTATCCACAGCAATTCCCGCATCGATGAAGTGATGCCATAGATGCAGTGCAGCTTGGAAATGGTCCGACATCGTGCTTGCGCCATGTCTATTCCCATAAGCAAAAAGACCACCTGGCCCGCACTGTCTTAGAGACTCCTCAAAACACTGAGCAGCAATGAAATGCAAAGGAGACATGGCTCCCTCAAAAACCGCGGCATCTGGGATTGAGCCTCTGCCGAGCAGGATGCTGCATACATCGGGACGTAGGATGCGTAGTGCGTAATCGATCGCGGTCCGGCCCCAACTATCCTTGGCCAGTGCGAGGGCTTTGACTGCGGGCCGCTCGAGAAAAGATAGAATGCGAGCTGTTGGCATGTGTGTATTGTCGAGCATTATATGCTAGTTCCTTTTGTTAGTATGACAAGGAGGGCATGAAAAGCAGCTTGACTTTGAGTGGCATGACCTACCAATGCATTCATACCGTTGTCGTCCACAGCAAGGATATCGACATCATATTCAAGTAGCTTAGGAATCAAGTCCAATGTATCGTACATACTTCTGTTCTTGCCATTCCAGTAATCCTTGAAGTCGCATGCCGCTAGGAAGACCGAACGCCCGGACGCGTCTGAGATAGTGAAAGCTCGGGTTGGTGAGAACTCAAGTAACAAATCCACAATTTCTTCCTCGTAAATATTCTCACTCACTATGGCGTGCAGAAGGGATCTACCATTTTCGAGGATAATCGTCGTGTCTGCGCCCCTGTCGAGCATCAGCCGAACTATTTCTCTCCGGCGTTTCTTATCTGCGTCGCTTTCGTCATCCCAGGAACGTCTCTCTTTACTCGAGTGAACAATGGCCCCTACGAGGGGGTATTTACTCGATAGCTTGATTTGTGAAGGGTACACCCAGGATCTCCAACAGTAAATGTTATTGGATTCGTTGAGGTTTACTCCCTCGTCAAGCGCCCGCCGCGTTAGATCAACATCAAATGAGTCTAAAGCGGTGAACAAAAGGTTGGCCTTTCGTGCAGCCATATTGACGCCACCTGTGAGCAGGAGATCAAGTATCTCCTGGGATGTCACAAGGTCAATGCATGTTTTCCCATTATCGTCTTGGATGTTTGGATCTGCTCCCAATTCGAGCAGCAGTTTGACGAACCGTGGCGCCCATCTTCGTGATTTCTTTCCAAGCGGAAGACAGGCAACGATGAGAGGTGTTTGGCCTTGCACATCTCTTACATTAACGTCTGCGCCCTGACTCACAAGATATTTAATAGCCTCCAAATGCCAGTACTCCTGAGTAAGTGCCATGTAAGCCATCGCTGTCAAAGCTCCCAGAGACTTGCGATCTTGGGAAGAATACTTCGACCGGATCTCCCGCGCGTTGACGTCAGCGCCACATTTCTCTACGAGAACCTTGATCATCTCTACATTGCGACAATGTCGCGCACATGCCTGATAGACGAGTGGGCGGATTCTTAGACCAAAGGTTTCAGCCAACTTTTGGAGATCCCAAGTGCTGTCGGCCTTTCTGTGCATTTCGTTGGCGAGTTCAGCAGCGGTGGCGACGCTCCATTGATCGATCTTATTGCTGGGTGAATCGAAATAACGAGCCTTTTCTCTTAGTCTTTCCATGAATGTAGTGAGACCCAAAAGGGAAAGGTTATGCATGAAGGACAAAGCCGAGAGGGCACTTGTTCTGGCCGAGGAATGTCCGGCATTGTAAGTTTGCTGGTGAACACTGAAGGTTGTGAAAAGATTGGCATCCATTGCTACTAGCCAATTCATGCTCTCCATATCAAGTTGCGAGATGTATCGAGTGGGGTGCTGCAATATTTCTTTCTTTAATCTGTCGTTAAGATCCGTCCAATTGGGTCTGTAGAGCTTGGTAAGAGCAAACTGTGCTGCCAGATCAAGCCCCAGGTTCGGTTTGTGCTCTGATAAGGCTGCCATCATTCCCTCGCAGCGATTGTACCACGCATACTGAACTGGATCGAGCTTGAGCCGTTCCGAATATGTATTTTGCGCCCCAGCTTCTAACAGCCGATTCACAACGGAGTAGATGGCTGCATTTGGATTCTCGAAAAAAGGGCCTTTGAAGCAATTGTCCCCGGAGAGATCTCCACCAAATAATCCCCGGCGTTGCCTTCGTTTCTGCCAAGGCTGCTTTTCAATAGGATAATCCGATATGTCAGCTCTGAAAGGGCGATAACGGTCTCTGTACGGCTGACTGGCTGGGTTTCCTCCGGTGGATTGGACGAATTCTACAAGCTCCCACTTCGCCTGCTCGATTACAAAATCGGCGCACGCATGGAGAGGTGTTTTCGCCTCATCGTTTTGGATGTTCACCTCAGCACCATGCTCTAAAAGGGCCGCTACTGACTCTAGAACGCCGGACATGGCAGCGTCGAAAAGCGCCGTTTGTCCGTTGGAGTCTTTTACGTGAATAAGATCCGGACCAGCACGATCCAAGAGAAACGGGATCACAGATGTGTTCCGTGCAATGCAGGCGAGATGGAGCACAGTGCGACCATCTTTCGTCAAAGCCGTTAGATCAGCACCATGATCAATTAGAACGTCAAGTGCCGCAGCCGCATGTGAGGATAAGCTCATGGCTGCAATATGTATTGGTGCCAGGCCCTCTGCGTCTTGCGCATTGATATCTATATTGTCAGGGTTACGTTCCAGAATATCGAGAATCTGACCCAGGGAATCTGCGGATGTTGATGTTGCTTGTGATGGGAAGGTCTCATTCGTCATGTTCTCTAGAAAGACGTGCAATGCAGTCATTCCTTGGGCATTCGTGCTTTTAGGAGAGATGCCGTAATCGATGAGTTGTTTTAGTAAGGGAAGCAGAACACTCGGGCTTTTGCCCACTTTGAACAGCCTTGGTTCTGGCACCGTGATGGCGAGATGCAAAAGGCTGTCCCCAGCACTATTCAGGCTTCGAGGGTTGAACCCTAGGTTTACGAAGTACCGGAGCTTTCCGACGCTCACTGCCTCCTTGAAGTAAAGATGACAACGCGAGACGAGAACCTGGAGCACACCGTTCCCTTCCGCATCGACTGCAGAGCGACTGGCACCCGCTGCCAAGAATGCCTCAAACAGGTCAGGTTCATCAACAGAATGCAGGAGAGGCGTGAAACCGCGATGGTCCTTCTCTTCAAGCGACGCTCCGGCGCCGACGAGAGAAGCAATCATTTCACCGAGAGGCCGGCCTTTTGGAGAGTTTTTGTATCGATTTAATGAAAACAGAACTCTTCCAAGTGTATCGCTGTTCTTCCGAGATTTTAATAGTGTTTTGAGGGTTTCAGCGTCACATACTGGAAGAGCTTTGAGAAGCCCTCTGTCCAATCCTGCCGCATCAATGTTTGCTCCGTTGTCCACAAGAATCTTTGCTATCAATTTATTTTCAAGGACAAAGTCTGAAGCCCTGGGAGAGGATGGATGCTGTCTCTTTTTGCCCTTCTCCTTCACAAGACAGTATCGGCGAGGGTCATCGAAGAGAAATTCTAGGGGTGACACATTGTGGCGATCCTGTCCATGATCTTGAATGGAGGCAAGGACATTGACATCAGCTCCATACCCGACGAGAAGTTCAATCAAGGACGGCTCTCTATGATAAATCAACGCGCGGTGAAGTACGCTTAGACCATTGTTGTCTTGTACGCTAGGATTAGCACCTTGCTCCAGTAGGTATTCAAGTCCTCGTCTGATATGGAGCTGTGCATGACGGTCAGGGAATAGCGCGACTAGAGGTGTTTGTTTCATGCCATCTCTAGACTCCAAATCAGCCCCTGCTCCTATGAGCAACCTAAAGACCTCGCAGCAGATCTCATGCGTGTCATCAGTCCATGCACTGACCAGACCGTGAAGAGGTGTACGATTGTTCTCCACATACAATTCGAGTATATGGGAATACAGGCTTTCTTTCTTTAGAGGAGGATCTGATACTGCAGTAACAGACGCTCCTGCCCCCAACAGAAGACGAACGCATTCGATGGAGCCTTTGTTCAACAGGATATCGTGGCTTATATCTTCCCCTTCGTGTTGAGGCCTAACCTCATGAGCCCAGCAAGCATAGTAAAGAGGCGTTCTCCCTTCGAATCTCTTGTCAATGTCAATTTTTGTGTTGGTGAGGAGAGATTTTAGCGCTCCTGCATTTCCTTTCTTGGCGTACAGGCAAAGCAAATGCAGCAAAGTATCATGGTCAAGATATGGCAGAGTGACCACCAGGCAATCAAGAGTATAATTTCGGGTAACCTTCTCCAGGCTACCATCATCTTTAGAGACGAAGCCAAGGGGACCGAATCCTGCCTTTAAAAGAAGCTGGAGCACAGAAACGTGGCCATGTGATGCAGCTACTTCAATGAGATCAGGATCAAAGTAGACATTAGAATTACCCATGGCGGGTAGCGGTAATGTTAGGGGCAAAAGTTCATTGGCCATTTGGGCGTGTCCTCCTCGGCATGCCCACCAAAGCGGCAAACATGACCACGAATGACCTGGGATGCGGGCGGGGACGCGGACGACGTTTTTGGCTCCAGTGTTGCTGTAGTGTACCACGCCATCGAGACAAGCGACTGAACCACCATGAACAAGCATGTGGGTAAATCTCATGAGGCCGCAGTGCGCAGCTAGATGTAGTGCACCTAGGCAAGGTTGCTGCGAAAATGATAGTCCCAATTCCGGACGGGCAATTTTGCTGGCCCATTCATAGAATGGACCTGGTTGCTTGTCGCACAGCCTGTTCATGGTGTCGAATAGCATGGTATCATCTGTTTGCGGGTCATACTGTAGGTGCTGCACCCAAAACTGCTCGGCATATGCATAAAAGTGATTCAAGGTCGCGGTACGTTGTCGACGCTCATATGATGGGGTCCACTGCTGTATGAGTAGGTCCATGCAAAGTATCGCAAGGCGCTTGTGAAGGAGCTTCGGGTTGACCAACGGAAATGACGATCCATCTCGCGAGGAGGTACGTTGTTGGGGATCTAGAAGGAACTCTGTAAAGGAGTGATGAACTACCTGGATTGTCTCATCGTCTTGAATCTCCAAGAGCGGACCGCATGCCTGCTTGACTAAGATCTTCGCCTTGGCTGGTGTCATGTCGGATTGGAGGTACGTCGAGAGGAGAGCTGCCAATTCGAGAAGTCGGAGCGGGCGTAGACATTGTGTGACACATCCCAGAATGAAGACCTGGACATCGGTTGGAATGTCAAGTAGGGTCGATTGGCGACCCAGAACGCCGTTATACATGTCTTCGAGGCCGACCGGAAGCTTCTCAACATTAACACTGTGGCCGTGCTGAAGCTTAGGTATGAGTTGATCGACGAGAAGCCGCGCGTATAGAAATAGTCCGGCAGAGCGTTGCTGAATCTCTTTTGCCAGATTACTACGTTGAAATCTGCCCAGTTCCGGAGTGTCTTGTGCCAACCTGTGTAAAATGAAAGAATGAATATCTTTGCAGACGCGAGTCTCCTCTAGGCTTATGTGGACGATGGATTCTGCACGCAGGAAACTCTGCAGGTCCTGGCGAGGGCGGCTCGTCATAAGTAACTTGACACATGCCGGGCGCATGGTAGCTAGCTCGTTCAGGCGGTGAAAGAACCGGTCGTCCGTTGCCCCTTCAGATTCGTCTAAGGCGTCGACAATGCAATACACTCGAGCCATGGATGGCAAGGCCTTGAGCAGGCATTCCCACAAGACGCGATCCGGCAGCTCTTCTTGCGGAGTCTGCAGTAATGGCATCAGTGTTCCCTGAAGGCCCACGCTGTGCGGAAGGAGCTGGGCGAGCCAGTCGCATAGCATCGACCTCCGTCTGCGGTTGGCATGGACGATTTGTCTAAAGAAGAAAAACAGGACTGGCACGTTTGGCTCCGTCTTGAGGAAATGATCGACCATGGCAGCTGCAATGACAGACTTGCCAGCACCAGGGACTCCCTTGATCCAGAGGCTACCGCAATTGGCAGAGTCGTGCCACGTGCGGTAGGCGTCAGTTTGGGAGAGCCACACGCCGGTGCCCGGAGCGTGGGATGCGAGATGTCGATTGAACTCGCCATGGTCGGCGAGATATGGCGTTGGCTGCAGCCAGCTGCGTATCCGTTCAAGCTCCGCCTCAGAAAGGCTTGCTTCCTGGCGATCGAGCAGCTCGAAGCCGTATGGGTTTGTCGTCGCCGACAGCGACATAACGTCCTCCTCTAACGAGGGGATTATGTCTTCGACCGACGGCACAGGGCGATCGCAGGCGTCCATGTTCGCTCACTTCTGCACGCGTGGAAGGGAAGCTCAGCCAGGCAATGCGATCGAGATGGGCGTGATAGCACTCGTGCTGGTCTATTTTGCAGTCTCATTACATGGTATACAGCCAACAGCATGACGAGATTATGGAAAGCTTGGAGCTTTTAGTATCTCTCGACAGCATCCAATATCAAGAAAAAATAAATAACCGTACCGCTAATGTTAGGTAGCTCTAGGCAGCATTGCCTACTGCAGGGGTAGCGGTGCGGCGCAGTGTCGCCTATTGGACAGCCAACTGAGCCGCCATGCCCAAGCGGGAGCCGTGAGGCAGCGAGATCCCAAAACACAGACACACACCAACACACTAACACACTAACACCAGCCCCGGCACGATCGATCAAGCACGACAGTCTATTGCGATCCTCCTGTCATGACAGCTTCACCAGCGATGATGTTGATGATGATGATGATGATGATGATGAAAGGAGGGCTGGCGTGTCCATTGCCGCTCCTCCATCAAAATGTCTCTTTCAAATCTCTCAAGTGCTACACTAGTTAGACCCAAGAATCCTGACACGACTATTTAGCGACAACGGTCGAAACCAACCTGACTTCGTCGCCGTTCATAAGAACGCCGCAGCCTCGCACGAATAATATCTTCGGTGGCATCCACGATAGCAAGGGAGTCAACTGCTTCCACCCGAGATCTCTCGGGTGTAAAAGTAATATGGCCTACATTAACTCCCCCGCCTGTACCAATGACGTCTAGACGCTACGTATTATCGTAGACACAAGTACGGTCGCCATTTCGAGAGTAGGATTCTTTATAATAAGAAATGATTGCAGGAGCCAGAACAGACTGAGCTCACACTGTCGAAAGGTGGTGTGGCTCGACCAATGTTCGAACTCGAGGGCCCCTCGTACGTATTCATAATTTCAGCCCGAGCAGACTTCTCCTAACCAAACACCTCCTCCAATCACCCGATTTCGAGTTCGACTCAAACTACACGGCAGAAGCAGTGGAGGTTGTTGACCTGGAAAGCCTCATTGACAATCTTGTGTTCGACATGAGAAGAAAGGTATCTGTCGATCACCTATTGAAGGCCAGATCAAATACCTTCGACTACGAGGACGAGTGAGGTGGAGCGGCATGAAGCTATTGATGAATGTATCAACGTTGACACTACACGAGGGTTGACACCGAGACAGAAGCCGGCTCCTTCCTTGAACGCACCTACGGACATTGTCTCTGAAACTAGGCGCCTGCCTAGGTACCTGCGGCGCTAAATCCCTTGCACAGCTACGCAAAGACAAAGTGAGCCCATTTCCATCTTTCGTCTCCATTTCATTCCCTGGCCTGCTTATCAACACCGTAAAGGGAAGGAGCGGCCACGTCTACTTTTTCTCCGGATCGCCAATTGGAACTTCTCGCATGTCTTCTTCATCTGCGCTTTAGAGTCTTACCTCGACATTCTCTCTCATCGTCTTAAATCGCCGTCATTATCCATCATCATCACCATCGACGTTGACCTCAGCCTCATTATCAACATCACATCCGCGCAGCCCCAGCTCGATATTGTGCCTATCTACGCCCATCTATCCACGTTGGCCGGCGTCTCCGACTGCGCTCATCGATACTTCTGAAACACATCACTCCAACGCCAGCTATCAGCCTGGCAATAGACGCAGCGCCAACCTCGGCGTCCTCTAGCTACTGCTACCGGCGCAGCTTTAGGATCTTGGGTACTAGTGAGCTCCTAACCGAAGTCACTTGAACAAACAGGCTAGCTGCCTACTCTTACTCACTTTCTTCTCTACTTCGTCAGAGGAAAAGACTCTGCTAGTCCTACGATTGCCAGTAGCCGATTTCTATATTCGAATCAAAGTCTTATGTCTAGTGAGCAACAAGAGACCTTTCAGGATGCCGACGTTGACAGACCTGCCACTCGAGATCCTTGGCAATATTGTCAGCCAGGTGGGCGTCGCCAAACTTCCTGCGCTTAGACTCACCTGCCGGAAGGTCTACGAATGCTGCGTCTAGAAGAGATGGCATTCGGTCAACTTCAAGGGGAGCCAGGGCACATTGTGTAGAATGCTCAATCCCTTGCTGGCCAGATTAGACCGAGGAGGCGACTTACCGCTCGTTTTCAGGAACATAGAGTATGTTTCCCTTTTGTTACTCCACCCATCCCATCCTGCCTAGTTTGATATATTGTGCAACAGTTCGGCAAGATTCATCGTTCTAGGTGATCCTAGTGGCCAAGTATGGACGAGAGGAGAAATGCGATGCCTCATAGTGGTGCTTCAAGCTGTAAGCTATGGATGTCCGAACCTGAAGCACCTTCATGTCGATTTAGAGGGCTTCACCTTGAGACAAGTGGGGACGTTCAAGCGTCAGCTCCCTTCAATAGGCCAGATGAGACTCGAGTCACTTCGAGCGTGCTCGGCATCATTCGAATCCATCTACAACCACATTAACAAGGACAGCCTCTGCAACCTACATACCCCAGATACATTTCATCTCGCTCGTAGAGCACCAGTTCGGAGCCTACAGCGGCTACAGATCCTTCAGCCGTTAAAAGGCGCATTTATTCCAAGGCATATCCCAGATGTGTTCCCACACTTGCAGGTGTTGACCATGGATGCACCATGGGTTCACGGCCACATCGGCATGCCCGTCCCTCATGATATCAAGCCAGGGACGCAACAGGTTAGCACATTCTCCCTCGCACGCATCGTTACCCCAGTTCGCTATCCCACTCCAATGTCTGAATCTTATAGATACTAATGCTTAGCCGTTGTCTCAGCGTATTCGACAGTCCAAAATGCTCGCTACGCTTAGCCGCATGCATCATCTACGCGCCATGACAATCACCTTTGCCCGCCCAACAGCGTTTGAAAACCAATGGAGCTACGAGGACTACGCTACCGAGATCCGAGCTGCTTACTGCCGTGCCGCCATTTTTTACCTTCGTCGTCTACCCTGGATCAGGGCCTTTTTGGTCCATTCAGCCGACAGGTTCTGGCCCGAATGCTATATTGTCACTCAAGGTACGGTCGGAATAAGAAGTCGTACTGTTCCCACTAGATATGAGCCTCAGTTGGATATACTTCAGAACGGTCAAAGCTTTGAAGATTGGTTGGCGTTGAAGAAGCACCCTCTGTCAGAACCCGTGCTCCTAGAAGAAGGGCTAGTCTTGGTGCCCAAAGCGTCTTGGAGTTGCTTTCGAGCTTAGTAAATTGCTGTCACATTGAGTCTGGTTAGAATCATGTCATCAACGATACCTAATATATTGTGACAGCCATAGTTCTTTGTGTTACTGGGGTATAAGAATGTCTGAAAGTTGGGCCTGTAGAGACG
This sequence comes from Phaeoacremonium minimum UCRPA7, assembly GCF_000392275.1. Taxonomy (NCBI): domain Eukaryota; kingdom Fungi; phylum Ascomycota; class Sordariomycetes; order Togniniales; family Togniniaceae; genus Phaeoacremonium; species Phaeoacremonium minimum. Next base: position 428,077 of record NW_006921512.1, on the reverse strand, counting down.
GCTTACTTTGCTCATCTGGGACTCACAGTTGTCTTCATTTCACGCCAGGGAATTGAGGCATGTGCTCCGTGTCCCGGACTTCAATTGAGTGCTTATTATTTTTATTATCCTGAAGCGCAGCCGTTTGCTTACTGCATATTTGTCGCCTTAGATTAAATAATCAATAGGATCAACACCATTCGCTTCTCACTCATGCTACAGAGGACTTAAGATTGCCTATTTTCTGGTTTATGATCTCTGAGGAGGCTTCATATAAGATGTGAGTTGCACTATCGAATGCTTGTTGTTTGATGAAAAAAACTTAGGGGACTGAAGTCTGACTTGCATTAAGCTAGCTACATTACATGGACATAATCTGTACTTTGGACTTGGGAGTTTTACTTATCCATTCATTGATGACACATCCATCTTCACAGCATCTGGGGTATTTCTTTAGAATTCTATACATAGGTATTCCTTTTTCCGTGTGCTTCATGAGCTGGAATTCAAACTCTCAACTTCATGCAGCCCCACAAGCTCCTGAATCATGCTTCATAAAAACGCTTCTTTCAAGAATGCGCGAATCATGCTATCAGATTTTCAGATTAGACTGGCACCCAGACTTTCTTCGTTCTAGCTAAACGCCATGCGATGAGTCCTTGGCCACCTACTTGAAGTGCGTATGGGGGATTAACTATCGAATTGTCTGCTGTCGCTAACTCAACCTCATATGATTGTACAAACTGAGAGACAGCTGTTGGAGCATCTCCTGACGTGGTTCCAGTAGCCTCTACAAGTTGTCGATGCTCCGTTTGCTGTCCCGCAGCGGTCTTCGTGTTCCCGACGTATGGTGGTGGTCGCTCATCATCATCATGAGGAGGGGGTTACAAGGAATCATTGCTATCACGTCGCCCGTACGTAGACGACCGCATCATTTCTAATTCCGTATCACGCTCGACAATACCCAATAGTCCATCGGTCTTGTTGAGTGGTGCGAGGTCGGAATCTCGCGGAGGGCGGAGGCCAATTCGCCCAATGGCACCTCCATCCTTGAGTTGCTGGCCGATCCGGGCGATTGCCAAGCCATCCAACGTCGACGTCCAGACCCTAGAGCTGTAAATGTACATTAATAGTAGAAGTATCATGAATACCTGCAATGCGAGTAGAAAGGTGACAGCAATGAAACCCCCCATGCCAATAGTAGAGTTAGTGACTAGATTACCAAGGTCAGTTTTAACAACATCCCAGTGTGGTGGCAAGTGTCAGCCATGCCTCGTTGGAAAAGAACATCGATGTTTCCAGGATCCTTTTTCCATGACCTAGGTTTAATGGCTCCAGGTGCGCGTACATGATATTGGCTACCGCACCGGCATATATACTCTCCCGTCCCTCCTGGGTGACATTTCTTGAGTAACCATCTACTCTATAATAGTTGCAGTGGTTTTCTGGATACGTAGCGAATTGACGGAAGGGAAAAAGCCACTCGCCGCATATCCTATGGAAAATGTCTTCTGCAGTCTCGTTGGTCATACTCAGCGCACTGTCAAAAAAGGTTCCTTTGGCAAACAGTGCTAGTGCTGCTGTCATGAGTGGACCAGCCGCAGGTCGGACACCACGATCATCATAATACGCCGGATTGTCACGTCTACGAAGATCTTGGTGGTTAATCGAGCACGTGGTAGAACCGGAACGATTTCTCCAACTAACCTTCCATAGTAAAAATCATCACTGAAGTCATAGAACTCAGGAAAACCTGGGAGGAATGGACCATACTCATCGTTGTTGGCGCGATTTCCAAGTTCGAAGTATCCAAGAGTATACTGCGCATCGTGGCGTATGGTGAATGTTTGTGGATGATCCCACGAAACTTTCAAAGAAGCTGGGGCCTTCACTTCTAAATATAGCTGCTCCGTTATGGTTCGCCTATCCCTTGTTTCCGGCCAAGGATACTCGTCATACGCTCCAGGAACGCAAATCTTAAACTCTAGTAAATCAGGATTTGTTAAATTTGCGGTGAAAGGTCTTGCACCACCATAAGTGGATGGAAAGTTCGTCTCGTTCAAGCAGCTTACGCTGCTATTCACTCGGGTCGCAAAATTTCTCACCAAGCCGGTCGTAGTGCCATTTTCTGCAGTTGTGGCAAAGTACGATACATTCGTGATCTCAGATTTCAAGGTGTCATAACAGTAACTGGGCGCATCATAATAGTTAATGAAACTGTTCCAGATCCTCGGGTTGCGCTAGGAATTATAGGACGATTCTTCTAATGTCGCCGGCCCGTCTCTCCACATGCGGCTGATAGTCGCCCCATTGTACATTAATCATATTGAACTTTGCTTTCTCGACAATTCCAAATTGTTCTACACGCTTCATAGGGCCAGGCTGGGGATCAAGTTCGACTGCAAGTTCCTGACCGGAGGGTACCCGTAATGTCGTAGTGGACACTACTAGCGACTTGATCGGAGTAACGCACGCTGGAGACAGATTAGCAAACCAACCCAGTCTATGCGAAGCTGGAGCCGACGAACCAAGTATAAGTAGCAGAGTTGCGTATAATGCCAACGTGATTCTCTCTTCAGTACGGATTGAACTCTCTATGAAACGGTCGTCTGCAAGGGCGAAGAGTTGTCGGGCATTCAGCATCTGTCCTGGCCGACTGCGCTGTGAATATACAACTACTGATTGTAACAGCTGGTACATCACGGCAGGGACCGCGACGACTGCTCCCAATGCATCAAGAAACTTGGCAGCGTCGAGTCTAGCCTTGAACGTAATTCTTCGGGCATCGAGGTCATAGCCGCGGTCGTCTTCGTTTATCTCCATCCATATCGATAAGTTGGCCAGAATGCTAGATGACACTTTACCTCTGATGCATATACTTGGGGCTTTCCAAATTAGCCAAGTACCGTCCGTCGATGAAAATTAAAAGAAAAGAGCAAGCAACCGTCACACTTTACAAATCCACCTCCAGGATGGAATATCGCGGACCAGGCCTGGAGCATTTGAGGGGTGAGTATATGGGAAGTGTGTGAACACCTTCTAAAGGAAAAAAAGCTGGAAATTTGCAGAAGGGAGTTATCCTTCCCTTATTCTTGTTGGCTAGCGGCGCAATGAGTAAGGACCGCACGAAGCACCCCAGCAATCAGAGCTAACGCATCGCGTTTTATTCACAAGATAAGAACCAAAAATAATCACCATCGGGCTTTCCATGAAGTAGAAGCAACAGCTAGAGAGTCCGCAACCTAGCTCGGCAAACTTGGCTAGACTGAAATACGTTATCACTCGCTCCTATAAGTAGAACCGTGAGATCCAACAATCTAGGACGGATCTTTGTGTAGTAATATTAGTGAAAGAGAAGTCAGGTTTGTCAACAATTAACATCAATGGTCTCGTAGATATCTGCGAAGACCCCGAGAGTCATTCCCATAATATAGTACGTAGCTTGACAAAAGAAAAGATGTTAACCTTAATAACTATATAAACAATAAATCCTCAGAATTCAGTATTGGACTCCATTTCCAAACCGTTACCACCTGAAACAGGAATTATGATTTAGTCTCACCGTTCATTGCTTCAGCGTAACTCGGAAGAGGCTCTGATCGTATCGATGAAGCGCTGCTTTCCGGCCTGACTGAGTCGGAATCATCGCTGCCCATGACCTCCTTTCTTGCAAATTTCTTTGCTTCGAAGTTGTTATTTACCTCGTCCGTGTTCTCTTCTGATGTCTTGTTGTTGCCATCTGTTGCTATCTTAATATCCCTGGCCGGCTTAACATCATCCGTCACTGAGGCCGCCTTTATTATTTTTGATTGTCTCGCTCTGTGCCTACTACGTAAGAGAAGATAACCTATTACTAGGATTAGGACGGCAGTGCAAGCTACTCCACCCACACCAGCTCCAATCATCATTCCGTTATCCTTTCCTGCGTCCGTACTACTCGACAACGACGTGGGCCCCGAATCAGATGTAGGAACCGCAGTCATGGCGCCTGACTTGCTCGCCGAGAACACAATGGTGACATCCGAGCCTGTCATGGTAGAAAGCATTGTGGGAGCAAGAGTTGCGCTAGTCGTGGTTCTGTGCCCTTGGCAAGGACCCCATGACTTTGGATTATAAGTCAGGCGAACGTATGAGCACTACCAAGACAAATGAGTGAGTCAGGTTCAGCTAGGCAAACAAAATTAAGTTTCTCACTTATCGAAACCGGAACTTACCACATTCATAATTGCTTGAGTATCTGAGCCTGCCTCTCCAAAAACTACAAGCTCCGCCCCAAAGGTAGCGTTCATACCCTCGAGGTCGGGCAGGTACGCCACTTCATACGGATAATCGTAAACACTTTTGGTGAGATTAATGGCATAATCTCCCAGAGGGCCATATGTCGGGGTGCAGAATGAGCCTAGGTCTGCTCTAAAATCTGTAGCATTCCAGTACCAATAATCAACCAAGACGGAGTTGTCCTGGCTTATAGTCATATTGTTGTCAAACTGTCCAAAGTGGTAATTCACCATGAAATCCCCATCGAGAGGAACTGTGGAAGAGGCGCCTAGCACGGTCAAGTTGAACTCTATTTGTCCGCCCACAATGGGGAAGTCCAGTCGATCGACGTTATCTGGGATGGGAAGATGTGCACATGGGAATCCGCTGTCACCCGAGACTTCTGCTGGGCTTACAGTCACGCTGTTGACCACGACTTCCTTCTCGGCTTGCGGGGGCGGCCAGAGTAGATCAAGCCGCGAGTTCTGCCCAACCCACGCCAGCCCAAGAGATAAATGAGAGACGACGATAAACGCAACAAAATGCATTTTTGAGTCTAGGCTAGGGGCCTATCGCCCTACGTAGGGAAAGATCTCAAGTAGCGTATGGTTCGCTTCGAATGTAACCATTGCATTCTCAAGTTCTCCTCACCTGATCCCTAGAGGGGTTGCCACATAGATAACCCTACTTTCTGGATAAGAGTCCATCAAGCCCAACCAATCAGTAACTTTTAGAACCGATCTCAAAGGAGGGGTAACGATCATAAAGCTACGCCGCACACCAGCATACACGAAGACATGCTTGGCAGCCTCACTGAGCTTCCAAACGACTGGCACAAAGTCGCGAAAACATGACTATTATGCCACTTGAAGTCCTTTAAAATAAAGGATACAAGCTAGAAGTTTAGAATTGAAATTATTGCGTTTAATGGATATCGCGACGCAGGGACTTGTCGAGCTCAACTACTCCAAGCTGCACAAGCTGTTTGAATTGGAGCACTCTATGCCCGAAGAGTCTCCCTGTCGTCCCATTTTGCGTACCCCAAAGGAGTAAAGAAGTCTGCCTATGGGTTGTGTATAAGATACCATCATTTGTGGAGAATGACTCGCATTAGGGAGGACCCAGCTCTTGAAGTTCCTGTTATCAAGAGCAAATTTGAGTAATTGAAGACAGCGCCAAGAGCTACTGAAAGTCAAACCTCATTCAATGCAACCTGCCACTGACTTGCATCAAAGATTTCACTAGGTAATTGATGAATTTAAACACACATCACGTAGTCATTCCAGTAAATTAAATTGATAATTATTCCGCACAGCATTTGAGTAGCTTTGCCCTCTGCAATCTTCATTGCCGGAAATGTTGAGTTACGCTCCTGCCCAAGCCCGGCGTCGACATCGAATTCTGATAATAATAAATAGTGGACATTCTGTGCCTATGGAAATCCATACCACAATGTAATACTGTCATAAGGCTGAAGCTTTTCTGTCCAAGTACTAAGCCTTGAACAATGAGGTGTCGATGACCGCAACCTTGCCGCCCTCGACTTGGGTTCCATTGACGGGACCTCCAAGGCCACCATTTGTAACAACGTAAAGCATGTGCTCGTTTCCAGGTTTTCTGTCGAATTGGCAAGCTGTCACCCCAGCGATTTCTAAACGATCTAATTGTCCGGCAACAGTCACTGCGTCACCCGCTGCCTTAACCACTGCGATGGTGTTAAATGGATTTCGTGCAATCCATGCATTATCGTCCATATCGAAGCAAAAATCATCACCAATTAGTCCTTGTTTGATAATCTCCACTTCCCCTGCAGCTGTACCATCCTCGCTAACCTCTACTCTACAGAACAGTGCCTTTGAGGTGTTGGTCCAGTAGAGATATCCCTTATGCACTGAAATACCATTGATCGCAATGGGAATGAATGGCTGGTCTGGATTCTTCATCTCATCAACCTCAACTGCTGTCTCATGTGACCCATTCACAAGGTCAATCTTGAACACAGCACCGGCTTCGCAATCAGCGGCGAGAATGACTTTTTCAGTCTTTGACAGTAGCTCTAGTCCGTTCGGCATGCCGATCTTGTCGAGCCTTATGACTTCTGTTACTATAGCCTTACTGTCACGGCCGTAATCTGTCATATCTACCTCCCATAATTTATATGATCCTGATTGGTTGACAAACGTCTTGAGATCGAAGTTGCCTCCTACGACATAGAACTTGTCGTGCTCCACTTCAATGATCCCCGACATACCTGTGACATCGGAGAACCTGTGAATCAGAGCTGCCTTGGAGGGATCGGCAGGATCAATAAGGAATACCTCAGCTGCCGAGGAAAGAGTGACCAGAATTTGGCCGTTTGATCGTACAGCGAGATTTTCGACCCATGACGGCATCGGGAATTGGTGAATAACCCGGGAGGGTAGAAGGGGATTCAGGGTACTGACTGTGTCTGCCATGATAATATTCTAGGTCCTGAAATGCTTTTCACAAAGGTTGATGATGAGAAGGAAGAATGAGGGCATGAAGGCTTGCCAAAGGGCGGAAAGCTCGAGGCATTAAATAACATGCTGATTCGGTCTTTCGGAACAATTCAGAATTACACCTTAGAAGTAGATACATAAGCATAATCCGGGACACTTCTCTGCAAGATAGAAAGTGATGGAGGCCATATCACAACATGGTAATCCAACGGGACGGGATCGACCAATGGGAGCGAATTGTCACAACCACTGCCCAGACGAGTGGAATCCTCCTAATTGAGTGCGGCTCCGCTAGCCAGTTTAGTACTAGCTCATTCTCTCCAACCGCTAAATGTCCGCTCCGACTCCGTGACTAAGCCATGTCATAGGTCGACCCGGACCCCGCGACCCCATTGTGTAGCCACGGGGTTGTTTGATACTTCCAATGCGAGATAATCATCTTTCTGAGGACAAGCCTGACCCTACAAGCAAGAGGGTACACGTATACTTCCTATCTACTATTGCCGGCTAGGCTAGTCACTTCCAAGTTCTGCGCCAACACCTCAACAGTTGGGCGGTGCCCAACTGCGTGGCCTATCAAGCCAGCCGGCACATCCAAATGCCGTCGGGCTCACGAACGAGGACTGGCTGCTACACCTGCCGCATCCGCAAGAAGAAATGCGACGAGCAGAAACCCTGCTGTGGGAACTGTCAAGCCCGGAGCCTCCCATGTTATGGCTACGAGACCGCTCCACCGGACTGGATGCAGGGTAGGCGCAACTGGAAGGAGGTTATGCTTACCGACGAAGCCCGAGAGCTTCAATCAATCGCGGAGATGAAGTACAAAGCAAGCCGCCGTAACGGGAAAGTGAGGCTAGAGGCGGATACACAGACGGGAGTTGCACCACTTTGCCAACTTTCGCACGGACTCTCAATATCTAAAAGCAAGACGCCACATATCCCTGATTCTCTCTGGTGGGATGGTGGCCTCTGCACAATACTGCCTTTTTACAAATCCCCACACGAGGATGCGCGCCTGCTCAAGCTTTACCTGGATTTTGTGTTTCCAATACAATTCACTTTCTATCCCATGTCCACTACAGTAGACCGAAGCTGGCTTGTTCGCGGGTTGTGCAGTAACCAGGCTCGTTACCATGCTGCATTGACCATCAGTGCCTCTTTTGATGCATCAATGCGAGAACCGCAAAGAACCGATGGTATTGGGTTGAGTTTAGAGGTTATGGAGCGACAGACTGTTGCCTCGTCGGGACTACAGGATATCATCAAGCAACTCGATCAGCGCCGGGACCCGCCGAAAGAAGTCGCCAGAATCAGTTTGCAGATTTTAGAAGTTATGCATCAACTGCTCAGCTTGGAGGTGTTCAGCATGCTGGAGGGGGCTTGGGAAATCCATCACAAAGCAACTAGGGTTTTACTCAACACACTACACACCTACAAGCTCTCAAGTTCAGGTGATGAAATCGATGTCGCAATGCAACCATCCCCACTCGAAATAGCGCTGAGGGACTTTTCGTCTCCAGAAATTCAAAAGAACTTCGAGTTTCATGTTACCTGTGTTGTTTGGGTCGATATCATAGCCAACGCAACATTTGGCTCTCCTCAGCAAAGCCCTCGACACTTTGATTATATCCCTTACCTTCGTACCAATGAACTTAAAACTCATAATATCATGGGATGTCACTCATCAGTGATGGCCGATATTGCAGAGATCACGAACCTTACCGATTGGATGACCCACCATTCTTTGATCAAGTCTCTAGATACAAAAGAACTCTCCACTCGTACCGCCGTGATAGCTAATCGGCTTGCAGACCGGGTTCGAGGGTTGGAGAAACAATCAGACCTTTACATGGCGAAGACTGAAGCGGGAAGCCGCTCGGTAACCCTACAGTTCGCTTGGGCTGCACAGATCTATCTGCACGTCATCCTTTTCGGTGCCGATGCTGAGAATCCCGAAATCATGTTTCGAGTTGGCCGGAGCCTCGAAATGTTAGAAAAGCTCCCGAACTGGCTGATGATTCGTGTTAATTGGGCGTTTACGATCGTAGGATGTTTGGCAGGGAAGAACCTATACGATAGGTTCAGAGGCTTGGTAGGAAGAATGGCAGCGCAAAAGCAGCCTTTGGGAATGACTTGGAAAGGCTTGATGGTTATGGAGGAATGTTGGCGTTTGAGACAATCTCGACCCGAAGTAAGTGCATATTGCGATTGGAGGGAGGCGATGAAGAGTCTGGGGAAAAGAATTCTCCTTGTATGAGATCCACCTTGATCTATCTACATAGTACTAGTTGACTATCTTGAATACTACTAGATATAGTGGCCACTTTTCTTAAGTTTATCCATCCTGAGACAGTAAACTACAACAGTACGTCATACCGTCCTATTATCGATATACGACTTAGGATTATCACAATTCTTTCAAGTCAAGAGGATGGAAGTATGGAGACTGAACACCAAGGATACCTTTATTCGCCGTTATGATATATCCCATTTATTCCATCAAGTCTAATGGACTATCTTGTAAATTTTGCAGAACTGTAGGATCGTCATTGTTTGGCGCCCAGTACTGGAAGCTTGCGATATTATCTAGAATTGGATCTACTTGGCAAAGATAATGGTTGTCGACAGAGGTTGAAAAGCTCTGGGGGGCAGCCGCTGGCTGCTGGTGACTCCTGTAAGGCGACTGCAGCAACAAGGATGACAGATCACCATTTGAAGACTCCTGCTGGTTCGTAGTAGCGGTAGTCACCTGGTGTGTGACCTGTGACTGTTTATCAAGACTATGACACAATACCATGGGGCTCAGCCCAAGCCCCGGCTTGAAAATATCGTCTTGAATAAATTCACAGTCCTCAGAAGAGTTTTCTTTGCTGAGTATAGGGTCATCTAGATTGATTATAACGTTTCCGAAGTATGGTATCCGCACTTCTAGCACATTTTTACGTTCAGCCAGGGCGCTGTCTCTTGAGAGACTTGAGCACTGGATCGTATAGTGTAGGCCACGAGAAGCTTGCAATTCGATAGCGAGCAATTGCTCGAGTATATCAACACCTCTTTTACCAAGTATATCTTCGCAAGTGCGACTGATCTTGCTCATGCTGTCCAGCGCCTTTTTCGTCATAGCTCTGTCGGTCAGGCGTTGGTGTGCGAGAATATTATGGGTTGGCGGCATGCGGTAACTGTCAATGTGTGCTAAGAGGAGGGTTACGGCCGCTGTCAGAGCGAAGTAATCCGCCGCCCGGCAGCATGATGCGATAGTATTGCCGCTCCGGAAAACAATGAAGCGCGACAGAACTTCACGACAGGAGTTGATACAGATAACCTTGCTGTACATGGAGGGGTGGTCTGTGGACGCCCGTAGTAGATAAGGAACATGAAGCTGGAGAAGTAGGAAGTAGTGGAAAAGTTGATTGGACAAGCGGAGAAGTGTCCAGAACATCCCAATATTGTCGGTGACGCCTGCTAGGTCCGGTATTAGCCACCAATGGGGTGCCATGGTCTTGGCCGCTTCTCGAAGCTTGACGTCAATCTCCTGGGTTACTAAGATGTTTTGGAAATATGAATTTCTCTCGTTGCGGCTCAATATGTTGGATACTATGTCGCAATGTAGGCGTTCTAGCCGCTCCATGGGGTGCGGCTTAGCCATCAGGAGATCCTCGCTGACTATGCTATTGTCTAGAGAACCTTGTGGCATGCCGAGGAGAATACAGATAAGGCGCTCCAGATATAGGATTCGAAACCACATGACATTTGGATCCGCCTTAGTATCGGGGTCGATGAACTTCAGAGAGGTATGCTCCCCTCGATGGATGCCGAGGAGTTGAGCAACCACAATTGACCGTCGAAAGGCAACTAGAGCTAGTCGCAGCTTTCCAGAGTTCGCCCAAAGTACTCCCTCAAGTATGATACACTCGAGTCCTTCTATGGTCTCTATGAGGTCATCGTTAGTAGGAATGAGTGAGAGTGCCGATTCGGCGAATGACAGACACCCTCCATCTTGTGCCTCGTCAGAGCTCTGACGAAGGTTCTGAAGAAAGATGGCGAGGATTAACATCCTTCTAGCGACTAGAATCGGATGAGATGTTGACTTCAGAAGATGTGCCCATTGTTGTGGGCTTTCTAAACCATTTGTCTCCAGGTGATTGTGTGACTGAACCAAAATCTGATGAAGATAGCCCGAGACATTGCCATCACGCTGCCATATGATATTCGCATCTTCGAAGAATGGCAACGAGGTACGAAATTCTTGGAAAACTCCCGAGTATTTCCCTTTCTGGAGCCGCGGTTCCGAGGTAGTCTCTGGTATATCGCCAGTACCGGGCGTTGACTCTTTGTTCTAGACTAGACTCAATAATAATATTGGGATAGATAAGCGGTATAATGACTTACCGTACGTTGTATTCTGTAGTCTTCGCAATGATCAAGCTCTCGCATAGACTCAGATATGCGTAGCACACTTGAGTCTTCCCTCCCGATTCCTGCATCTGCTGGTAGAGCATTGGGAGGCAAGGCTGCATCTGAAGGCTTAGTTGGGATACGAGCTTCATGAACCAGCTGTTCAACAAGCGCTTGAACTCGATCAAGGCGATCTTCCCTCCGGTAACGGCGCTTCCGGGTATGGGGGCTTTTGTCGTCGAATTCTTGACTTATACAAGCCGTTTCACGTTGCTTGCAACCAAGACAAACCGTCTCAGCCGAGCTTGCACCATCAAAAATGCAGCGGATCTTACGACGTTTGCACTGCCAGCAGCTTCGCGTGCCCTTCCGGATCTTCCTCCGCGCCGTCCCAGGTGCTTCGTCCGCTAATGGGGTAGGATTACCTCCATTGGCGGCCATTTTCATTCATCACCAGGATACACAATAGAGGTACTGAACCTTGAAAAGTCTGCGAAACAATGCACCTCTAAATTCTGGTCTCGGGCGGACAGTGTGCATAGACATGTTGTGGGTTTACCATTAGCCGCATTCTTTGATTGCCAATGGCAGGCGGTTAGCGCAGCGGCGTGGCTCTAGGCAGCTCTTTTCTCGCCTTCCGCCGAATTCAGGTAGCGGCGGACGAACTAAAACTGGGGCAGCGGCACTGTACGGTGCATCAAGCCACATGTAGAGTATCTTTAGGTGTGCAAATGTGATAGAACTGGCGCCATAACGTCTTTCACAGTAACCAATGATACGAAAATGTAGTTGACTGAGCAATGACACTTCAACAAATACGCGAATAATGGGTGTGACGAATAATCCCTGAACTCTTGTAATTAGGGAGAATCGAGCAGCGCTTGAGACACATGGTGGTCATTTTTGGGCCGGTTGTCACCTTGACCTCCCTCTCTCCACCGAAGATGGTGTGTTTCGGAGGAAACACCGCCTACAAACCTACCGATTTCCTGCTCCCCCAATTCATTTCCAAAAATTCTCTGAGACTTTATAATTCCCCATCACACAAGTCTCAGGTTATTGAGACTCTGTTCTAATTTGTTTCGTTCATTTTTGGCGAAACTTGCTTCGAGAACCAAAGCCTCCGCGGATTACAATATGCGTGAGATCGTATGTTTCTCGCCTTGACCTTCCCCAACATTCCAGGTAAAGCTGATAATTGCGCTATTTGTCAAAGATTCATCTCCAGACCGGCCAATGTGTATGTATTTGTCTTCTCCAAGGCATTCTTTCATGCTGATTGCAATTTCATCAGGGAAATCAAATCGGCTCTGCGTTCTGGTACCTCATTAACCAGTGTCTCGCTTACGATATTCAATATTTGCTCACAAAATGATTGCAGGCAGAACATTTCTAGTGAACATGGACTTGATAACAATGGAGTGTCAGTGGACGGAACATTGTAAACATTTATCACACCTACTAATTTTTTCTACTTTAGCTACAATGGAGCATCCGACTTGCAACTCGAGCGCTTGAATGTCTATTTCAACGAGGTAGGCAGTACAGCCCCGCTTGTTCATCTTATTTGTCCTAATCTTTTGTTCCGTAGGCTTCGAGTAACAAATATGTCCCCCGAGCCGTTCTTGTTGATCTGGAGCCTGGTACCATGGATGCCGTTCGCGCAGGCCCTCTTGGAATGTTATTTCGCCCCGACAACTTTGTCTTCGGCCAATCTGGAGCGGGAAACAATTGGGCTAAAGGTCATTACACCGAAGGGGCCGAACTCGTTGACCAGGTCTTGGAGGTTGTCCGCCGCGAATCCGAAGTTTGTGATAGCCTTCAGGGATTTCAAATCACGCATTCCCTTGGTGGCGGCACCGGCTCGGGCAGTAAGTCATATCGAGTATGCCTATAGCGACAACAAGAGTTGTGCGCCAGTTACCTTTTTAGATCTGTGCAAACGATCATGCTGTTGCATCATGCTCTCATAACACGATTGCTAACATTAACGGGTCGTAGTGGGCACTCTCCTTGTCGCCAAGATCCGGGAAGAATTCCCCGACCGTATGATGGCAACATTTTCGGTCCTTCCATCTCCACGAGTCTCAGAGGTAGTGGTCGAACCTTATAACGCGACTCTTTCTATCCATCAACTTGTGGAGAACTCTGACGCAACATTCTGTATTGATAATGAAGCACTCTACGACATCTGTATGAGAACTTTGAAGCTAGCAGATCCGTCCTATGGAGACTTAAATCATCTGGTATCAGCTGTTATGTCTGGAGTGACTACTTGCCTTCGATTTCCTGGTCAGCTCAATTCAGATTTACGGAAGCTAGCTGTCAATCTGGTGCCATTTCCCCGACTTCACTTTTTCACTGTCGGTTTTGCGCCATTAACCAGTCGGGGTACACAATCTTTCCACGCATCTAATGTTCTGGAATTGGCTCAACAGATATTTGATCCCAAAAACATGATGTCTGCTTCAGACTTCCGCAACGGGCGATTTCTCACCTGCTCTACGATATTGTAAGACGTTGATCAGTCACTTTACTTTACGGAGATGTCTGTACTTACATGTTATAAGCCGCGGCAAGTTGTCCATGAAGCAAGCCGAAGACCAAATACGAAATATTCAGAACAAGAACTCGCCTTATTTTGTGGAGTGGATACCTAACAATGTCCAAACAGCGTTTTGTTCTATTCCTCCGCGAGGATTAAAAATGTCGTCCACATTTGTAGGCAACTCCACCGCTATTCAGGAACTCTTCAAACGAGTAGGCGACCAGTTCACTGCCATGTTTCGGCGCAAAGCTTTTCTCCATTGGTATACGGGTGAGGGTATGGATGAAATGGAGTTTACTGAAGCAGAGTCAAATATGAATGACCTCGTGGCTGAGTATCAGCAGTATCAGGATGTAGGAATTGGCGATGAGGATGAGGTAGATGACTTTGAAGAAGCGGAGCCACCGGCTGAGACGTAAAAAGCTAACGGATCACTCTTATGCTAGGAGGAAAAATAAAATTATTTTAGCTAAGACAGCCCGTAGTATGTTGATGGCATGAGGTCTGTTTGCCGACTCTATAAATCTATGACCTCGACCCTAGTCTAGCCTAGTATCAAATTGAACTAGAGAAACGATTACGAAAACGAGGTTCATAATCCAGGTATACTATACTGATATGAATGGCAAGATTTGTCCCTTTTTTGTTCTTCTTTTCTTTTGCTTAGCAATCCGGTACGCTGACTGGAATATGTAAAGGAACGCTTGTCGCTAATCCACTCAAGCTTGTTTCTTTGAACTCATTCCGCATGCCCTTAGCAGTCAGCCTCATTGCGCGGATTGCGTCGTCAAGCCTCACTTTCTGTGTTCCAGGATCACTACTGAGGGCTAGGTTGGCGCTTGAGACAGCTTTGATAGCACCGAGGGCGTTTCTCTCAATGCACGGGGCCTGAACCAACCCCCCGATCGGATCACATGTCAAACCAAGGTTATGTTCTATACCAATCTCAGCCGCTTGTTCAATCGTCTCAGGACTAGCTCCCATGCATGCCGCAAATGCTCCAGCCGCCATAGAACAGGCGACTCCGACTTCAGCCATGCAGCCGCCTTCAGCTGCCGAAATGGTGGCACCACGCTTGTAAAGCATACCAATGGCTGCAGCTGTGAGCAAGAACGTGCAGATGTCCCGTTCAGGATCGTCGCTGATAAATTCGATGATATACTTCAGAACCGCGGGGATGATGCCCGCTGCGCCATTGGTCGGTGCTGTGACAATTCGTCCGCCAGCGGCATTGGTTTCATTGACTGCAATGGCATACACAGCGAGATAGTCCATGGTTGGGAAGGCAGTACGTCGCGACGGAGCGGGTGTGATGGGATGATCAAGGGATCCGTGTATCCGTGGAGGTTGGCGTCTGACAAGACTTTTGCCCACGGGTGGGGATGCTTCAGGCCGAGGAAAATTAGGAGATTCTTGACTTTGAGAGGAGTATAGACCTCGAGTCAATCGTCGGTAGAGAGCAGGTGCTCTTCGATGTAGTTTAAGTGACCCAGGAAGTATGGTATCTAATGGTGCTTTGACGCTCTCGAGAATGCTATGGTCCATAACCTGCCACGTGCGAAATAATTTCTGATAGATATCTTCATCTGTGTATCCGTGGCTTTTTTCATTCTCGTACACCAGTTGTGCTATCGTGAGGTTGTGTTTGCGGCACAAAGAAAGCAGACTCGCGGCATCACGGAAGGGATAACGTGGCTGCTGGCTTGACGATGCATTGTCGGACGCAGTATCGAGTTCGATCCTTTGAGTTCCTGTTGTTGTAAGTAATAAATCTCTTTCTGTCTCCGTATTCTTTGACGGCTCTGGCAGAATTGATGACTTTTCGATAGTATTGGTCTGAGGCTTGACTTCAGCACCGGTTCGGCGATCCCCAGCCGCATCAGATCGCCGAGTTTCTTTATAGAACATATTCTCAGCTAGGTCAGCCGGGTGCCTTCCTGTCGTTTCTGTCGGCTGATCGGAAGTGATTGTATTTGAAGTCGAGGTTTGATTCAGCGATGGGTTGATGGATAAGGCGCCATTGACAACGAAGCCACCCCCTACGCTAAACATGTCATTTCTCGCCAAAACGTACCCGTCGGCGTCGAACACCGTAAAGCGCATACCATTGCTATGCAACGGGAGCTTACGGCCCCATTCCCATATAAAATCACGCTCGTAATCAAAGTCAATCTCTTTACCCTTGCCGGCAGGAAGTCCACGACCCAAATACAATTTCCCACTCTTCTTGATCTCAGTGAAACGCTCCGGTACATATGACGTATCGACTGTTTCCACATCAGCGCTCTCAAGGCCCAGAAGCAGAGCAGATGGCGTCATGTGGCCCTCTCCCGTCAATGCAAGGCTGCCATAGATGGAAACTCGTATCTTGTGGACCTTAGGTAGTATATTGGCTTCCACGATATCGACAATGAAAATGTTGCCAGCTCGCATAGGCCCGACAGTATGAGATGACGAAGGGCCGATGCCAATAGAGAAAAGGTCGAAGGTTGAGATGACCGCATGCTCATGGTCCGCCTCATTGTAGGTTCCCGATTCCTCGGCATCATTCATTCGTCGTTGTGTTGCACTCATACATCTAAATTGAGACGGCTTGGCTGGAAAGCGGGTCTCGTCTCTTCTAGACACTTTCGTTCTCAATAGTGCGGAATGGCCTGTTCCTGTCGTCAATCGGTGCCAAACATATTGACGAGGTGGGGATGGTATCAGCGCCAGCTGTAGCAATCTGGGGCGGACCATGACTCAATATCACAACATCGAGACATAAAAGAGGTTCGATCTGATAAGATACCTGGAAGCAGCTTTCAATAGGTCAAGCTGAGCCACCTAGCTTTTTGGTGTTTTGAGTGATGTTTACCTAGATACACCTTTGTGATCCTGATAACGACTTCAGCCAATCATCGCGTTCGCATTGGAAAATGTCCATTTTTAGAAACGAGCTTTGACCTCCGTTCCATTGAACATGCGGTCTGCCAAGTCCGTATCACGTGGAGAAAATCACGTGATTCGTCAGCTTGTTCCTTCTCTGTGAACAAACTATACATCTGGCATTATCTTCAGAAGGTTAGTACTCGAATGCCCGAATAATTGAGATAATATTTGTATATAACAGTCTTCAAGAACTCAGCTCAACAGGCTTGAGGAAATCTGACCTAGTAGCTACAACAGCATCTTGTTGAATGGTAACCCTCATGGATGATCATCTAAGGTTTGTATTAAGCGAGCGAAGAACAAGCTAGTGGTGTAATTGTTTGTCAAAGCTCCACGCTAATCACTCAATACCTTCGGACATGGTTTCATTTTCGAGCGCGTTCCAAGTATTTTGAATGTTATCATGGCCAAACTAATGGTTACTATGGTGAGGTTGGGGCTGTTTTGGTATCCATTAGAACATTGAAACGGTAAATTGAACGATTAAACCCACGACTAAATGTGCTATCCTGAACGAGGCAAGCTGCTAAGAAGAAGTAGCTGATCTATGTAGCAAGTCAAAGTCTAGAGAGTACTGATCTTGCTGTGGCTGCATTGACTCGGGTGTCCACAGTTGTGCTCTGTCCTCGGATAGTACGTCTCGATCAAATGTTTGCTACAAGTCTGTTAGATGTTTGCTATCCGAGTTGCAGGCTAGATCAACAAACTCACCCAGTCGAACATTTAGTTTTCAGTTGGAAGCCATGAATCGAAGTCAAATTCCTCAAACATGCCATTATCTAATTGACTGTGAATGATGGATTGTGACTTAGGTTCTACAGTGCTGAATCCCTCTCCCACAAGCTTTACCTTGCCGTAATGATCTCTAGCTTCAGGTATTTTGAATTTTTTGTCTATTTCAGAGAGCACCCGTGGCCGATACTCCTCCATTTTTGTCGTCATGATGGCGAGTATTTTCGCAGGCTTACGAAACCCAGAATCTTCCGCTGCCAGACTATGCCAAATTTATCTGGATTGAAGTAAAACGCGTTGAAGCTCTTGTCTATTGAGAAGGTGGTCCTCAGCGCAAACTCTTTTCGAACTAAATCTTTGTAATGCAATATAGACTATCATGGCTGCAAGAAGAAAGTCGCCAATGATGACAGGACGCAGGAACCAGGTAAACGGTGAGAGTGTGGCTCCAGGCCTTGTCGCTTCGAAACGTATTCTTTGAAATTCCATTAGTGCGAGTGCTGCACGTAAACATGATTGACGAGCATGGTCATGACCCGGATTAGAATAGCCTTCTGTCAGATATTGGCGGAACAAGACACATCGTCCTTTATGATATATGGGACAAAGGCTGAACCGCCCCATCACCAGTAATGGCTCATCAGTGATACATCCCTCCAGAGGTCTAACCTTTAAGAATGATGGGAGTTGAAGCCATACTTCGTCTAGCATAGCATCTAATCGCATTACTTCGACATGGTTGATTGGTGTTAGTGAGTGTGTCTGATTCGCTATTTGACGAAACACCTAACCAAGGGTCGATTTCCAGTTAAAGTACGTCAGTGGACCATTCTCGCTGTCAGGACGGCCAGCCGGGAGATAGACTGTAGTCTCGTTGAAATCTTCATCTGTGAGATTATTTGGAAGCATTCTATCACTTTCTATCCCGGCTGTATTGCTCGGAAGTCCCATCTGGAAGCTGACAAGCATCTCTATTTGTAGCCCGAAATGCCACATCCGTCTACGTATTTCTCCCCAGAAAGCGGTAATATTCGGTAGACGGTCCGGGTCACGATGAAAACCCAAGCGGAGAATTAAGCGGATGCATGTAGAGCTAAGTAGATAACATCTCATTGGCGTGGATCGGCTGAGAACGAACTCAGCCTCAAGATGCAAGAGAAGAGGCGGTATCGTTTGCAAGGTGGGAGATGTGTATCTGCACGCAGCAAGAGCGCAGAGTCCAGCCAAACGATATGCTTTGACACGGTTGATAGGGGAAACCGGACTATCTGAGATAATATCCTCTGTCGCAGAGAAGTTCGAGAAAAGGGTCGCCTCCGCCAGTATCATGAAAAGCAACGCTAGAAATTCGTAACCTGATTCTGTCCGACTTCCTCCGAAATGTGTAGTACTGAGAATTTTGTGAGATCATTGCCATCGTTTACAATCAGTAGTAACGGAAGAATATTTACCTGGCGACTGAAGTACGGTCTATTTATTATGTCTGATTGTCACATTAACTTTGGCCAGTATCCCCAGGGATCAGCAACGCACGTGAGGATGACGGGTGCCATATGAACTAGCGCACAATCAGTCTATCCAAGACCTGCCAAGGAGGAAACAAATCTAGCAAATGTTTCCTTGTGTTGACAGTATCTTCTGAGAGCGTGAAATGTTCCTTGACCTGGTCATCTAACATAGTTGTAGGACTTGTTGCGTATCGTTCTCGCAATCCGATTGCTCGAAAAATTGTTCAAGATCTTCTAACTATACATTTTTAGAGATGAATGTGAAGAGAACATCTGAATGAATCACCTACGTTGTTCAGTATCGTCATGAAATTGGTTGCACTAACGTACGTGCCCTTACCTTGCCCTCTAAGAATAATCTTACTATCGGGTTGCGTGTTGGCTGCGCTCTGAACCGACATATTACCTATCATATCTCGTACCGTGCCTTGAATATCTTTCAAGTTTCTCGCTGCTCTATGGGAGTTGCGAGTTGCCTGAGTTGCGGGGCGATACACACAATCACTGGCGGATCGACCTCGTCGTTCACATTGAGAACAGGGCGATTTATGATCGCATTTGAGCTTTGCCGTGCGGCATAAATTTACACGAGAGAATGACTCGGTTGCGACTTCCTTTTGATTTTTGGGTTTCCAGACTGGATGCTGCATCGGCCATTTCGTTGCTACATTTGTACTTTTGTTCAGGTATTGCAAGTCACAATCAGCATTTCAGCTGTCAAACGCAGCACCGAGGCGTAGAGATGAATGCCTGTCAGCAGGAATCTCTTCCATTCCGCTTTTCGGCGTCATTTTGTTCATGTGGACAGCGCTACCGAAGCGAAGCGAAGGATCACATTATTAACCTGTGACAAAAGAGAGCCCCGC